>NC_142067.1:115706219-116063719 GCF_059756535.1 Pantherophis guttatus | reverse complement strand
CTCACCAGCTCAAATCCCCCTGCATCTCAGTCTAACCCGAGCACAACCAAGCCCCCACCCAAACACCCCCCCAGCCAATCAGAGCACAGCCAAGCCCCCAACCAATCAGAACACACCTCCACCCAATCAGAAACCAAGCTCCCACCCAATCAGTTCACACCCCCACTGGCAGTTAGAAATACAAACAAATAGAAGGAGCACCCATGGGATCACCTCTCTCACCTGTCATTGCCAACCTCTATATGGAATACTTTGAAACCCAAGCTCTAGAAAAATCTGATCACAAACCCAAACTCTGGCTCAGATATGTAGATGACACCTTCATAATCTGGCCACATGGGAAAGAAAAACTGGACAACTTCCTCACACACCTCAACAGCCTACACCCCAAAATACAGTTCACCATGGAAACAGAAGCGAACAACCAACTTCCCTTCCTGGATGTCTTAGTCTACAGAAAATCCAATGGCTCCCTAGGACACACTATCTACCAGAAGAAAACACACACAAACCGCTATCTGCACACACTCTCACACCACCACCCTGCCCAGATCAACTCTGTAGCCAAGACACTCATTTCCAGAACAAAACGCTTAGCTGACGAACAACACCTAAAAACCGAACTACACACCCTCACTAACGTACTCACATCCAATGGATTCCAAAGAAATAAGATCACCAACCTAATCCAAAAAGAAACCCCCACTAAAATCCAAGACAGAGAACAAGAAAACGGCAAAGCCCTCCTCCCATACATAAAAGGCACCACAGACAGAATAAGCAAAATCCTCCACAAACATAACATCAAGACAGCATTCTGCACAAACCGAAAAATATCCACCATCCTAAGGAACCCCAAAGACAAAATTGAGTTAGAAAATCAAGGAGTATATGAAATCCCATGCACCACCTGCCCCACCACATACATCGGACAAACCAACAGACGAATAAGTGCACGCATAGAAGAACACAAGAACTCAGTCAAAAAAGAGGAACCAACTTCTTCCCTGGTCCAACACCTTAAAGCCACAGGACATGATATTGACTTTAAAAAGACCAGAACTATCGCCAAAACTGAACACTTTAACAACAGAATAATCAGAGAAGCCATCGAGATAGAAAAACGCCCACACAGCATGAACAAATGAGACGATACCTCCCGCCTACCAGCCATTTGGAAACCCGCCCTTATTGACAAACGAGTCCTTAACACGACGAATTGACACCAGACCCACACTCACGAGAGCCACACAGGATGTCACCACCACACATCCACGCACAAAGCAGACTCAAACCCACACTGATAATGAGCCACGACCAAGGACCAGAAGCCAGACCGCAGCTGCATCATTAGTCACTTTAAACCCCTCCAATCCATACATGAAGCAGACTGACACCCACCATGAAGAGCTCGCACGGCCACAAACACGAAGCCAAACAACAACAACGCAGCTCACCAGCTCAAATCCCCCTGCAACTCAGACTAAGCTGAGCACAACCAAGCCCCCACCCAAACAGAACACACCCCCAGCCAATCAGAGCACAACCAACCCCCCATCCAATCAGAGCACAGCCAAGCCCCTAACCAATCAGAACACACCTCCACCCAATCAGAACACAGCCAAGTTCCCACCCAATCAGCTCACACCCCCACTAGCAGTTAAAAGGAAGAGACAGCTGCGATCTCACATTGCTCCTGGAAGCACGAAGCCGAGAACACCAGCCTGAAGATGACGAATGAGACTTCGTCGAAACGTCGCCAAGACACTTCCAATTTTACGTGGGAGAAGACCCGAATAACCAAAGACCTACATATATATATATATATATATATATATATATATATATATATATATATATATATATATATATATATATATATATATATATATATATATATATATATATATAGTGTGTGTGTGTGTGTATGCACACACACAATGCAAATACAATCAAAGCAAGAAATAAGCAAACCATGTTTATTACTTTAGTTTGTAAGAAATATTGGAATTCCTTATTTTTCAGAGAATATGTGGGATAATCAATAATGTGGATGATAACGTAATCTACTAATTGGAATGATACTTTAAAATATTATCTCTTTTTGTCAATATGATTTTTCTATATATGACCACATTAAACTGGGGGACGATATAAAAGTTTTCTTTTATATGGAGCCATTTTTGCTCTCCAGGAGGCTCAAATAAAGCCTCTGGAGCCCATGGAGTGCAAAAATGCCCCCACTCCTGCCGTGGTGCAGGAGGCCAACTAGGCCACGCCCACCATGGCCATGCCCATGTAGCAACCAGGCAGAGAACCCCTTGCTAAAATTTTTGAAGCCCACCCCGATAATAAGCAAACACCAACAAGGATTGCAATATAAAGTTGGTGTACATGTAGGCCAGACCATCGGAGAAGCTATAAATTAACTGGACTATTTAGGATGCATCCTCATTTTTAAAAAATGCTCATTTAAAAGGGAAAAAAAAACATTTGCATTTAGGCAATGAATGCTACAATTTCTATATACCCACAAAGAAGAACAAGATACCTTAGGATTACTAAAAACCAAAATGATGAACTGTGACCAGGGGCATTTTTCCTCCTTTTTATTCTACTTTTATGTAACCTTAGATTTCTTCCACTATATATGCAGATGTGAAAAAGAAATGAGTTGTGAATTGCGCAGGTTCAGAGACCAGTTAAATTAAAATGGTTACAGATAATTTGTTGATCTTTTTTTTTTTTTTACAAAATTTATATATACTAGAAGCAGCAGTCCAAATCCAATATTTTACATAATACGATTCAATATAATATTGTTTTGAGTCGCAGAGAAATTCTATAGAAAGAAGTATATTGGATCAAACGGTGCTCATGCTACAGTTTTAATTCTGAAATATCTTGCTAAGAGGGTTTATTTAAATAAGGTCTCCAAGAGATGAACATTTGAAAAAGGAAAAAGGATGATTTATAGAAAAATTATATGAAATGAACGAAGGACAGAAAGTTCTTATTAGAAAAGACTCTCATTTCTGCAAAATATAAATTACACCTTTTTAGAGACTATATTGCATTTTATTAATATTCTGTATAGACAGCCTGCAGGGTTAATCTCCATCCAAACCTATATACTTTCATTATTATGTACAACCTGCATTTATCCTTTACCCAAAGAATTTCAAAGATTTCATGGCAGCCCTGTGTGCAGCCAAGACATTGCTAATGATTCCCTTTATTTGCAGTATGCAAAGAATAGAATAGAATAGAATAGAATAGAATAGAATAGAATAGAATAGAATAGAATAGAATAGAATAGAATAGAATAGAATAGAATAGAATAGAATAGAATAGAATAGAATAGAATAGAATAGAATTTATTTATTGGCCAAGTGTGATTGGACACACAAGGAATTTTTCTTGGTGCATATGCTCTAAAAGATACGTTCATCAAGAATCATAAAGTACAACATTTAATGACAGTCATAGTGTACAAATGATACAAGCAACAAAATTACAGTCATACAGTCATAAATGGAAGCAGATGGTGGTGGGAACGATGAGAAGATTAATAGTAGTGCAGACTTAGTAAATAGTTTGTTGAGGGAATTATTTGTTTAGCAGAGTGATGGCATTCGGGAAAAAATTGTTCTTGTGTCTAGTTGAGTAGAGTAGAGTAGAGTAGAGTAGAGTAGAGTAGAGTAGAATAGAATAGAATAGAATAGAATAGAATAGAATAGAATAGAATAGAATAGAATAGAATAGAATAGAATAGAATAGAATAGAATAAACAGAGACGGAAGGGACCTTAGAGGTCTTCTAGTCCAACACCCACCCACCCCGCTTAGGCAGGAAACCCTAGACCACTTCAGACAAAATGGTTATCCAATCTCTTCTTTAAAGCTTTCAGTGTTGGGGCATTCATAACTTCTGGAGGAAAGTTGTTCTATTGGTTAATTGTTCTAACTGTCAGGAAATTTCTCCTTAATTCTGGAGTTGCTTCTCTCCTTGATTAGTTTCTACCCATTGCTTCTTGTCCTGCCTTCAGGTGCTTTGGAAAATAGCTTGACTCCCTCTTCTTTGTGGCAGCCCCTGACATATGTGCATCAGGGGTGGGTTTCACTTACCTTTGCTACCGGTTTGCTCACGCTTTGCTACTGGTTCGCTACACGTACACAGATCGTATTTTTTAAAAAGTTTTTTTAGACAAACGAACATTTAATAAATCAGTCATTCCTTCCATGTGACATCTCGGCGTTGTCTCCAAAAATTCTTCTTTTCATTGTTTCTTCTATCTTCATTCTCGCCAAGTCCATTGCAACAATTCATCACTAACGCAATATTCTAACTGTAGCATTTTTTATACATAAGTATCAATTTACTTATTTATATCTCTTTTCTAACCAATGGTAAAATTGATTCCATAACTTAAAGTATTCAGAATCTTCGCTTTCTTTAATCATCAAAGTCAATCTATTCATTTCTGCACAGTCTAAATTTCTTTTAATTACTTCTCCTTCCAAAGGTATTTTCTCTGCTTTCCAATTTTGACGCAGATCAGCAGAGCCTCCTGAACCAGGACGAACTGGTAGCAACCCACCACTGATATGCATATTTGGGTTGTTTGTCAATGTAATACTGAAATTGGTGGGAAATATTTGCAATGCTCTTGCTTGAAGTCTTCCCTGTGTGATTCAGCTTTTTTTTTCCCCTGTAACTTTTCTTGCTGCATTGATCTCAAGGGGCCCTGCTAGATTTGCTGTCCTTCCTGAAGCTAGCGTGGGGCAAGGTAACAACTGATCTCCAGTGCCATCTTCATTTTTTTTTAAAAAATGTCATGGGCCCCATGGGAAATGGGTTTCAGAACAGAAAACTGTGGACCTCAAAAAGTTTGTGCTCTGCAACTCAGAACCCATGTCTGCCTTGTACTTTTTGTTGTTGTTGCTGCTGTTTTGTCTTACTATGTGACATCTGAGAAGTGGCTGTTTTATGACTGGCCAACACATGCATTTTTTGATTAAACAGACTGCTCCAATGGAGTGGAGTTGAATGGCATGGAATGGGAATGGGAATGGGAATGGGAATGGAATGGAATGGAATGGAATGGAAGTGGAGTGGAGTGGAGGTGGAGTGGAGTGGAGTGGAGTGGAGTGGAGTGGAGTGGAGTGGAAGGGAAGGGAAGGGAAGGGAATAGGAGTGGAGTGGAGTGGAGTGGAGTGGAAGGGAAGGGAAGGGAATAGGAGTGGAGTGGAGTGGAGTGGAGTGGAGTTTTGTCTTACTATGTGACACCTGAGAAGTGGCTGTTTTATGACTGGCCAACACATGCATTTTTTGATTAAACAGACTGCTCCAATGGAGTGGAGTGGAGTTGAATGGCATGGAATGGGAATGGGAATGGGAATGGGAATGGGAATGGAGTGGAGTGGAGTGGAGTGGAGTGGAGTGGAGTGGAGTGGAGTGGAGTGCAGTGCAGTGCAGTGCAGTGCAGTGGAGTGGAGTGGATGGGAAGGGAAGGGAAGGGAATAGGAGTGGAGTGGAGTGGAGTGGAGTGGAGGGGAGGGGAAGGGAAGGGAAGGGAAGGGAAGGGAAGGGAAGGGAAGGGAATAGGAGTGGAAGGGAAGGGAATAGGAGTGGAGCGGAGTAGAGTGGAGTGGAAGGGAAGGGAATAGCGTAGCGTAGCGTAGCGTAGCGTAGCGTAGCGTAGAGTAGAATAGAGTAGAGTAGAGTAGAGTAGAGTAGAGTAGAGTAGAGTAGAGTAGAGGAATAGGATAGGGTAGGGTAGGATAGGATAGGATAGGATAGGATAGGATAGGATAGGATAGGATAGGAAATTTTATTGTCACTTTAAATGTACACTAATCAGCATACACTAAAATGAAATTTCATTTCATTCAGCTCTCAAAGGATAACCCTTATGGATATACCACATACACACACATATCTGACACAGAGAAACATCACAGTCTAATTCAAATGTGTACATATACATGGGGGGAAAATGTAAAAAATATGGAAGTCCATATTGTGAAGCCCACAAGCTCTCAACATTTACCTCCAATTGGAAAGGGCCACCCTGTTCTTACTGTGTCTTCTCAAAATATGTGAACAAAGGGCTACCAAGAGACAATTCCCCTTAAAACCATCTTAAGAATCTAGAATTAAGATCATAAGCAGATGTATTTGCACAAGATGGCAAGATTGGCTGCTACCAATAAAAGAGAATATTTGTAGCTCAGGGTTGAAATGAGGAGTTCTTGATGCTTTCTGAGCTTGGTTGTTTTCAGTGCTGATGATGTTACCTAGTTTGGATTAGATTAGATTAGAATTCCTTATTGGCCAAGTATAATTGGACACACAAGGAATTTGTCTTTGGTGCATATGCTCTCAGTGTACATAAAAAGAAATGATACATTCATCAAGAATCATAAGGTACAACACTTAATGATAATCATAGGGTATAAATAAGCAATCGAATCATAATAGGAAACAATCAATATAAATCGTAAGGATACAGCAACAAGTTACAGTCATGCAGTCATAAGTGGAAGGCGATGGGTGATAGGAATGATGAGAAGATTAATAGTAATCCAGACTTAGTGAATAGTTTGACAGTGTTGAGGGAATTATTTGTTTAGCCGAATGATATATGAAATGAATAATGGATAATGAAATGGATAAATAAAATAATGAAAATGGATAATGAAACATCTGCAAGAAAACATGTCATTACCCAATGAAATATAAATGAAACATCTGCAAGAAGACCCGCTCAAGACTGGTTGGATTGAACTCTGGGACAAAATAAGAACTTTAGTTAATGAAGAGTATTCCTGTCTCCTGAATTAATTCAGCAATTAAATAACAGTGTTCTGTGTTCCTTTGGATTTTAATTATCTCTGTCCCTTCCATGTTAAACTAACCAAAACCTCCATTCTTGGACATTTAAATTCTACTATTTCACAAAGAAAATTTTTCACGAGAAAACGAATGCTGTTTCCCCCACTTCAAGAGTTTCTTATAAATCCACAAGGCATAAACCAGTTAGAGAGAGAAGCCAGGCTGTGAAAATTCATTTCTGCCTGGTGACAAATTCAAAAAATAAAAAATAATAAAAAAATCAACTAAGATCTCTTTGGGAGATTCCAACTATTTCCCTACAGTTTTGGTTAAGCAGTTCTTATTAACTGCACATTTTTTCCTTAATAGAACTCCTGAGGTCATTTTCATTCTGGGAAGGGTGGGAATTATAGATATTTACTATAACTCTTAAAGCTGTTTAGAAGTTGCAGTTATTCCATAAGAATTGAATTTATGTTATAAAGGGAATGGCTAGCCTGAGTTTTAAAAGCTACAAAAAAATAATGCGCGTAGAAAGTTTCAGTTTGCTGGTGGTCAAAGGTATAAGAGCTGAGGAAAATTGGTCATTAAAAACCTTCAGTTGCCTTGTTCTGAAGACAACTGTTCCAGAGGTTCATTGTTTTTACTGTCAGGAAATTTCTCTTTAGATCTAGATTGCTTCTCTCCTTGATTAGTTTCCCTTCGTTGCTTCTTGTCCTGCTTTCTGGTGCTTTGGAAAATAGGTTGATCCCCTTCCTCTTCTTTGTGTCAATCCCTCAAATATTGGAACACTGCTATCATGTCACCCCTAGTCCTTCTTTTCACTAGACTAGACATATTCAATTCATGCAACATTCTTAATCCTGTTTTAGTCTCCAATCCGCCTAATCATCTTTATTTCTCTTCTCTGCGCTTCTTTCTAGAATCTCTACAACTTGTTTATATGGTGGTGACCAAAACTGGATGCAATATATCCCTCGGTTAATTCAGAGTGTTTTCATGTTGTCACATGTTTCACTGCTCAAGTCCCATAAGAAATCTGAAGCAATTCATAACTTCCTTTCTTTCTTCCTTTCTGCTAACTTTGAGAATGCTGAGAACAAAGGAGTAAAAAGCTAAAGGAAGCCAAACAATTGCCTCTCAATTAGAAATCAATTGGCTCTTTGCTGAGATTGTTAGAATGCATAGTTGGCTTTTCAACCAATGCAGGATCCTTGTGTGGATATGTTCTCAAAGAGATGATAGGTAGGTAGGTAGGTAGGTAGGTAGGTAGGTAGGTAGGTAGGTAGGTAGGTAGATGATAGATAGATAGATAGATAGATAGATAGATAGATAGATAGATAGATAGATAGATAGATAGATAGATATGAATGGATGATTTGGCATTTTGTCCATCTATGGAGTCCTATGTAGAAATGGTTGCACAGTAGCTCAGCGGTTAAGATGGTGGGCTTGTCGGCCAGAAAGCCAGCAGCCCAGGTTCGAGACCTGAGTGCCATGTGTGAGCACCCGTCCTTGCCCCAGCTCCTGCCAACCTAGCAATTCAAAAGCATACAAATGCAAATAGATAAATAGGTACCACTTTGGTGGGAAGGTAATCATGCTCCATGACGTCATGCTGGCCACATGACCATGGAACTGTTTTCGGCTGACTTGATGGTCTTGAAACAGAGATGAGCACCATTCCCTATAGTTGGCAACAATTAGTGGAGTAAAATTTTCAGGGACTCCTTTCCTTTTAGAGCAGGGGTGTCAAACTCAATTTCATTGAGGGCCACGTCAGGGTTGTGTTTTACCTTGGGGGACATGGCCAGGGGGACATGGCCAGCTTGACGTCACTTGTGTTGGGGGCACCTGGCGTGGCCTGAGTGCTCTGCCAGTGAAAATGGAGCTTGGGAGGTGTATCCATGCCCCATTTTTGCTGTCAGAGGCACCATGGGACAGTCCTTCACTGTGTCCAGGGTGGCCCCACAGGCCAGATCTAAGCACCCCATAGGCCGAATCTAGCTTGCAGGCCTTGAGTTTGACACCTCCTGTTTTAGAGGGTAAATTATTTTATCTGTTTTATGAATTGTTTGACCTTTGACTACTAAGTAAACCTTTCCTTTTTATCTACGAGAACAAAAAAAAAAAAAAAACATCCAGAGATGGGCTACTCAGAATTAAACGCCCACATCCTGAATTCTAAGCCTATTTCTTGAAACAGAAAGAGATTTTGCAAACCGCTCCTGACTTTGTAAGGAGTGAGGCTGAAATACAGCAACGGAGTTCCCCTTCTCGCCACGGTTGATATTCTTCTGATTTACGAGCAACATGAAGCTGACTTATGTGAGAAACTCTTTGGTGAGCTATATTTTAAAACATTGCTTGGACTCATTAAACTGCCTTGTTCAAGAACTCTCTTTGCGATATATTCATTCCGTTCCGGCAAAGGGGGGGGGGAAAAGGCGCAGAAAATAGGCCTCTAGAGGTTGCTGCAATACAAATAATAAAGAGAGCTATTAACCGTGCAGGCATCATAACCTCTAAGACTGCAATTCTGTTCTCTCTGCTGAGGGAGGAAGGACTGCCAGCTGCTCCAACCTCAATTAGACTTACTTCCGAGTAGATATGTATTGGATCGCACAGAAAGTGCGAAGGCTGAAAACATGATGCATGGAGGCGGTGATAGGCGGCAATGTGCTGTGGCAATCCACGCAGCCTGGAATGGGTCTAAAACAGGACGTGCGGAGGCCGAAAACGTCATATGTGGAGGCGGCGATGGGCTCTGGCGATTGCCGCAGCCTGGAACAGCTGATTGGCAATATTCTGGGAGGCCGATCCAACCGCTAATCAGCTGTTCATGCTGAATCAGGCTGCAATAACATGCTGAAGCTGACCAGGCTGTTTGCTGTTTGCTGCAAGGACGATAGCCAGATGAATACTGATGGATGCT
The DNA here is from genome assembly GCF_059756535.1 of Pantherophis guttatus. Classification (NCBI taxonomy): domain Eukaryota; kingdom Metazoa; phylum Chordata; class Lepidosauria; order Squamata; family Colubridae; genus Pantherophis; species Pantherophis guttatus. The sequence goes on along the minus strand of NC_142067.1, from coordinate 116,053,947 downwards.
GGTAGGCAGAGGCGGAATTTTTTCTTTCTTGTTTTCCTTCCCAAAAACTAATGTGCGTCTCATACTCCGGAGTGTCTTATACTCCGAAAAATATGGTAATTCTCAGACCACATTAAAGAAAATTCGTTTTTTTAATAGAGGTAAATCCTCGACTTACAACAGTTCGTTTAGTGACCTTTCGAAGTTACAATGGCACTGGAAAAAGTGACTTATGACCATTTTTCACACGTACAATTGCTGCAGCATCCCCGTGCCAATGGCAATTGAAAATAGTGACTGATGACTATTTTTCACATGTATGACCATTGCAGCATCTCAATGGTCACATTGATGTACATTCAGATGCTTGACAACTGGCTCGTATTTATGACGGTTGCAGTGTCCCTTTTGCGACCTTCTGAAAAGCAAAGTTAATGGGGAAGCCAGATTCACTTAGCAACCATCTTATTAAATTAACTGCAGTGATTCACTTAACAAATGTGACAAGGGAAAGTCATAAAATGGCTTAACAAATTTCTCACTTAGGAACCTAAATTTGGGGCTCAATTGTGATTGTAAGGAGAGGACTACCTGTATATAACTGGGTCTGGTGGCTCAGTAGACTGATAGCATTGTGATTAACCCCAGCTGTCTGCAATTACTGTAAGTTCGAATCTCACCAGGCTCAAGGTTGACTCAGTCTTCCATCCTCTCTAAGGTAGGTAAATTGAGGACCCAGTTTGTGGGGGCAATAAGCTGACTTTGTATAAATATACAAAAGTATGAAGGCTATTGCTTAACGCATTGTAAGCTGCCCTGAGTCTCCGGAGAAGGGCGGCATATAATAAATAGACTTCCACCTTAGGGAGATTTTTATGTAGCGTAGTATTTGCATCAAGTATGGATGGGAAAGTTTATCAGTTATCCCTTTTTTTGTATACATTTTTTAAATTTTTTATTATTAGTGTCAGATGGCTGTTAGGTTTCTTTTTTCCTTTTCTTTCCTTTACTTTTGTATTTTAACTTTGGGAAAATAAAAAAAAATTCTTCATAAATTTTCTTTTATCAGAATGTTTCATTCCTCCAGATGGCTGAGTGTGTAGCATAATAGCATAAAAATACTTTAGTTAGTATATAATTTCACATGACATGCTAGGTGTCATCAGTGGTGGGATTCAAATTTTTTTATTACCGGTTCTGTGGGCGTGGCTTGGTGGGAGTGGCATGGCTTGGTGGGCGTGGCTTGGTGGGCGTGGTAGGGGAAGGATACTGCAAAATCCCCATTCCCTCCCTACTCCAGGGGGAAAGTTACTGCAAAATCCCCATTTCAGCTGGGATTCGGGAGGCAGACAATACATGGGGGCAGGGCCAGTCAGAGGTGGTATTTACCGGTTCTCCAAACTACTCAAAATTTCTGCTACCAGTTCTCCAGAACTGGTCAGAACCTGCTGAATACCACCTCTGGATGTCTTATGAAAAGTGCCTCACAAGTCCAGTTTCCCTCATAGAAACTTCCCTCAAGTTCAGCGTTTTCCATAGGATTTGCTTGCAATAGATAGTAAAGGAGAACAGAAGAGAAGAAAATGTTCTCATGCATTTATTTATTTATTTATTTATTTATTTATTTATTTATTTATTTATTTATTTATTTATTTATTTAATTAATTAATTAATTAATTAATTAATTAAATTTCTATACCGCCCTACTCCCGAAGGACTCAGGGCGGTGAACAGCCACAGGATAAAACACATAAATACAAAAATTTAAAATAGAATAAAAACGAATTAAATAATTTGGCTGAACAAATTTAAAATATCCCATAATTTAAAAACAAATTAAAATTTACATTTTAAAAGGGGAGAAGATTTAGGCCAGGCCAGCTTGATGAAATAAAAAAGTCTTAAGCGCGCGATGGAAAGTGCGCAGATCCGGGATCCTCCGTATCTCCGGGGGGAGCTCGTTCCAGATTGTAGGTGCCCCACAGAGAAGGCTCTCCCCCTAGGGGCTGCTAGTCGACATTGTTTGGCCGACGGCACCCGGAGGAGCCCCTCTCTATGGGAGCGTACTGGCCGGTGGGAGGCTATTGGTGGTAGCAGGCGGTCCCGTAGATAACCAGGTCCTAAGCCATGCATGGTTTAGCTGCCAGGATTTTCAAGAATACCCAATTGATATTTGTACAGATATTTCAGTAACCACTACTTGGTTACTGCATTACTAATTCAGCAATTGCCTGGATAGCTGAACTGGAGATCCAGTTAATAGAATAGAATAACAGAATTGGAAGGGACTTCTCGTACAACCTTCTGCTCAAACATACTATTTCTGACAGATGTCAGTCCAGTCTCTTCTTGAAAGCCTCCATTGATGAACCCCCCCCTTCTTTGTATCACCAACTGTACAATACTTTATTTTTTAAGTGGATGTATATACTGAAATATTTCAGCGCCACATATAAATCTAAACGAAGTTAAAGTTTTAAAATGGCTTTGTGTTATCTCTGGACATTTCCTCCTGCTCGCCAACACATAGACAGATGTTCAAAGCTGAAATACTCTACAAGCCTGTAACACCCCCTCTTTTAAAAGGCTGCAAAAAATAAAAATTAAGTCTTTGTTGTTGTTGTTGTTGTTAGAAATATCAGACATCAAACTGAACTGCTGTTTCTACTGGTCTGGACAGAGCTTTTGAGTTTTTGTAACTTGTTTCTCTGATAGCCCTTCCAGCAAAATATAGTTCATTTCTCCCCTTTCAATGCTCTGTCTTCTATATTTTATTTCATGTGTCCATTGAGGCAATGGAAGATAAAGCTATCTGCTTTCTCTTGTAGCAGAGAATTGTATGGAACCAGTTCACCTGTCTGTCATTCCTCATTAAATTCTTACCCTCTTCATTCATATTCTGATCTTTGCAAATGAACGTTTGCTTAATAAATGTTTCCAAGACTAACACTGCAGAGTGAAGATCCCACGCAGCAGTAAATTATTAACTCAGTCACAGGAGGGGCGCCATATATGACTTTTCAGAATGAGTTATTATGTGGATCATCATGTAATTATGAATTTTTCAAGCCATGATCGAGGAAAATTGAATATTTAATATTTTATGGACATATTCTGTACTGAGGATATCTTTCAAAATTTTATGATAATTTGGAAGTCAGTGAAAAGCAGAACAAAAGTTACAAAATAATTACAACATTGGAATATTTAATCATCACGGCCTGGGTTGGCCATTTCTCAAATTGTACAGCAGAATTAAGGTTATGAACTTTTAAGCATCAGCTAGTCAAATGCCTGGGAGGTATATAATCTGTGTCTTAAAATTATAAGGATGTGTCGAGTATTTAAGAAGCTGGCATTTATTTAATGATACAAAGTCAGACGCACACAATTTGTGTGTGTACATTTTTGATCATGGGTGTTTTTGTTGGTCCCCTCTGAATGTTTTTCTTTTAAGCCCACTTGGGATGAACTACTTCCAGAAGAACTAGCTGCAATATATGGAACAACCAAAACAATAAAATAAAGAATCTGAGGAGAAACTTTATTTTGTGCATGGTGCTGAAACAACAATAAAATTGCAATTAATTTGTGTACGAGAAAGATTGCATTATATTTTACACTGATTAATATTTCACGCGAACATATCCATTGCTTTCCTAGTCTTGGTAGAATTACAAAGAAGATACTTGTTCAGATTTTCCTGCTCTTTAATGTTAGAAAATAGTTTGAATTGGGACTTCAATTTTTCAAGCCTTGCCATTAAGGAAAAACAAAAGCAATAGCATAACATTTTAGGCTGATATACATGTATATCAGCCTAAAATATTGGCAGACTTGGACAACGAGAAGGTTAGAGAGGAACTTGGGCCAGTTCTGGAGTCTGGGGAAGGCTCTGATGGATGCTCTGTGTCGGACGCAGAGATAGAGCCAGGACCGTCCGACATTTCCCAGCCACCAGAGAGGCAGCTGCCTTTGGAGGCTGATATGAGTGAGGAGGAAGAATAGCTGGGGCCTGTTCCAGATGCGCATAATGTGCAGAGCTGTTAGGAGAGGAGAACAATGGAGGACAAGGAGTCTACTCGGGACGCAAAGCACACATGGACGCTGAATGGCCCCTCCCTGGCCGAGGAATAAATAGAAGGAAAGGGGAGTGGTTGTCGTAAGAGACAACAGTTCATATTTCTGAAGATTTTGCTCATTGTGTTTCGTGTCACAGAGACTGTTTGCCAGAACTTAATTTGCAGCCTTTTGGCTGGGAGCTCACCACCTTGCAATTATCGCAAGGAACTGATAAGGTCTGTTACTGCAGTTAGCTCTTTGAAGGACTATTGCCTGGACTTTTCGGTGGGTGAATGCCATTAATTCACAAGAGGTAAATAAAGAAGTCTCTTTCTTGCTTCTGCTAAGACTGGGTCAGAACAATACCACCCGGTAAAGCTTTACAGACCTCTCTGAGCAGTTTACAATGTCAGCATCTTGCCCCCAACAATCTGGATCCTTATTTTACCGACCTCAGGAGGACTGAATGCTGAGTCAACTTTGATTCCCATCAGCATTGAACTCCAGGCTGTGGGCAGAGTTAACCTGCAATACTGCAGTTTAACCACTGTGCCACCAGGGCTCCTAAAAGCCCTTAAAAGTACTATTAAAACAGGAAAGGAAGACAGGATTCAGCAAATAACACATGGCTCGATTTGCTTTATGGCCAAGGTGATGTAAAGGGAACATATAGGATAACAAAAGATGAGGATTGAAGCTCACCCTAGGCCAACACATGCATGTAGGTGGGTGTCTGTGTAAGTTTGCACAATTTATGAGGGCCTAAATATAGGAACTCTGATGCAAAATCATTGTCATTTGGTACTATATGATGCTGGAAGGAATTAAAAAAATTGCTGTGAACTCTGTGTGGCATCAGGAAGGGCATCCGACCAGAAAATGCTCAGCTCCATTCAGTCGCCCTGACTCTACCCCGAATTAAGGGATTACAGGGTCATATTAAAAAAAACCTATATGATGCTGGAAAGGGTGCACCTACAGCATCACCTAAAAGATGCTGGGGGCACCTACCATCTGGAACGAGCTCCCCCCAGAGATACGGAGGATCCCAGACCTGCGCACGTTTCGCCGTGCTCTCTTGGGTGTTTTAATCTGTGCTTCGGCCAAAATATTTAATAATTTTAAGGGATTTTTAATATTTGTGTTATCTGTATTTTATCTTGGCTGTTCACCGCCCTGAGTCCTTCGGGAGTAGGGCGGTATAGAAATTTGATTAATAAATAAATAATAATAAATAAATATTACTAAGATTTGTTATCTTCGTCTCCCTGTAATGCTGTGTAGCTATTGGAAACTTATTTTATTACTGTAGTATATAACAGATAGTGGAAAGTTATTTTTAATAACCTAAATTAATGTTGCATTGGAGATAATTGTAACATATGGGTTATCTCAGCGGTCCCCAACCTTTCCAGCTTGGCGGACCGGGGGGGGGGAGGGGATGGTCCTGTGTGAGTGGTGGCAGGTGCAAGTGACACGAGTGCCCACTGATCGCACAAGTGGAGTTGCGCGCACACACTCGCCCACTGCTTATGTGACCCAGTTCCAAACAGGCTGCAGCCTGGTGGTGGGCCATGGCTCAGGGGTTGGGGAGCCCTGGGTTATCTGGAAGCATGAAGTAAAAACCTATCTCAGTCAACTGAAAAAAATTATGAAATGTGGCACCACTGAACTTGGTCAAAGAAAGTTCAGGGAAAAGAAAAAAATATCTGAAGGAAAGAAAAATTGTAATTTTAACTAATTGTAATGTCTAATTTCCTGGACCAGAAGCCCCTTGTCATCTTAAAGGAGGATATTAATATCAACTTTATATGGGACTTGTTATCTTTGATAGGTATGGTAAGTGGTTAAGATCGGGGGTGGGTTCTAAATTTTTTTACTACCAGTTCTGTGGGCGTGGCTTATTTTGTGGGTGTGGCTTGGAGGTCATGTGACTAGGTGGGCGTGACTAGCTGGTCAGAGTCATTTCTGGAAGGTCCTCACACTTACGACCAGTCCTCGCACTTACGACCCGACTCGTTTGTTTGCTTTTAATACTGATCAGCTGTAGGACGGCCCTTTGAAGCCCCGCGGCAAGAGTTTAAACAGTTTTTTTCCCTCTAGTCATCAGCTGAGACTCAGGAGGCAGCAATAGATTGGGGGTGGGACCAAATAAAAGGTAAGAATAACGTGGGTGGGGGGGGTGGGAGGGCGGGGGGGGAGAACCAGTTCGGTGACGTCATATCATCACCGCTACCGGCTTGGCCGAACCGGACCAAACCGGGAGGAACCCACCACTGGTTAAGATGTTGTTTTAGAACTGAGTAAATCCAGATTCCGACCTATCCTCAGCCATGGAAGCTCAGGAGTGACTGCTAAGCAGTTCTCTCAATCCTTATTGTATTGTTGGTATGGACCAAACAACAGAAGAAGGAGGGCTATATATGCCCACTTGAGCTTCTGAAAGCAAGTAGGATATCAATCAAACCAAGATGAGAACGGTCCTAAAAGATTCCCTGGAACATGATTGAAAATAAACAAAAGAGTGTCTGGATTAAGTATGCTGATCTACCAAGAAACACAGGTGGTATTCAGTCGGTTTGTCTTGGTTCGGGTGAATGAGTAGCAGCGACTGCAGATGGGCCTGCCCAACCACCCCAACATAATGCCGTCCTATTTAGCCATGTTTTCGAGGCCGGGTGGATGCACAGAAGATGTGCGTGTGAAGTGAGCATGCATGCGCGAGGCAAACTGGTGGTAAGAATATGTGAAACCCACCGCTGCCAAGAACATTTTGAAACATATGGTTCAAACAAGTGGTGGGTTGCCCCCGGTTCAGACCAGTTCACAAGAACCGGTAGTAAAACTGGAGGGAAGCTCCGCCCACTGACCCAGACGTCATCATCAGTGATCCGTGCAGAAGAGCGGGCGCGCGAGCGCGATGCGAGCCAATAGTAAAGGTAAGTAGAACCCACCCCTGGTTCAAACCTATGTAAACATGATCAAACTGATTTTAAATATGGCCTATAAAGTATAGCTTAATTAAAATTTTCATTGTCAATGTTAAATAAGTGAAATTACTTAGCTGATTCACTGGCAGCTATTCTTATTTGCTTTCCATATAAGTCAGTAGGTCCTTGTTCTCGACGTCTTCTAAGTTCTGATCGGAGTTCATGGGAGCGGATTCTTTGCATTATGGATAAGTCGGGACGCGAGTGAAGCTTGTTATGGCTGATGTTGGTTTTGGCGATTGAATTTATTGTATGTATGAATATGCGTTTGATGGACTCATTTTTTTGGAAATAACTCTGCAAAATTGTGGAGCTACCGAGCCCTCGGTGTTATTTGAACTCAGGGCCATCTCTTGAAATTTTGATGATGTCATCAGGGGAGATGTTTGGTTTATTGGAGTTTCTTATAATGTTGCATTATAAGATACTTTGTGATATCATCAGATTCGTTGTCGTCATCCAGACCAAATAAAATAGCGTTTGGACGTTCTACACAAATGAATATCCATGTCTTATTTAATCATTCATTCATTCATTCATTCATTCATTCATTCATTCATCAATCATATTTCTAAACCACCCATCTCTCGGAAAGAGGGGCTCTTTAATATACTGTTTCTCAGTTCAAATTCTAATATGGCTATGAATCCGGGGTGGTATTCATTTATCTTCCCTACCGGTTTGCAAATGTGCGCATGCGTCATCTTCCAGACATGTGCAAGGTCTTCTGTGCATGCGCAGAGCCTCAAAAATGTGGGAAAATGGGATGTCATGACATCCGCATGGGTGGGCGGGGCATCCCCCAGTCGCCCCTACCGGTTCGCCTGAACCGGATAGAACCGGCTGAATACCACCACTGCTATGAATGTCTCTAATGTTTTTAGACATTACAAGACAGCCTGCCTGTCAATTGATGTCATCGGTTATTCAATGAGAGAGATAATCTATGCAAGAATAGCTTTTTTCCAAGGCCTCCTTCCTCCTCCCCTGCTCCATATTCCTTTCTTTTCTCTTGAATCTGTTAAATTATAATCTTGATATATTCAGGAATTTGCACTTCTTGGGAATTATTGCCTGTCTCAGCTGGCTGAAATGAATGCTCTGCAGTGTATTCAAGATACATTATAATTACTTACATATGTATTGTCTGGAATATTCAACTTACTTCCCAAGGATATATTTCAGTTCCAAGTCTCCAGTCCTCATAAATGGGGATGGAAGCAGAGATTGAATCAACCAGATGTATTCGTTGTCTCCTCGCAAGATGGGTAATTTACTTTTGCCCATTGGGTACCCGTTGCACGCGCAGTATGGATTACACACATGTAATTTAAATTGATTAATTCATAAAAAAATGATTAATTTGGCATACGCTCCTCATTTTCAAGTCTCCTAATGATTCAGGAGCACAATTCTTATTAAGCTGAAGTTATCAACATGCATCAGATGGCAGTACATATTGCAAAGCATTACTAGTCCTGGTTTTTCTTGTTGTTAATTGATACAGTGATAACTCTTAAAAGCTGAAAATAAATCAGCTGTGCATGACACACTTGTATCCAATGTTTCTGCTGCAGTCTAGCGGTGGAGCTCTTGCCTCACAATCAGAAGGTTGTGAGTTCGATCCTAAGTAGAGACAGATGTAGGATCTCCTGCTTGGGCAGGGGGTTGGACTAGATCAGGGGTGGGCAAATGTGACTCTTTAAAACCTGTGTAGAGCCACATTTTCCCACTCCTGGACTAGATGACCTGCAAGGTCCCTTCCAACTCTGTTAACCTGTTAAAAAGCTTTATTCTCCAGGAAGTAATACTTTATAATAATAAAGGATATTCCCCTGCTTCTCAATCAGCATTGATGTTTGTATCTGGCAGAGAAAGGAAACCATGTCAGATAGTAACCACAATCCCATGATTGCATCTTCTGAAACTCTTGGCTGCTCTCCTATGTTGGGTGATAGAGCTATGCAGTGGGGGGGGGGGGGTTTCACACTTTGTTACCACCGCGCGTGCACACTTGCTTCACACATGCATGCGCCTTCTGCGCATTTGCCCGGCTTTCTATGCATGTACTTTGCTCGTGCGTGCACCTTCCGTGCATGCGCCCAGCCTCAAAAATGTGCCTAAATAGGATGGCATAGAGCCAGGGCACAGGGAGGCAGGGGGCACGGGCCCACCAGCGATTTCTGCTACCGGTTCAACTGAACCGGTCCGAACTGCCTGAATAGCACTTCTGGAGCTATGTCTCCTATTACATAGCCCAATCCTTCTTCTTCGGAGCCTGTTCTTTGTACACAGATCCTCTACCTTCATGTTCTCTGTCTTCAGAGAATCATCTTCATCAGTGGTGGGTTTCAAAAACTTTTACTATCGGTTCTGTGGGTGTGGCTTGGTGGGCGTGGCTTGGTGGGCGTGGCAGGGGAAGGATACTGTAAAATCTCCATTCCCTCCCCACTCCAGGGGAAGGTTCTGCAAAATCACCATTTCCTCCCAATCTGATGGGACTTGGGAGGCAGAGAATAGGTGGAGGTGGGGCCAGTAAGAATTTTTACTCCTGGTTCTCCGAGCTATTCAAAATTTCTGCTACCGGTTCTCCGGGACTGGTCAGAACCTGCTGAAACCCACCTCTGATCTTCATCTAGTTTTTGGACTGTATCGAGGAACTTCTACTGTGTAGAATTCTAGAATAGGCCATCTAGCATTCTCAGTACACCAAGCACTGGTGAGTCCTGTGGGACACTACCTCCACACAAACTTAAACTCGGCTGAGAAATACACCCAGTAGTTTCTTTTAGATGGAAAGAGATGCTCTGAGTCAAGCTATGTTAAGATAGATAGACCTATTGTCAACTGCCACCTCATGCTTGTGCTTCACAATCGCTCGATGTCAGTCTGCCATGGACTCTATAGGGGGGATGGATGGTAGGGGAGGAGTTTCAAGGGAAGGGGAAAATCCACAATATCTCCCTGAGATGAGCTTCAAGGTCAACTGACTGGGAACGAAATGCAGCTGCATACCGACTTATACTCAAAATGACCATTTGAGAAACATCTTCTTTGGACATGGGTGGGGTGGCAGCAATGGGACGCATCTAACAGGAGGAAAAATTAGAGTTGGGGATTTGGGCATGCTGTTTTCAGTTCTGGCTTTGCATTACTGTATTTCACTTGAAGTCTGTAGAGATTCTCAGTCATCCAGGTCGTGGTTGTCCCAAAGGTGCTTTTTCAGGAGGCAACTGGATTTTCTTGTATTTTCTTTTGAAGATGTTTCACTTCTCATCCAAGAAGCTTCTTCAGCTCTGACTGGAGGGTGGGGAATGGAAGGATTTATATTCCTTGCAGACAGCTGGTCATTTGCATCCTTTTAGAGGGTCGTTGAAGCACTTGGAGGTTTTTGTGTGTCTTCAGGGTCACCTGAATAGTGCTCCTGGTTTCTGTAGTCTGCAATTATTTTCCCTCTGGAAATCCATTCCTACTCCCACACCATTCAAAGGGAGTTCGTCCCAAATTGTATAGCTAAAGGTCTGTAGAGATTCTCTGTCATCCAGGTCATGGTTGTCCCAAAGGTGATTGTTCAGGAGGCAACTGGATTTTCCTGTGTTTTCTTTTGAAAAAAACTTCAAAAGCAAAAACAAGAAAGTCCAGTTGCCTCCTGAAAAAGTACCTTTGGGTATTTCACTTGACTTCTAGTAAACTATACCTTTCTCAACCAATGAAGTGAAGGATCATTTTTACTGAGAGGTTCAAGCTGCGGCAGGTCTGACACCTATGCCCTTATGGGTTTTATTCTTTGGATTCCCCCCACCCCACCCAAAGAGAACATGGGACAAATGTATGTTTGGAGATAACCCAGTAGAATATCCGCTCAAGTTTCATCCACAAATTCCATGCCCTGATAAGCACTGCACTGTTGCAATGCAATCTTGAGTCACCGTTCCTGCTAATTAAGAAATTGACAGCTATCTTATATGGGCATTATTTCCTGAAATGCAGTAAAGTTCTAATTTCTAGCTATGTTTGTCCTCATCTGTTTGGGACTCCATAGTAGGTGCCCTTGTCTCATCTCATCTTCATACTCTGTGGACTCTGCTTCCCTATAAAGATTCACCCATCACGCCAAGTGACTGAAAATAATATTTGAACCTTGGAGCTTTGATTAAGGTATTGATAAGCAATTTGTATAATTTGGATACAGGCTCTTTTATATTTTATTTTTCAATATATTTTTGATTATTCATTAGAGGGAAAAGCACTGGCTCTTTAAGATGCAGAACTGGGTTGCTCAAGTAGCTAACTAAATTGAAGAGGTCTCTGAAGGAAAGAAGGAAAGGCTGGGAATGTGATAAGAAGACAGTAAACCACTTAGTGTTCCAGGTTTCCAGAATGCATTACTTTAATGAACAGTTTGGTTGCCAGCAACAGTACTGCAGCCCAGACTCCAATTTGAGAATCTGTGGGAATTTGTAACATATGTTGTTCATAATATCAAATATGGGGGGGGAAGAACATGACCATCCCAGAAGTGCTGTAAAGATGCACTTTGTTAGATCATCCAAAATTGCATGGAGTGTTTAAGAGTACAAGAAATGTGAAGGAAGATCTGATCAAAAAAAAAAGTATCTGGATAGTCCAGTGCAACTAGATTGTTACGGGGAACCTCCATTGCAGAATGTGGACTCAGAACTTCTATCAAGGATTTCATATTGGAAATAGTATATAACATGTATGACTCATGCCTACTGATAGCTTTGTCCTCCAGGTATCACCTTTTAAACACACCCAAGATAAGGATATAACTCCCTTTTGGTAGCACATTCCAGGTTAACAATGCAGTACTGTAAATTGTATAAAGGAGTTTTCCCTTTTACCTATCCTGAATTTCCCAATGCTTTAATGGAAGATCCCAGGTTCTAGAACTATAATACATTACCCATATATGTTAAACATAGCATGTGTGTATTATAAATACACACATGCTATGTGTGGCTATGTGAGCCTTGGTAGTACAGTGGTTTAAAGCACCCTGTTATTAACACAGCTGCCTGGAATTACTGCAGGTTCGAATCTTACCAGGATCAAGGTTGACTCAGCCTTCCATCCTTTCTAAGGTAGGTTAAATAAGGACCCAGTTTGTGGGGGCAATAAGCTGACTTTGTATAAATATACAAAAGTATGAAGGCTATTGCTTAACGCATTGTAAGCCGCCCTGAGTCTCCGGAGAAGGGCGGCATATAAATCAAATTAAAATAAATAAATAAACAAATAAACAAATAAATAAATAAATAAATAAATAAATAAATAAATAAATATTGTGCAATGATAGATAGATGACAACTAGATAACTAGATAGCTAGATAGATGATGGATGGATAGCTAGATAGCTAGATTAGATAGAGATAGAGAGATAGATAGATAGATAGATAGATAGATAGATAGATAGATAGATAGATAGATAGATAGATAGAATCTAGTTAGTGTTGGAAGCACTGGGGCACTTCCGGGTTAAAGTTGCTCAGGAGACGCCCAGTTGGAAGCTCCTTTCATGATAAGTTGCCCACTGAAGTGATACCCATCTATTACACTTAACGCAACTGATTAGTATCTTTCTAAATGAGACATCTCCAACAAACCTACATTATTCAGAGAAATATATTCCTTAAATGAAACTTAGATGATGCCCAAGGAAAGATGATACATGGTTTATAAATAGTTAATATCGAGGTCCAAATTCTAATGCCACTTAAGAGATGGGTGCAGAGCACTTATATGAAAACCACCATGTAACAAATAAGAATGTAATAGGTAAATCACCTTAAATGACTTACTTTGTTACATATACATTCTGTCTTATGACTGGTAGTGACACCTCGCCTGTCATGCCACAAAATATTCCACGCAAATGTGAAAATTAGTCCCGTTAAATCAGAAGGCTTGGTTCAATAAATAATTTCACTGGTATAAGTGTCAGAAAAACTAGAAGGGCTATCAAATTTTAAATGGCACGTTTGTTGGCCGTTGTTTTTGTCTATCAGGGAAATATTAATATCTAGAAGTATAGCTATATTAACACGAGGTCTCCAGACAGCACTAATCTATTTATTAATTCGAGACATCAGGAACTTTTCTGTGTTAAGGCTGTCAGTTACTATATTTCCTTCCCTTATGGGCAAGGAAAATGATAATAGCTACCAGTTTGATAGGGCAGATAAAGAGGCCTTTATTCCTCTCCTTGGTCTCATTCACACCCCCACATCTACGCATCTTCTCACTATATTTCATATTGTAGACAAAACCTGGTCTTTTCCATCCTTTGATGTGCTGCTGTGAAAATTGTATAGAATAGAATAGAATAGAATTCTTTATTGGCCAAGTGTGATTGGATACACAAGGAATTTGTCTTTGGTGCATACGCTCTCAGTGTACATAAAAAGACAAGATACATTCGTCAAGAAGCATAAGGTACAACACTTAATGATAGTCATAGGGTACAAATAAGCAATCAAATCATACTAGGAAACAATCAATATAAATCATAAGGATACAAGCAACAAAGTTACAGTCATGCAGTCATACGTGGAAGGAGATGGGTGATAGGAACGATGAGAAGACTAATAATAATAGTAATGCAGCCTTAGTGAATAGTTTGACAGTGTTGCGGGAATTATTTGTTTAGCAGAGTGATGGTGTTTGGAAAAAAACTGTCTTTGTGTCTAGTTGTCTTGGTGTGCAGTGCTCTATAGTCATTATGAGGATAGGAGTTGAAACAATTTATGTCCTGGATGCAAGGGGTCTGTAAATACTTTCACAGCCCTTTTTTTGACTGGTGCCTCAAAGATTACTCCACAAACCACAAGCTAGAAGTAGTTTCCACCCTCATATATATGTTACTCCTTAAAAAGATGAACATATTCCATAGTCTCAAATTGATTGGTTCCAGTTGGAACAGATGAACATGATTTATTTTATAATGTACCTATTAGTGGCTGAGCTAAAATTATTTGAAGTGGCATACAAGTTCTGCTCCAACATGTATAGTGCCCCAAATGTAGCACCATAGAATAACTTCTCGAAATTACACTTGGAATGTTGCATCCAGTTTTGGTCACCATGATATAAAAAAGATGTTGAGATTCTAGAGAGAATGCAGAAAAGAGCAACTGAGATGATTAGGGGACTGGAGGCTAAAACATACGAAGAACGGTTGCAGGAGTTGGGAATGTCTAGTTTAGAAGGCCAGATCCTGAAGATGAAACTCAAATACTTTGGCCACCTAATGAGAAGGAAGGACTCCCTGGAGAAGAGCCTAATGCTGGGAAAGATTGAGGGCAAAAGAAGAAGGGGACAACAGAGAAAGAGGTAGCTGGATGGAGTCACTGAAGCAGTAGGCATGATCTTAAATGGACTCCAGAGGATGGTAGAGGACAGGAAAGCCTGGAGGAACGTTATCCATGGGGTCGTGATGGGTTGGACATGACTTCACAACTAACAACAACAAGTCAAGTGAAAAGAAGGATTTGGAGTGACATGATAGCAGTGTTCCAATATTTGAGGGGCTGTCACAAAGAAGACAGGTCAACCTATTTTTCAAAGCATCTGAAGGCAGGTCAAGAAGTAATGATGGAAACTAATCAAAGAGAGAATCAACCTAAGGAGAAATTTCCTGGGTTAGAACAATTAATCAGTGGAACGACTTGCCTCCAGAAGTTGTGGATCCTCCAACACTGGAGGTTTTGAAGAAGAGATTGGACAACCCTTTGTCTGAAATGATGTAGGGTTTCCTGCCTGAGCAGGGAGTTGGTCTAAAAGACTTTCAAGATCCCTTCCAACTCTGTTTTTTCTGTTATTCTTTTATAGGTTTTTATGAAAGAAAGCAAAGGAATATGTTCACAATTAGCTGGTTGCTTCTTTTTTATGAGATGGCTCTAGGCAGATTCATACTTCAGGTAGATCCACTGAAATCCCTAGGACTCTTAACTTAACCATTCTTATTGAGTGTGATGAAATGTGGGTATAATCCAACAGGTATATCTGAGCCTGAAAAAAATTGAAATAAGCTCATCAATCTTCCAGAGCAGCTCTGAAACACGAGTGGGATGGAAGCTAAACCCACTTCATATATCCATCCCAGATCCTTTTTTCTACTAGAATGCAACAGAATATGTAAAGATTACCGCACAATGTCTCAGCTAACATTTTGCACAAAGGTAAATGCACTGATCGTGCAATAGCGTTATATTTGTTAATTCGCTGATGTTGCTCTTATAAGATTAGCTTGCAAGATTCTCATCGGATAATTTCTGAGTTGATTCCAATATACAGTTTATTACCAAATACTAATTAGTTGCACAATGTGAGCAGAAGGCATCAAATGCTACCCCCTTCTGAACTACCTATTTTCAGTTCACAAATCAGACAGAAACAAATGTTTGGCCCCAGCTGGGTAACGTGTCCCATTTAGAATTCTTTCTCTCTTCTTTGTTCTTTGATGTTCTGCAAATGAGTTTTAGAACTCCACTCTTCACACAATTCAATTTTACAAGCCCATTATCCGAGATATAATGTAGAGGTTAAATATATCAGGGCAGCCATTATGTGAAAATAATTAACAGTAATGAATAATGCACTAATTCTACTGATGAGGGATGGTTATATGTGTAATGAAGTGTTGGAGCAGCCCTGACAAATGAAATTAAAATATTTAAACATGGTTTTATGATATTACTTTGGCTCATATAATTTCCTTTACCTACAATGAGCCCCTTCGATTATCGTCATTATCTTGACAGTTCAGAAGGATGAAATAGTGCAGGTTAATGCGACAGCGATTAGTCACAAGGAAAATCCATCAGCGAGAGCAGAACAAGAGTAAGGGAAAGGTCTTGAGACTTTCTCGTTTCAAACATGAGAAGAATGATATCATCAACACCACTTCAATATTAAATGGCTGGAATTATCTTGTCACTCATTTACAGCCTCTAAAGAACTACTTATTTGTACTTGCAAAAGAAAGGTCAGCCATTCTTAACTATCCATAAAAAAAACAAGCTGATGGATTTCAGCTATAAATAATACTGACAAGGTGGTCCACCAGGGGACCAAAAAGATGTTGAGCCTCTAGAAAGAGTGCAGAGAAGAGCAACAAAGATGATTAGGGGACTGGAGGCTAAAACATATAAAGTACGGTTGCTGGAATTGGGGATGTCTAGTTTGATGAAAAGAAGGACTAGGAGTGATCAGATTAACAGAGTTGGAAGGGACCTAATAGGTCATCTAGTCCAACCCCTAGCTCAAGCAGGAGACCTTATACCATTTCTGACAAATGGCAGTCCAATCTTTTCTTGAAAGTCTCAAGTGATGAAGCTCCCACAACTTCCGAAGGCAACTTCTGTTCCATGGGTTGATTCTTCTCACTGACAGAAAGTTCCTCCACATGTCTAGGTTGAATCTCTCCTTGGTCAGTTTCCATCCACTATTCCTTGTCTGGCCTTCAGGTGCTTTGGAAAACAGCTTGACCCCCCCCCCTCCTCTCTGTGGCAGCCCCTCAAGTATTGGAAGACGGCTATCATGTCTCCCCTGGTCCTTCTCTTCACTAGACTAGCCATGCCCAGTTCATGTAACCATTCTTCATTTGTTTTATTCTCCAGTCCCCTAATCATCCTGGTTGATCTCCTCTGCACTTTTATGCATGATGGCAGTGTTTCAATATCTCAGGAGCTGCCACAAAGAAGAGGTAGTCAAGTTATTCTCCAAAGCACCTGAGGGTAGGACAAGAAGCAATGGGTGGAAACTAATCAAGGAGAGAAGCAGTTTAGAACTAAAAGGAATTTCCTGACAGTTAGAACAATTAATCAGTGGAACAACTTGCCTCCGGAAGTTGTTAATGCTCCAACACTGGAAGTTTTTAAGAAGAGATTAGATAACCATTTGTCTGCAGTGGTGAAGGGTTTCCTGCCTAAGCAAGGGGTTGGACTAGAAGACCTCTAAGGTCCCTTCCAACTCTGTTATTCTATTCTGTTATTCTATTCTATTCAATGGAATGAAGTCTCAGGCTATGTTCCTTAGCACAGGAGCTTCTCTGGATGTAGTCAAACTCAAGTAAATCTAAGGAAGAAATGAGGTTTTCTTTTCTTACTGTAGTTTCTTACTAATACAGTTCTCTGTGAAATATCCCCACCTGCATCTTTGGAACAAATACTTCAAATCCTAGGTGTTCATCTTTTTTTGAAGTTTGAAGTTTATTAGATTTCTATACCGCCCTTCTCCCGAAGGACTCAGGGAGGTGTACAGCCATATTAAAACACATAGATTTATAAAATTTAAAACCAATTAAAATCAATATATAAAATTGGCCCGCAAATTAAAACATGCATACACCCATAATAAAAATCGTATTAGGCCAGTCCGGCTTGCTGGAATAAGAGGGTCTTAAGTGCGCGGCAAAAAGTACGCAGGTCGGGGCTAAGACGGAGCTCTAGAGGCAGCTCATTCCAGAGGACTGGTGCCCCCCAAGAGAAGGCTCTCCCCCTGGGCGTCGCCAGTCGGCATGAGCAGATGTTATAGATTAATCTTCATACTATAGTATGAACCATTGTGACTATCCTTTTCCCTAACATGTGTGACTATATAACTGTAAATTTTGTTTATTAAATATATACTACATGGCGAAATGTTGAAGCACTTGATAGTCACCTGCAGCCGGAAATGATGAAATATACTGTATGTAGGCGAGGTAGGGGCAGAACCTAGGGGTGGAGTTAAAAGAGGAATCAGCCTGGAATCCTAAATGGCCACAACTAAATTCAAATCAACCATCCTTGATTTCTGTTAACCTTTATCTAAACCTAAGCAGGTGCTAACCATTAGTTGAGAAGATTCCTGTTCATAGGTATGAAGAGCAATAAAACAGTTTAATTGTACCTTAATGTGTGGACTTGATCTTTCACACTTGACAATACAATTCAGTATCAAATGTAGCATGAATGATTTATTCTTCTCTTTAGGGATGGGATGGGATGGGATGGGATGGGATGGGATGGGATGGGGCGGAGCGGAGCGGAGCGGAGCAGAGCAGAGCAGAACCGAACAGAACAGAACCGAACCGAACCGAACCGAACAGAACAGAACAGAACAGAACAGAACAGAACAGAACAGAACACTTACTTTATTTGGCCAAGTGTGACTAAACACCCAGGGAATTTGTCTGTGGTACAGAAGCACTCACTATACTTTTATTGTAATTTTAGGAAAAAGCTGTCATATAATCTTCAATACAGATAAGAAGAAAGTCAAAAACACTTGTTCATTGGAATAATTAGGGATTTTGAGGGGGTTTTTTTGTTTGGCTTTAGTTGAGAATGTTTCCAGCTGAGCTATTCAAAATCTTAAAAGATGATGCAGTAAAAGTGCTACATTCAATTTGCCAGCAAATTTGGAAAACTCAACAGTGGCTTCATCCTCTACATTCTTTATTTAAAATGCTTTTCATTCAATTTTTACCAATATTTTCCTTAAATCATCTACTTTTACAGCTCTGCTGACCTATAGAGTGCAAGACAATTTTTAATAAGAAAAATACTTAGAGGAAAGGTCTTACATTTGCTGTAGCCATATTATACATTTTTATTTTTATCTAGTACTTGATAAATTTTAAATGTCTTCTGAATTGTTTTATTCAAAATCAAAATGTTACATGTGCCACTTTGAAAGAAAGTTATTTTGGAGAAAAGAAGATAATAGAGAGATGTGAGTGAATGAATGAATGAATGAATGAATGAATGAATGAATGAATGAATGAATGAATGAATGAATGAAATCCTCTTCTTTATTTTCCAGGCTACCAGGGAAAGGCAATAAAATGTATGAAGGTTGCATCTCAGATGTGAAAATGAAGCCAGATTTGATGTTCTGCAAAATCTTTTACTCATCTTTTACTCTTTTACTCATTTGGATAACTGGAAGTTCCTACTTCATGTATGGCAATAAATTAAAATCCATGATTTTTCTGGCATCTAGGATTAGATTATTAGATTACAGGATCCCCTTCATGGATTGCTCCTCTGACTATGTAGGACAGATGGGGAGGAAACTAATCACCAGGTTGCAAGAACACAAGCAAACAGTCAGACGAAGAAACCCAAACTCATTAGTTGTCAACTCGCAAAGCATCCCTGGCCTCCTCTTGAGTTGCCATAGGCAAAGGGGATGGAAAAATGGCGAAGCAGCACAGCAGCCAAAAACAAAAGCACATTCCAGACATATCTCTCTCAAGGCTGTCTCCCAGGGTTACGCACAATGGCTGGGGGGGAGTGATCTCTACGGCCCACAAAATTGCTCCGTTGGCGAATGTGACTGATGACACACCCTGGGGGAGGGGGGAAACAGGGTCAAGCCTGGGTCGTAAATTACGTGGGGTCAGAGTTGGCTTCACTTGGAATGTGCCGACATGAAGCTCCTAATAAATAACTGAATTTCTTTTGAAGCTTGGCTCGAGGCTCATGATTTAATTAGGGCATCTGTCAGAAGTCTGACAGCAGTAGCCTCACATTGCAATGAACAAGGACACACATTCAATTTCACAACTACTAGATTGCTGGCTGAGCAGGTACAAAAACAGCCAGTGAAATGACTGAAACCTGTGAAACAGTTCCCTTGTCAGTCAACAGGAGTGCTGATTTACCACCAGCTTATCAAGTATTTAGGAGCCAAGGACTTGGCAGCACAAGGAAACAACAGCCAATTGCCAGCCATCAACACATCAATCAACCAATAGGAAGGCACCACATAAATATGACTCAAGGAATAGCCCAAGGCACATATTCCAGTAGAGAGAAGTAGAGACTCCAACATGAGTCCGAAAGCTCAGAAGACTAAACCTCTAGTCCTGGTGATCAACCTAGATTGGATCTTGCAACATTATCTTGGGAAAGGTATATTCGCCTTCATTTGCGAGGATTAGATCAAACTACATGGTGGTTTATTTCCTTCCATCACGGCATGGAAATCTAAAAAATAAAAAAGGATGCAGAAAAAGACATAAATACTTCTCTATCCCTTTCTGTCATCATCACCATCAATCATAGGACTTTCTCAACCAGACTTCAGTCGAACTGGATTAAAAGAAAATCAGACAAATGAAATGGGGAAGAGATTTCCCAGGGCTTTTCTGGAGGTAGAAGAGGACAGAAATCTACATTAGCTATTTTCATATGCCAAATCACAAAAATAAACTGAAAATTGGACTCATTCAGCTACTAGCCAACTGTTGTCTGGTCTCCTTGCTAGATAAAAAACAATTAAGGAACATGCATGTCTGCTAGATTAGTGAACTACATTACATTCTCAGCTTGCACGATAGGAGTTAACTAGCTGTCAGGGTTCCGACAGATGCCCTAATCAAATCATGAGCCTCAAGCCAAGCTTCAAAAGAAATCCAGTTATTTACTAGGAGCTTCGTGTCAGCAAATTCCCAAATGAAGCGAGCTCTGACCCTACGTAATTTACGCCCCAATTATGACCCCAATTATTATCAATCACATCCACCAAGGGAGCAATTTTGTGGGTTGTAGCGGTCACTCCCCTTCGGCTGCTGTGGGTAACCCTGGGATACAGCCTTGAGAGAGATAAGCATAGAATGTGCATCTGTCTTTGTCTGCCGTGCTGTTTCGCTGATTTCCTATCCCCCCTGGCCTATGGCAACTTGAGAGCAGGCCAGGGATGCTTTGCGAGTTGACATTCGGCTCCCCTCATTTCCTGAAGGCAACCTGTGCAAAGCAAAACCAATTTGAGTACAGGTATAGATTTTCGGGTTGCAACCCCCCAGGTTTGTTTGGGTTGTCTGTGTGGAATTTTGCTATGAGGCAGTCAGCCTGGATGTTCCTACTCTTTACCCAGGATGCCTCTGATAAGGGGTAGCCCTTCCATTTCATTAAGTTGTCTCTTGTGCCACCTCGAGTTGAGGATTTGCTGCAGTTATAGCAATTTTCACTCTGCTACAAATGCATAAGAAAATCTCAAATACATCTACAGCTCTCCATTCAAAATTGGCTTGTCTGAACAATAAGTTCATCTGTAAAATATAACTGACCAGGCTGAGCCCAAGGGAGGAATCAAATGCATCATCAGTCATGAGTTTGTGGCCACAGGAGACCAGCTCACCGTGAATTCTTTATCTACCACCTAAATGCTTTGCCTGTTAGTACTTCAGATTCTTGTAGAGAACCTGCAAGCTTACAATAAACCTTTATAACCATTTGAACTGCCTGGATCTCCTGATTTCCCTGGTGCTTGACAATAAGACACCCACAGTTTAAATGCAATGTATTGGCTCAGTGGCTAAGCCGCTGAGCTTGCCAATTGAAAGGTTGGCAATTCAGCGGTTCGAATTCCTAGTGCCACGTAACAGGGTGAGTTCCCGTTACTTGTCCCAGCTTCTGCCAACCTAGCAGTTCGAAAGCACATAAAAAATGCAAGTAGAAAAATAGGGACCACCTTTGGTGGGAAGGTAACAGCGCTCTGTGCGCCTTTGGTGTTTAGTTATGCCAGCCACATGACCATGGAGACATCTTTGGACAGCACTGGCTCTTCGGCTTTGAAACAGAGATGAGCACCACCCCCTAGAGTCGGGAACAACTAGCACATATGTGCGAGGGGAACCTTTACCTTTAATTGCACTGGATAACCACAGCACTGGGCAGCAGTGGGCACAATCATTCAACAATTTATTTTGGTGGTTGTGATATACAATTATATCATGGTATCTTCCCCTGGAAAATATTTCAGTCACCCAAATGAATAGCAACTGATTGTTGACTCATATCAGTCTACCCAACCAGTGAGAAACAGAGCATCTAGATTGACCTTTAAACCTGCAATCATTTCATATTTCCTTCCTTAAGTACCAATGATTGGAGTGAGGTTTATTTCTGGGAAAGTAAGGTAGAAAATTGCATTATATGTTATTAAGTTGGATGCCTATCAAGTTCATTCACTTAAATGATCTGAGAATTTGCTCCATTTTGTCTAGCTCTTTAAAATTGTTAGTGAATATGAATAAATACACTTTTCTTCACTTTGCTTGTAATAAATTGAATGCCTCGTAATAAATCCTTACATTTAAAAATCATTTGTGACAAATTACTCCAATAAAATCAATGAGTGTCAGGCTCAGCTGGAGAAACAAATAAATTACAAACTATTGACAGGTTGGGGTAGATGTAATTGTCATTAAGACAGAAAATGAAACGTAGCTATTTAGGCTAAAGAAAAAATAGAAAGCCAGAATATCTGAGCTGAAAACAAAAATGTGACAACTTTTCCTTAACTTGGGAGCAGTCAGTTGCATGTAGCTTGGACTTTTCCCTTAATGTATTTTATACATAAATCTGAATTGTGCCCAATAGTTGATTAACATTTAGTACATTTCTTATATTTCAATACTTCCCAAGTTTCTCCAATTAAAATAAAAGGCTTTTGAGCAAATAAAACATAAATGCTTAAAGCAGGGGTGTCAAACTCGATTTCATTGAGGGCCAGATCAGGGTTGTGTTTGACTTTAGGGGGCCAGGGTAGGCATGACCAGGGTGGGCATGGCCAGCTCAATGTCACTCGTTTTGGGGGCACCTGTGGTGTCCCGAGTGCTCTGCCAGCAAAAACGGGATCCTGCGCTCTGTTTCCGGCTGCAACCGTCTCCTGCAACCCTCTGCCAGCAAAAACAGAGCTGGGGGGGGGCTGCGTGCAGCCCTACCGAGCTCTGTTTTCACTGGCAGAAGCACCGCAAGCTGGTCCTTCACTGTTTCCAAGGTAGCTCCATGGGCCAGATCTAAGAACCCCATGGGCCAGATCTAAGAACACCGGGCCTTGAATTTAACACCCTTGGCTTAAAGGAACAGCATGATATCTTTTTGGATAAACATTTCTTATTTTACTCAATGTGGTCTTGCTTTCAAGGAACTTTCTTTGTATAGTCACATGGTAT
Source organism: Pantherophis guttatus (assembly GCF_059756535.1). Taxonomy (NCBI): domain Eukaryota; kingdom Metazoa; phylum Chordata; class Lepidosauria; order Squamata; family Colubridae; genus Pantherophis; species Pantherophis guttatus. Next base: position 116,030,946 of record NC_142067.1, on the reverse strand, counting down.
CAAATGTTTGAAAGGATTATTCATCGAACTCTCGACGAAGCCTATGGCTAGGGGTTTTCAAATTATGATGTTGGAGAAGCCTCTTGAGAGTCCCTTGGACTGCAAGGAGATCAGATCAGTCAATCAATCCTAAAGCAAATCAACTCTGACTGTCCTTTGGAAGGACAGATACTGAAGCTGAAGCTCAAATATTTTGGCCACCAAATGAGAAGAGAGGACTCCTTGGAAAAAAGACTCTGATGTTGAGAAAGACTGAAGGCAAAAGGAGAAGGGAATGGCAGAGGATGAGATGGTTAGATAATATTATCGATACAATGAACATGAATTTAGGCAAACTCTGGGAGACAGTGGAGGATGTGGGGAGGGGCTGGCGTGCTTTGTTCCATGATGTCACAAAGCGTCAGACACAATTTAATGACCAAACAACAAAGTTGAAAAATATCTGCTTGGAAAAATATGTAACTTTTTCAGATAAAGTAGACAAGAGTTTGACCCCTTTCAAAATTCATTATGAAGACTGCAATGTGTGAATCTGTCAGAGTTTGTTGCAGAAATCACACACAGGTAGTTGATTCAGCAGGATTCATTTACTTTATATATAATATAACACATGAAATAAGTGTACAATACCCAATCAGGTTTTTCTAACATGGTAGAGAGTACAAGCAAACACAGGCAGAGGAGAGAAGTTTCAGTTTCAATTCTCAGCACAGCACTCAGAGCTACAGAGTCATGCCCAGGCTCCTTCCTGTCTCAGCTCCTATTGGCTGACCTTGTTACCGTGTCTCTGCCAGTCATGAATTCTCTGACAGAATCTAATGAAATCGAGCAGTGCTTTTCAAAGATGGCAGCTTTAAGATGTTGCGGGGGACTTCATTTCCCAAAATTCCCCAGAAAGGATGATGACTGGGGATTTCTGGGGAATTGAAGTCCATTCATCTTAACGTTATCTAATTTCAAAAGGACTGAACTGGAAGGTAAGGAAACTGCTGGTTCCTAATAGAATCTGTATATGGGTGTCTACTGACACTAAGAGCCACCTGTGTCCAAATTGTTCCGTCGAAGTATTGTGACAGTAGCTCGGACAGCTGTTTTGGACTTCATATATTATTATTTTATTATTTTTTAATTTTATATATATATCTATATATCTATATATCTATATCTATATCTATATCTATATCTATATCTATATCTATATCTATCTATCTATCTATCTATCTATCTATCTATCTATCTATCTATATATATATATATATATATATATATATATATATATATATATATTATTTATAAGTATAAACTAAATAGAACAATGAAACGTATAAAACATAAAAACATATAAACATCCATTTCAATACATGTCCAGTTTGTCGCAACTATAATATACATTTCTCTTTGTATTTTGACTCTTCCTTATTTGGTCATTCCCTTTTATCTATCTAATATTGATCTTTGTTAACCTATGTCTGTTCTTTGTTTCCATCATATTATATTTGGTCATTTTATTTACTTCCTATTGCTTCATCTCTTTCCTATCTTTCAACCAACTATACCACTTTTCCCATACTAAGTAAAAGTCATGTTCTTCCCTATTTTGTAATTCCTTTGTGCGTCTATCTAATTCCGCACATTCCATAATTTTATTGATTACTTTATCTGGTGTTGGTATATCACTACTCTTCCAGTGTTGCGCGTATAGTATTCGTGCTGCTGTTATCATATGTATAATTAAATAGGTTATTTCTTTTTCATAGTATCCATTCACTATGCCTAATAAGAAGCTTTCTGGTCTTAGTTCTATCTTTTGGTGTGTTATTTCCTCTATTTGTATTTTGATCCTTTGCCAATATTGTTTCGCCATTGGGCAGGTCCACCACATATGGTAATAGGTGCCTTTGTGGTGGTTGCATTTCCAACATGTTGATGGCATGCCGGGGAACATTTTTGCCAATCTGGCTGGTGGCAAGTGCCACCTATAAAACATTCATATATTATTATATCGTCATTAAAGTTTATTGGGACTGAAGCAGTAGATATATTTCATTCTTTCATATGTACATTCATACTGTAAATTCAAAATTAGAGTTTGTCATATCTAGTACTGCATTTGTGCTGCTCGGGAAATCTATGCCACCCCGTCTCCACAATATTGGGTAGTCCTCCACTTGAGTTAGTGAACTTCTACTTCATCTGCAAGATGAATACTGCAAGAGCCGTATTAACTCCAGAGCCCGGGTGGGTGTCCTGCAGTTTGCCATTGGTACGAAATACCTCCTGTTCATTCCTCAGTTTCCCTCCCTTTCAAATTAAAGTACCTGGATACTTTACCGACATTAAATTAGGCTTCACTCAGAAGTTGAGATGCACCTCATGGGGCTGTTTCTAGAAATTATTGCTAACCTTTTCCAAAAGAAGAAAGATAAATCTCTTGTCACCAGTACCCAAAGATATTTTTTCTAAAATGCAACTGGATCTTTCTTGGTCTTTTGAAAACATTTTGCTTCTCATCCAAGATGCTTCTTCAGTTCGACAAGAAGCTAAATGTTTTAAAAGGAAAAAAAAACAACAAACTCCAGTTGCCTTTGGAAAAAGGACCATTGGGGACAACCATGACCTGGATGATTGAGAATCTTCATAGATATTTTCTTATCAGGAATGCCTTCAAAAGGTCCTGCTCCTTTGTGTGGCTGGGCAGGTTCACCACATGGTCATTAGAGCCTAAAGCCTTTAGGGCTTTTTAGGTCAATATCAAACCTTTGATTGATGACTTGAAGACAATTGGAAGCAGATCTTTCAGTCCATAGTGTATAAGACTTTGGGCATCTCAACAGCTTTTTGATAATATCAACCATGGTATCTTAGCGGACTACCTGAGGGATTTGGGAGAGGAGGCATTGCTTATTATATCTCTGCTCCTTCCTCAGTGGGGAATTTTAATCTCTTGTGGTAGGGGGAGAGAAATTGGCTTAGTGACCCTTAATAGGATACTGCAGATATAAGTGACTTAGTTTTTAGTTCTTTATGAAGCTGCTGGGGGAAGTCATTCAACATTTTAGGGTCTGATGTCATCAGTATGCTATTGATGATAATGAGCTGTGGTGGTGCAGTGGCTAGAATGCAGTACTGCAGGCTAACTCTGCCCACTGCCAGGAGTTCAATTCTGACCGACTCAAGGTTGACTCAGCCTTCCATCCTTCTGAGTTTGGTAAAATAAGGACCTAGATTACTGGGGACAATATACTGACTCTATAAATCCCTTAGAGAGGGCTGTAAAACACGGTGAAGCGGTATATAAGTCTAAGTGCTATTCTTGGAGGCCATGTGCAAATAAAGCTTGTATTTTGTAAACTGCTCAGAGAGTGCTGTAAAGCACTGTGGAGTGGTATATAAGTCTAAGTGTTATTAAGTACATTATTAATCTCACTGGTTTATATAGAACAGGGGTGTCAAACTCGCATCATCACAACATCGTCATGTGACGTACCGTGACCTTCCCCCCCCCTTCACTAAACCGGGCATCACGTGACCAGCGTGTGATGCATCCGGCTTGTGGGCCATGAGTTTGACACCCCTGATATAGAACATGAACTGAACAATTTAAAACAAACAGAAATTAGCAACTAACAATAAATGGCATTACATATACAACAACTCTCCCTACTTGTTTTAACAGGCTGGGCCAATCGTCCTGGTTTTTGGGTGTCCAGCCACTGAGGTCTTTATAATGCAACTCACTCAGATGCTAATTCATCAGAGAGGAATATTCTGGGACTTAGCTATCAGCTAGCCCACAAAGTATGCTCAATAGTAAAAATAGTGAAATGTTTCTACCCAGCTATATCAAAGTTAGTAAAAAAAATTTCTGGAGATTGTGGAGGTTCTAAGCCCGTGATGATGAACCTATGGCACGTGTGTCACAGGTGGCATGCGTAGCCATATCAGTGGGCACACGAGCTCAGCTCCTAGAGAGGCTCTGGAGGCTGGGGACAGCAAAAAATATCACTTCCTGTCCAACCGGAAGTTGGGAAATGGGCCATTTCTGGCCTCCGGAGTGCCTCTGAGGGGGTGGGGAAGGCTGTTTTCACCCTCCCTAGACTTATAGAGAGAATCTGGAGCCAGGTGAGAAAAAAAAACAGGCCTATAGGGCCATCACGTGCCAGGAGGGGGGGGTCGCACATGCATGCATGGGGGTGGGGCGCATAGAATTATGGGTGTGGGCATGTGCACGAGCGCGAGCAAACCTCCCCCACCCACCCCCTCCTGGCATGTGATATCAAAAAGGTTAGCCATCATTGTTCTAAGCTTTTAAAAGTCAACCGAAATGTTAAGACAAAATTTAGTTATTTGAGATGGTTCACAGAGAAGTCGACTGGACGAACGTGAATAGGAAGATGAATTGTGTAGCGTTAATGCTTCCCATCGGTAACAAAGAACATAAAATTGTGCAAAATCACCAGTCCCTTTTCGCTTCCCAGAATCCCTTTTGCATGTAAGGGATGCTCCTCCATTAGCTGAGCTGTAGTTCCTTTGCTTACATAGCACTTTCTGGCCAAAGAAGGCATGGCAGAGTTGCACAATTAGATCAAAAGATCAATCCTAATGTAGCATTTTCTCCTCACCCTCCTGCTTTAATAAAGTGGACACAGTTCTCCAGGGAACCACTCAAAAACTTGGTACTGATATTTCTAAATTAGCTGACTCTGTGACCTCGCGGGTAATTGCGTTAGTTTATCAATGCTCAACACAATTTATTACTCTCCAATATGTACCAAAGTGTTTATCTCGCGATGTAACGATATTAAAAAATCTAAACTATCTATTGAGACAGAAAGTCATTCAATAGGGAAAATGCATAGTAAAGTGGAAATTATAGGTGAGGATTAGTACAAATACATTCCCGATTTCATGTAGCCTCTCATCAAAATCTACATATGGAATATTATAGTCAGGTTTTATTATTTTCTATATAGACTTAGACTATTTAGACTTAAAAGGCTATGTTTAAAAATGTGTTACGGATATTTCAGGCTGGTTCTCTTCCTTCCCCTATCCCAAGAAATAGTCATAGCTAAACATTTAAAACTCATTTGGGTACATTGATCACAATTCACTCTGAAATTAAACACATATTAAATTTAAATGGGGGAAAAAAGACATTTAGTTGATGGAACCCAGTTTTTCTATGACACAAACAAATGGCGTCTATTCGCAAACCTGCTCATCTCAATCAGATTGCTATGCATTATTTAAAACATGCACTTGATTTGGGTAGCTAATAACCTCCCTGTAAACTTGCTGTAAATTTGATCATTGCGATATAATACTCGCCCGGTTTCTGCTGAAGGGGCTATTGATTGGTGCTAAATTTCCCCAAAGGGCAAACCCAAGACCACCGTTTTGTACTCAGGCACAAAATTGGGAGTAATGTGCTGAAAGGATGCCTGCCCTCTTTAAGCAGGACTTCAGTTAACCTGAAGTCCTGATTTATTTTTTTTTAATCTCTAGGTTTGAGGAAGTACTGATAGACTTTTTGAAGTGCATTGGCAATGTTCATTTTTATTTTTACCCATGTCCAAGTGAGGTAGGGTGGTGGCTTTGTGGATAAGACATTGAGTGTCATGCCCCCGTCAGAGCCTGAATCTGCGGAGGAAGATGAGCGGGAGCTGAAGCTGACAGAGATTGAGGGGGCAGCTTCGTTGGCTTCAGAGGAATGTGGGGAGGAGCAGGCCGAGTCAGGCCAGGGCCTTTCAGGATTGGGACAGCTTATAGGCAGGGAGGAAAGGGGGCAGGATGACCAAGAGAGGGTAAGCAGTGAATATGAGGAGCGACAGAGCTCAGGCAATGAGCAAAGACCATCTCCTCCTGATCTCTGAGCACGAAGAGTGGAGAGAAGGCATGAACAGCACAGGCAGACCCGACAACTCGGGAGGAAAGCGCCTCAACCCTCTTCACAAGGCAACCCTGGGGACTGAGATTTAAGGAGATGCTGTGGGGAGGGGCATGTGTCGGGAACAAACACTGAATTCATGGAGTGTTGTGTGCTGTTGCTGACATTTGGAGTTGTCTGGACTTCTTGCTTTATTTCTTGCTTGCTGGATTAATTGCCTTGTTCCTTTGCTTCCTGGACTCATTGACTTATTCCCTTGCCCCGCTGGATTTCTTACTTTGCAGCTGTTGTGCCAACAACATTGTGTGTGTGTGTGTGTGTGTGTGTGTGTGTGTGTGATCACTTTGCTCTGAGACTTGCCATAAACGTGAGAGTGCTTGGAGGAAAGTTGGAGCAATAAAGAGGCGGTTTGAACTATCAGCTGACTGTGTTGCCTCCGTGCCTTGCCCCAGGTCATCACACTGGGCTTATTGGCTGGAAAGCTGGCATCCGAGGTTCAAGACCTGAGTGCCACATGATGGGGTGAGCTCCTGTCCTCGTCCTATCTCCTGCAAACCTAGCAGTTCAAAAAACATGCAAATGCAAGTAGATAAATAGGTACCACTGCTTTAACAACAGTTGTTAAGCCTGGAGTGTTGTGTATTCTGGACTACTTTAGTTCCTTCATTTTTTCTTCCTTTGTCTATTTTGTGATCCCACCAGTTCTTTGCGGGTAGTCCAATAGGATTCATTTTCTATTATCACCATACTAAATGGGTTGTTGGGATGCTTTTAGGCTGACTTTTCCAGTAAGACCTGTCTGGCATGGATCACACTTTTTGTAGAAGGTATCTTGTACCTCTTGTACGCTAGTGCCCTTCCCCCAATGACAAGGGATCTCCATGGAGGGGTTATTATTATTTCTGTTCACAAGAGTATGAAGTCACAGCAGCCAGTTCTTTAGCTGATGTTGGCCTTCATGCAGACTGAATTCTTCACAAGTACCTAGGTTCTCGGTTGTTCAGTTTCTTAAATCTTGTCCATTATCATATCTTTGCTTTTCTGCTTCTGATTATTTACCGCAGTGGTCATGGTTCTTTCCATAAACCACCTGCTAGATAATTTTTCCGTATTACTTTTCATGAAATATTCTTAATCAATTTGAAAAATATGTTAGCTTCTGTTGCCACTTCTATTGCATTCTGTTGAAATTTGGAATAAAAAATAGTTTTTGGCTTTTTAAATGATTGGGAAATTATTTGACTTGAAACTGCAAAAACAAAAGCTTATTATTCCAGTTTATTTTTCTATGATTCTTCAGAATCCCAAAATAACAATTTCATAATTATGGTATTAAAGGTAGCTTTGTAGTAATCTAAATTCATTCCCCTTCCTTCCTTCCTTCCTTCCTTCCTTCCTTCCTTCCTTCCTTCCTTCCTTCCTTCCTTCCTTCCCTCCCTCCCTCCCTTCCTCCCTTCCTTCCCTCCTCCCTCCCTTCCTTTTCCTCCCTCCCTCCCACCCTCCCTCCTCCCTTCCTCCGTTTCCCTCCCTCCCTCCCTCCCTTCCTTCCCTCCTCCCTCCCTTTTCCTCCCTCCCTCCCTTTTCCTTCCTCCCTCCCTTCCCTCCTTCCTTCCCCCACCCTCCCTTTTCCTCCTTCCCTCCCCTCCTCCCTCCCTCCCTTTCCTCCTCCCTCCCTCCCTTCCCTCCTCCCTCCCTCCCTCCCTCCCTTCCTTCCTTCCATCCTTCCTCCCCAATGCTTCCCAGAAACCAAACACAAATTCTGTTACCAAATCAGCAGATCCGGAGAGCCACACTCCCCCTGACTGCGGCAGCAAAAAGCACTTCATGCTAAGCAATGGTGACATGATAATTCTTGTCCTAGGGTTTTAAGACTCACTTCTGTGATATTGTTCTTTTACATATGTACAGGCACCGGAGAGCCTTCTGCAACGAGAGGATGGAAAGCAATAATAAACGCTTACTCAGTAGCTTCCAAGGATTATTGGGAACAATTCTTGCCTACTGGAAGGAAAAGCACCCTCCGAATTGGAATAGTGAAATGTGAAGCATTTCCTAATCCGGCCGTCTTTATTTTTATCCTCTCCAACTTCATTCTTTTGGCTAAAAAACTTGCATATCAGCTCTTCAATTTGATTGCCTTATGGGCATAATGCTTTGCATATTTACAGCCCATGAATCATAGTAGTATGTGAAACCCGGTAAAGATTCAATTTTTTCCCCCGCTAGATGCACCTCTAGCCGTTTAATTAAAATATGTATTATTAATAAAACTATATTTAAGTCATATTTTTTACAGATATGACTTGAAACATTAAGGGCAAATTGTTTCATACTTTTGCAGTAATTTGCTTTTAACGTTTTGTGCCTTAATCAAGGTAATGGCAGCAGCAGGTTTTCTGGGCGGCTTGCTATCCTCACCATCTTTCAAGCTGGGGGTGGAAACGCATGGAAACGGCTGGTGTAATGAAAAGTCACATTTAGTTATTGGAAGAGAGAATTAGAGAGCAAGAGAGAGAAAGGGAGAAGTGGTTTTATGTAAAAGACTGCTTTAGAGAGCCAAGGTATCATAAAATGTGCTCCTAGAAAAGTGTTCGTTGTATACATAGCTTGGCGTTTAACCACACCGTTTTTTTATTATTATTATTATTACTTTGGAGGTCTCTCTGGAACCAGTATGCCTACTTTTTAGAAGTCGTCCTTTTGGTTTCCACCCAACTTACCTTCCGCTTCATGGTAATAAACACTTAGCGTTACTCCTGAGAAATCAGACCAGTAATATGAATTAGTTATATTGGAAAACATTTTGTTTAGCTGAAGGTAGGGAATCAATAATAATCATTTCTTCATAATACCTCTCTTGTAGTCTATGTTGAGCATGAAATTGTATTAGATAAAGACAACATCTATTGAATTTTTTAGTAATTTTGCGTACTATGAGGGCTATCTCGTTGATTCAACAAGTTTGAAGAAGAATCGCTCAACCAGGGGACCAGAGATGACTCAACCCCATAAACCTCCTCAAACCTCAAACCTCCTACCCTCAAAACGACGCTATAGAGCACTGCACAGCAGAACAACTAGACACAAGAACAGTTTTTTCCCGAACGCCATCACTCTGCTAAACAAATAATTCCCTCAAGACTGTCAAACTATTTACTAAGCCTGCACTACTATTAATCTTCTCATCATTCCCACCACCCATCTTCTTCCACTTATGATTGTATGACTGTAACTTTGTTGCTTGTATCCTTACGATTTATATTGATATTGTTTCCTGATTGCTTATTTGTACCCTATGGCTATCATTAAGTGTTGTACCTTATGATTCTTGATGAACGTATCTTGTCTTTTATGTACATTGAGAGCGTATGCACCAAAGACAAATTCCTTGTGTGTCCAATCACACTTGGCCAATAAAGAATTCTATTCTATTCTATTCTATTCTATTCTATTCTATTCTATTCTATTCTATTCTATTCTATTCTATTCTATTCTATTCTATTCTATTCAAATTTCCTGTTCCTACTTCTGCAGGAAAGCTTTCTGAGAAAATTTACCTTCAAGAGGCCAAGAAACTCAGGCATTCTACAGATTGCCATCTTACTTACTTAAGGTCTTCTATATTTAGGGTTGCAAAGCTCCAAATTATCACAACCTGGTAGGTAAAAAGATACAGAGACTCTAACTCATCCTTTTAAATCATTAAACAGCATTAAACACTTTAAGGATAAAATATTAAGTACAAAAACGTTTTTTAAAAAGTGCAATTAACTTTAATTAAAGTAGCAGATAAGCCTCGTTTGCATGTAGACGATTAAAGAATTAAATTAGATTATAAATTACTTCAATGGTTTCTTTTATTTCCCCTTTCCTGCCTTACTTTCATTTTTATTGTGTTACATTTGACATCACCTTCAAATAACTTCCAGGAACATACTGTTTCTATCTCACTTGCTCTGTTAGCTATAGATGTGTGGGTATCAGCTACGGATCTGTTCCAGTAGGGGGTTACAATTTTGGCTGCTACCGGTTTGCTTGCGGGTGCGCATGTGCTCGCGTGATGCTTCTGCACATATGCTCACGCACACGTGCGACGCTTCTGCACATGCACAGAAGATTCTGTGCATGTGCAGAGATGTCCAAGCAGGTGGGCCACTACCGGTTCGACCGATCCGGGGTGAACTGGTAGTAACCCACCACTGATCTGTTCATAAGGACCGTAGAATCCACAATGGTGCTTGACCATTGAGGATGGATGGAAAGAGAAATTGAGACTCGGGAACTAAATGTCTTTTGCTTGAGTAGAAAGGAGCTATGAAGGGCTACAAGTTCTAAATGGGAGTATGCAATATACCATTCTATTTTCTCTTTCAGATGTAATCTAGTATGAAATTTACCCTATATATATTGTCTTGGAATGCCATTTCACTGCTCAGTAGCAATTCATATTTTAGCAATAAAGGAGAGTATACTGTATGTAGCTCAGGGTTGAAATGAGGGTTTCTTGGTGCTCTCTGAGCTTGGTTGTTTTCTTGCAGACATTTCATTACTAAACTAGGTAAGATCATCAGTGCTAGTATGATGATGATGGTACCTAGTTTGGGTAATAAAATATCTCCAAGAAAACAACCAACCTCAGAGAGCACCAAAGACCTTTCAATTCGTATTTTAAACAACATTCCACATGATAGGTATCAAATGCAGGTATTCAATGCTGTCAGATAAGATGCATTATCAACAATACTCAAACAAAAAATGGCATAACTATTAGTAAATGTTTTCAAATTTTAAAAGGATATATATATATATGTGTGTGTGTGTGTGTGTGTGTGTGTGTGTTTGTGTGTGTATATATATATATATATATATGTATATATATATATATATATATATATATATATATATATATATATATATATATATATATATATATATATATATATATATATATATATATATATATATATATATATATATATATATATATATATATATATATATATGTTTTCGTATATATGTTTTCGGGTACAGGTATGCAAGTCTTGGCATATTCGGGTCTTTTCCCGTGTAAGATTGAAAGTATCTTGGCGACGTTTCGAGGAGGTCCCACTCGTCATCTTCAGGCTGGTGTCTTCGCACAGACATGAAGCCGAAGACATCAGCCTGAAGATGACGAGTGGGACCTTATCGAAACATTGCCAAGATACTCTCAATCTTACATGGGAAAAGACCTGAATACACCAAGACTTGCATATATATATACATAATATACAATAGCACTTTAGATTTGACTATTAGATGGTTGACATGTACATCATATGGAATGATATTCAGTTTTAGCTCTAACTGTAAGAGATAGATATTGTGTGTGATCAAACAAAAGTAATAATCTCATTTCCTTCTATTCTAGCTCCAAATAATATCTACCCCATTTCCCTTAAAATAAGACATCACCCTGATAATAAGCCGAATCGGGCTTTTGAGCGCATGCGCTAAAATAAGCCCTCCCAAAAAAAAAGCCCTCCCTGAAAATATTTAAATGCATGCACAGCCGGTCCCCGCCATTTCCTCTAGTTGGGGTTAGGGAGACAGAGCTGGAAATCAGGTAAGACGGCAAGAGAAGCCCCGTCTTGCTCCATGCACCCCAAAATAAAAAGACCTCCCCGGAAATAAGGCCAAGCACTTATTTCGGGGTTCAAAAAATATAAGACAGGGTCTTATTTTCGGGGAAACACAGTAATACTAGATACATTAGATACTACCACATATAATATATACTAATACTACATCAAGCATTTGGATGAGCCTCATGATTGCCTCTCTATGGTGCCTTTTTCTCTTTCAATCAAATATAAAAAAATGCTATTCTCCTACGGTAAAATGCACTTCATATTTTAGAAGATGAGTAAGAAATAGGCAAACTGTTTAATATCAGAGAATTAAATTATGAGAATGTTGGAAGAAATATCCAGGTCCAGGTCCAAGTCCAATCCAGGAGAAAGGCACTGGAAATAAAATGGAGGCTGGAGGCTGATTGGAAAGAAAGGTTCCCTTTATTGATGAAGCAGAATCACCAACCACATGTGATTCAGGGACAGCTGACAAAATGGAGTTTAGAGTCGGTGGGTTTTTTTACCTTCTGGATTCCTATGGGGTCATGGAGGGATTATGTAGGGGCAGTAGTAGGTTGCCCCTGGTTTGCCCCGGTTCTATAGAACTGGTAATAAAATTGGCTGGAGGCTCCGCCCACCGACCCCGATGTCATCAAAATGCTTCTGCACATTGTGAACTGGTAGTAAAGGTAAGTAGAACCCACCCTTGTGTAGTGGTCATAGCTGGCTCTATAGGCAAAAGAGGAAATGCAAATCCTAAGTGTTCGCATGAGCTAATTTTGTCAACCTTTTGTTTGTTGCTTATCTGGAGTTTCTGTCTGACCCAGTCTGAATCTGCATTTCTAAAAGCTGGCCTTCTCAGTTTCTGCTTGGGGCAGGGAAACTGGGGCTGGTTTCTGCCTCCCTTAAGATTTTATTTTTATTTCTTCTTTAAGGGAAATATTTTATCCTGCCTTTTTAATATTTCCCAAAATATTTCATTCTTCGGGGGTTGCGGGGGGTCTTCCTACAAGCAAGACAGAGAGAGAACTAAAAATTGCCACGTTATGACACGTATTTTCACCAGAACAGCCTCCCTTCTGCTTCCTCAATAAATACTTTTTTGTTGTTACAAAATTTTCAAATAATGTCTCCATTTACATGTGTTAATTAGAATGATTTATTCTAAATGGGTTAATTATAACTGCATTTGCATTTTAAGTGATTAGTTTTACAAGATTTGCCGACTTCCCATTGTAGATGCTGTTAGTCTCATTAGGATTTCGAACGTTCTCCCATATGGGCATGGCAATTAATCTATTAAACCCCACTGACTCATCCAGTTTAGATAATTTTATACACAGCTTATGCTCCAGCATGCATGCATCTTTCTACCCTACCAAGTGGTGTTGTTCATTCCAATAATTTAATAACTAGGGGTATTTTCTTATAGCCTTATGATTACAATGGAGATAGAATCCTTTGCTCCTCCTTTCCAAACTCCTCTTCATTCCTGACTCGTAATATCGATAACCTGAAATATGTAGATCACATTGCTTAGATTTCAGAAACTGAGAAAGAATTAAGAATGATCGTTCTAAAAAGTAAAGCAGTAGAGCAAAAGGGGATTTCCTCTGAACAGTGGGAAAATAAATATTACGTCTCCTGGAAATTGAGAAGAATTTACAGTAAAGTACAAGACGATAGATGTTGTTGACAATTATAGCTTTGTAGACTTCGGATGTGTACAGAGATTCACAGAAAAATAACCCTGGGCAAAGAAATTTTGCTACAGGAAAAATTTCCTACCACAAAAGACCATAATATTTCAGTTAAAACAAAAGTTATACTAGCAATAGCCATAGCATTTAGACTTACATGCCACTTCACAGTGCTTTTACAGTCCTCTCTAAGCAGTTTACAGAGTCAGCACATTGCCCCCAACAATCTGGGTTCTCATTTTACCAACCTTGGAAGGATGGAAGGCTGAATTAACCTTGAGCTGGTCAGGATTGAGGGAATCGAACTCCTGGCAATGTGAACAGAGTTAGCCTGCAATACTGCGTTCTAACCACTGCACCACCACACAGGGGTCCACTCAATGGTCTTCTCTATGATGATGGACACATACAAGGTATGACCCCTTCATAAGGGAGGAACATGTTTGAGTCTTTTGAACTGTGGTGCTGCAGGTCAAATTCCATGGATAGCCAAACAATGCTGATAACCTGAAGATAAATCAATAGAGCAGCTATTGTATGGGGGAGAAGGCCAGGCCCTTATTAACATTGGAAAGCCCAGGAACTACTTATTTTAGAAGATCTAGAACGGTTCCCCCAACCTCTCAAGCGCAGTGCAAAGTCATAGTATGTTTGATTGTACTGAATGCTACTAGAGATCACACAGAGATTTGTCCATGGAACTCTCTATGGAAGTCTCTCTGAAGATTTTTCAACATCTTCTTATGGTTTGTCTAGGGTGGCAGGTCAAAAAATGGGATTGTCCTCTCTTTCAAGGTTGGTGGAAATCAACAGAAGCAATGCATGGTTGTACCATGTTATAGCACAGTGATGGCGAACCTTTTCGGCACCGAGTGCCAAAACGGTTACACAGAAACTTTGTGTGCAAGTGTGAGTGCTCATTGTGGCCATGCTCCAGAAAAGCTGAACTTCCGGGTTCTAGCGCGCATGCACGCCTGACGGTCATGCGCAAGCTGGTGTCATGCGCAAGCTGGTTTCTGGCACTGCCACACATGCGAAGGGATTGCGCTTCAGAAAAGCCGAATATCTGGGTTTTAGCGTGCATGTGCGCCCGATGATCAGATTGTCGGCGTGCATACACAAGCCAGTTTTCGGCACTGCTGTGCGCATGAAGGACACCTGATCATCGCACACACATGCGCACCAGAAACCCAGAAGACAAACAGTCAAGGCCACGTGTGTGGGGCGACATGGCTTCGTGTGCCACTTTGGGCACGTGTGCCATAGGTTCACCATCACGGTTATAGCGCCTTCCCTGGCATGTGTAAACTAAAAGAAACAAGGAACTAATTTACAAGAGGCTGAACTCATATCGCAGAAGACCCTGCCTAGTTGCGCAAGGACTGCAGCTTGTCCTATCTTTTATCACCTTTAGACCCTAGTTTAGAATTTAATAATCCAGTTTTCTCATTTGCTTCTCATCTGGGATAGCCCAAGATATATTTCTGGCCAACACAGAGCAGCAAAAATAATTCCACCACCATCAAATCCAGTAACTTAGTACACAAGGTCAACCAAATTCATTTCTTGTTGACATATAATCAACCTCCAGTCCTTTCAAGCATACGGGAATGCCATAATGACTTAACAACTTGCTGCTTTTCCAAACAGGACTCAATTGTCTCACTCAGTCTAAAGCTGACCCATCTTGAACTCCATTATGAATTTCCTGTTGCTTTTATTAGGACTCCTATATCCAGGTTGCAGGTAAATGTTTCTATATTTCTTCCTTGCCACTGAACTGTCATCTAGATGTTTGCATCTCTAATGTGGGAGCCCTTATAGTGTTAAAATGGTGTCTATAACGTGCTTGTGAACATCCAGAACAGGGGTGTCAAAATGGCCACCAGCGGACTGGATGCATTACATGCAGGCCATGCCCACCACAGCTCTGCAAAGGAAAAAAAAAACATTATGATACGTCACGTGACGTCACGTGATGTGATTGAGTTTGACACCCGTGATCCAGAGTGTTCTCATTGGCCCATTCTTGTGGCTGTTATATACACTTATAAGCTCCTTTCACAAGTACCGTATCTTTCTGTCTATAAGACGCCCCCCATGTATAGGATGCCCTGCCCGTCACTTTTCTTACCCAAAATTCAGAAATCAATATTTTAAACATTAAATAGAAGACATTTATTTTGCAGAGTAAGACATTCACTTACCGGTACCGGTATTTATTTATTTTTGTTCTCTGACATTTTTATGGGCTCAGAACACTCTGACATTACTGCTCCCTGTCTAATGGTGGGTTTCAAAAATTTTTTACTACCGGTTCTGTGGGTGTGGCTTGGTGGGTGTGGCATGGCTCGGTGGGCGTGGCTGGGTGGGCATGGCAGGGGAAGGATACTGTAATATCTCCATTCCCACCCCACTCCAGGGGAAGGTTACTGCAAAGTCCCCATTTCCTCCCGATCAGCTGGGACTCGGGAGGCAGAGAATAGATGGGGGCGGGGCCAGTCAGAGGTGGTATTTACCGGTTCTCCGAACTACTCAAAATTTCCACTACCGGTTCTCCAGAATTGGTCAGGACCTGCTAAAACCCACCTCTGTCCCTGTCACATGTGGGCACTGGTTACACTGTCTCCATAGCATCAGCTGACGTCAGTTACATAAGGCTCACGATTGGAGGAAACCTGTTGGCTTGTCTCTGCGATCGGAATTTTCGTTCGTGAGGCTAGTTTGCCGAGATAAGGTATTGGAAGTCTCGCAACCGTGGTTCTCCTCTCAGCCCCCCGTGTATAAGACGCTCCTCCATTTTGAGGTAAATATTTTTAAGAAAAAGTATCATCTTATACATGAAAAAATAAGGTAACCATTTTAGTTCAGGTGACAATTTTGCCATAAGAAAAGAATGAGAGGTAAAATCCAGCAGGTTCTGACAGGTTCTGGAGAACCGGTAGCGGAAATTTTGAATAGTTTGGAAAACTGACAAATACCACCTCTGACTGGCCCCAGAGTGCGGTAGGAATGGGGATTTTGCAGTATCCTTCCCCTGGAGTGGGGAGAGAATGGAGATTTTGCAGTATCCTTCCCCTGGAGTGAGGAGGGAATGGGGATTTTGCAGTATCCTTCCCCTGGAGTGAGGAGGGAATGGGGATTTTGCAGTATCCTTCCCCTGCCATGCCCACCAAGCTACGTCCACCATGCCACACCACGCCCACCAAGCTACGCCCACCAAGCCACGTCCACAGAACCAGTAGTAAAAAAAATTGGATTTCACCACTGAAAAGAACCAATTCTAAAGATGAACATAGGAGAAGTAATCCAAGCAGGTGAGCCTAACTACATATCAGGCAGTCCCAATTTATAGACTATTATTAAGGGTGGAAACTATTATCATTTTTAAAGGTTAATAAAAACAGAGCCTGCTGTTCTGAACTATTTGCACCCCGTTAATTAACTCTGTTTTGAAGGCTGTGGGGACTAATTAATGGAGAAGGAACAAAAAAGTAAAGATGCAAAGAATTTGCAAAGCTAGGCAGCTGATGTTCATCTTGTGAAATAATTGGTGTTTTTTCTCTCTCTTGTATTTGTTTTATTTAAACAAATTTAAATATTATAGTTTTTAAGTAGAAAAGAAACATAGGGATTCTCTATCCTCTCATTTTTCCCTGCAAAAAATAAAAAATTGAGGGACCTGACCAAATAATGTTCATTTATCCTAAAAATTCCTTTGGGAAAAATGTGGCTTCTTAACAAAAAATGTTTGCAGGGAAAGAGATGAGACACCATCACCACCGTTGAAAAATGGTTGAAATCATCTATGGTGGATATGTGATAAAGCAAAAAAAAAATTAAAAAATGGGAATAGGATTCATATTTTAATACAGAAAATTTTGAAAATGGAGATAAAGATGAAACCAGAATTCTTCCTTTTGGCTCTAGTGGAAAAAGACCTGGAGAAAAAAATTGGAATTTTGTTACTATATATTGTAGGGAGTTAAAACCCACCCCTCTCTTAGAAAATGAAATATTTTAGGAAATATTAAAAGGGCAGAATGTTTCCCCTCAAAGGGAGGCAGAAACTCAGCCCCCCCACTCCACCTTTGTTAATGGGCCATTAAGGCGTGAGCCAGTCCATTCTACATAACAAAGATCTACCTCCTTCAGGCAGAGCCATTTAATTGCCCTTCATTGCATCACCCAGCAAGATTCAACCAAACCCAACACAGAGACAACCTAAAAAGCTAGCTACGACCTCTGACAGCAACCATTAAGCAGTCTACTGGGTTGTTAAGCAGATGAAAGAAAAGGGCTGCTTGCTGAAAGGGAATCTCAGATCTGTGTGGAGCTGAGTTTCCCTCCCGGCAGGCAACTCTTTGACTCCCCTTTTAGCCCGTTGAGATCATCAAGCAAAGCCATCACATGATATCTCCCTTAACTCTGCTTCACTCAATGACTGAGGTTGCAGTCCCATTTGTGATTGTATGTTAAGGACTACTTGTATCAACTGTCTCTTTTCTAGCAGGCAACCCTTATCTTCCCCAGAGGTGGTATTCAGCAGGTTCTGACAAGTTCTAGAGAACTGGTAGCGGAAATTTTGAGTAGTTCGGAGAACCAGTAAATACCACCTCTGACTGGCCCCGCCCCCATCTAGTCTCTGCCTCCCGAGTCCCAGTTGATCGGGAGGAAATGGAGATTTTACAGTATCCTTCCCTTGCCACGCCCACCAAGCCATGTCACACCCACCAAGCCACACCCATAGAGCTGGTAGTAAATTTTTTTGAAACCCACCACTGATCTTCCCCTTTTAGCTCATTCCCTCTCATCAGGCAACCCTTTTTTTCCCCTTTCAGCTCCAAGATTCCCTTCCGGTAGGCAGCCCTTTCAACTTCCAATTTCAGCTCCAAGATTCTTTTCTGGCAGGCAGCCCTTTTGCCTTTCAGCTCCAAAATTCTCTCCAAACAGACAACCAAATTATTTAATTCGTTTTTACTCTATTTTAAACTTTTGCATTTATGTGTTTTATATTGTGGCTGTTCACCGCCCTGAGTCCTTCGGGAGTAGGGCGGTATAGAAATTTAATAAAATAAAAAAATAAATAAATAACCCTTTTGCTCCCCTTTCAGCTTCAAGATTTCCTCTTAGCAAGCTGCCCTTTTGCATTAAAGAGCTGCCTGCCAAGAGGAAATCTCAGCTCTGCAAGCTTACATTTCCCCTGGCAGGCAGCTCTTTCAGCCAGTCCCCTAGACATTACAGGGAGTTTTTTTGGCAGGTGGCAGCAGTTTGCAATCTTCCCTGCCGGCTTCCCCATTGTTTTTCTGGGGAAGTCAGCAGGGAAGAATGCAAATGGCAATCACATGATCATCGGACACTTGGCAACCATTTGCATGAACAGATTGCCAAGCATCAAGATCAAATTGTCAGTATTCGGTGTTGTCTCAAATAAACTGCATTTCAAACAAATAGTCCTTGATCGAAATCTTTCATTTATTAGGCACAACAATCGAAAACTCCGACTCAGTTGCAGCCAACACTGACTTCCTGGTCCAAACCCTCCCTTTCCTTTCCCCACTGCTCTGCTTCTCATTGGCCATCTTCCAAGTCACTCTGCTGTTATCTACTATTTCAGCTCAAAGGAATTTCCCCCCTCCCAACCCATCTCCTAGGGGATAGTATCTCCAGGGAAAATAAGTAGGTGAAAAGTCAAGCGTCCTCTTGCCAAATGCCCCCACCTTCTCCTTCTTATGTCAGCACTGGAGTGAATGCAGCTTGGAGTGCTGACATAAATCATATGACTGCAGGTGTAGCGGTGCAACATTTTGCAATGACCAGAAGTGCTTTATGGGCCATCAAGCAGGGGTGAAATCTACTTACCTTCCTTACCGGTTTCACTTCGCTCTCTCACGCATGTCATGTGTGCGCGAACACCTTCTGCGCATGCTCAAAACCTTCTGTGCCTGCACAGAAGGTAAAAAAATATTACTTCCTGATTAAAACCAGGAAGTAATGACACCCAGGCGGCGATCGCTACTGAATCACCGAACCAAAGGGAAAAATCGCTACCGGATCGGGAGATCCGGTCCGATCCGGGAGCATTTCACCCCTGCCATCAAGTACCCTTTTCTGAAGCCATCGTAATTCCAGACTGTCAATAAATGAGCAATTTTAAGTCAACTACCTTTCTCTCTTTCTTTCTTTCTCTCTCTCTCTCTCTCTCTCTCTCTCTCCTCTCTCTGTTAACCACTGTACATGAAATTGATTCTCAGATATCTACATCAATCATAAAGGTGGATTCATGACTTGGTAGCCTATGATATTACTTGAATATGAGACTAGTCTTCCATCTTACCACATAGCTCTATATTTTTTTTTTAATTCCTCCAAATGATATACATTGGATGTTTGGTTGTCTCATAAAATTTGGCAAGGATTATTTTGCAATTGCCGATATATTTTGGTACAAATCATCCTCTAGCTGATGAAAGGAAACAGGCTGCTGACTTCATTAAACAATAAACAATGAAGCAAAAGAAATGCAGGGGAAGGGGAGCCCATGATTTAATTTAGAATTAATTCTCATCATTACTTGCTTGGATAAAAATGGTGATTTTAAAGTGTTAGAAATTGCTGCCTGGAGAGAGCTTGGGTTGGGTTAATCATTTAATATATATTTTTCCCTCTTGAGGGAATTTGAAATTACAATTATTTCAATCCATATTTCTGCTGTTTGCTTAGAATTGTAAATAATAATATAATATTTTAAATTGCTTCCTAGCAAACTGATTGATACAGAGACCGTGTTTAGTTCTCTGCCTCTTCCATGAAATATTTAAATACAGTGATTCAAAGTTTAAGGAATCCGTAGATTATAACCAACTTTAGGTATTTCATTTTAGAAAATACACTTTGATCCAGGAATATTAAACCGTCTTCTTAGCGAGCCAATAATTGCATCACACTTGTATCAGAAGCACATCACTGTTGCCCAAGGGACACCCAGTGGAGAACTTCTTTCATATCCTTATTGGAGCTGGACTGCTGGAGCAAAGGATGGGAGCTCATCCCATCCCACAGCAGCACTTGGGTCTTGAACACAGCAGCTAACCTCCAATTTAGTGTCGTAACTACTCGAGCCACCATGCTCCTAACCAATAATGTTGCCACAGGAGATACAACCACATCCATTGCTGTGTTTTCTTTTTAATTACTTGAGGAAAAAGCTTTCATTAGAAGAAATTATAACTATGAGGAATTTATATAATAAACTTAAGTACATTTGCTGGCAAGTTACTCTATTACATTCATTAGCTATACAAAGCTATTATTATAATCCCAAAATTGTAAAATCCTGAGTGGATTCAAAAATCTATATTTACTGTGACTACGAACCATGCAGCATAAGGCTGCCTGGGTTGCAGTCCATTTCAAGAGATCCATACAGAATGAGGTAAAGATACTTCATTAAGTCAAGCATGACTTAAAGAAAAAAGCAATGGCAAACCACTTCCATGTTGTTGCTAAGACTTAGTTGGATATGACACTGTGATCACCAAGGGTAGAACTTGTCTCAAGGAAGTCTATCTTTTTCTCAAGAAAAAATATATTCCAGGGTAGTAAAGAGGATATTTTAAGATATTTTAAGAGGATATATTTAAGGGACGCAGTGGCTCAGTGGCTCAGATGCTGAGCTTGTCTATCGAAAGGTCGGCAGTTCAGCGGTTCGAATCCCTAGTGCTGCGTAACAGGGTGAGCTCCCATTACTTGTCCCATCTTATTTTTATTTATTTGATTTATATGCCGCCCTTCTCCAGAGACTCAGGGTGGCTTACAATGTGCTCAGCAATAGCCTTCATCCTTTTGTATATTTATACAAAGTCATCTTATTGCCCCCACAACTGGGTCCTCAATTTACCTACCTTAGAAAGGATGGAAGGCTGAGTCAACCTTGAGCCTTGGCGAGATTCAAACCTGCAGTAATTGCAGGCAGCTGGTCTTAATAACCAGCTTAATAACAGGGTGCCTTAGACCACTGTACTACCAAGGCTCTTGGTTATCTTCTGCCAACCTAGCAGTTCGAAAGCACGTAAAAAATGCAAGTAGAAAAATAGGGACCACATTTGGTGGGAAGGTAACAGCATTCTGTGTGCCTTCAGTGTTTAGTCATGCCAGCCACATGGCCACGGAGACGTCTTCGGACAGCGATTGCTTTGAAACGGAGATGAGCACTGCTCCCTAGAGTCGGAAACGACTAGCACATATGTGTGAGGGGAATCTTTACCTTTACCTTTAAAAAGGATATTTATCCCCTCTATTTCAAGTTTTTTTTTTCCCTGTATTTCTGGTCTTTGAAGGAAAAAGATCCTTCAAAGCATCTTACTCCCTATTTTTCTATTGCTGTACAAAGGTTCTTGTTTGCCAGAATAGATTTTGTCAAGAGATTTAGACTGACCAGTGGTGGTTTATCATAATTATCTTTTAAAACATTGCATGACAGGATAAAATTAGTTTAACTTTGTGTACTACTAGCTCTGCTTTGGGACAGATTGAACTCTGGCAGGTTAACTGAAGGAATCAATTAACCCCCCCTTTTTTTGGAGTTCTGTCTATGCATTGCCCAATATCACTCCAATTGACCCAGCATTATGGGAAATGCACTTTGTGCATGAAATATGTGGTTAGGTACTGGCCTAGAAACTAGGAGATTGTGAGTTCTAGTCCTACCTTAGTAATTACCAGTAAGAAAAGTGTTTGGAGTATAACGAAAAACGCACGCCAAACTATGTATGAATTTTGGTTTTTTAGGAGAGCTTTGAAAACAAATAATTACAACGTTTAAATTTTTCTTTTAATTACCACTGAACAGATGGTTTGCAAGGATAGAAAATTATGGAGAAGTATAATGAATGGGTTTGGTACAAGCTGGGTTTCTATTTATATCATGCCTTATCTGCTTTGTCTTATAGCTTCTAATTCTTTTTTCTGTGACTTTATTTGAGTGACTTCATTTCCTTCAAAAGGGCAGTGTGCTTTTCCAGGATCTGAGGGGCTGCCTCAAAAAAGAGGGGGGGATCAACCTATTTTCCAAAGCACCAGAAGGCAAGACAAGAAACAAGGTATGGAAACTAATCAAGGAGAGAAGCAACCTAGAACTAAGGAAAAACTTCCTAATGGTGAGAAGAATTAACCGGTGGAATGAGTTGCCTTCGGAAGTTGCGGGTGCTCCATCATTGGAAGTTTTTAAGAAGAGACTGGAAAGACACTTGTCTGAAATGGAATAGACTCTCCTGCCCAAGCAGATGGTTGGACTAAATGACCTCCAAGGACTCTTCCAACTCTATCATTTTATGTCTATGCAAAACAATTAACTGCATTGTCCCAAAGGTGCTGTTTTAAGAGGCAACTGGACTTTCTGGTTTTTCTTTGAAGAAAACCCAGAAATTCTAGTTGCCTCTTGAAAAAACACCTTTGGGACAACCATGACCTGGATGATTGAGAATCTCCATAGACAATTAATCACATTCATCATATCTGCTCTGTAGAGATACATACCCAGCAGCAAACAATCTCAGAATAATTCAATAGCAGTCAACCATATTACTGGCAACCAGATTTGGTACCTATAGCTTAGTATTTTCTTTGCTACAATAAAAATTAAGACTAGTCATTTCTTGCTTTTGCTGGATGTTCACATATAATTTTATTCTCTCTAGTGTTATACAAGAATGGAATAAAATTTTATTACGGTCATCGACCAGCAATAGACATACAGTAAATTAAAAATAATACTAACATTAATTGTAAATAATAACATCTCTGTTATGAAAATACCTGATCTTAAACCTAATTTACATATCGTGTAGAGCCGATAAGTATGTGAGTAAATGTATTGTTATAGATATCTCAAAAAGAAATTGGTACCAGTTGACATTATAATTTTGGTAACCAATTTTTTTCTTGTGGACATTGCAGCTACACAGAATTTTGCCACTGCATGCGTGGTAGCCGGATATGAGTCTTGGAGTAGAAAGCCTACATAAGAGTCATCTATCCTCCCTGGCAATCTCTCTAGTAAGGGGAGAATGTATATTGACCTACATACTCTGTATAACTCACAGTACAATAACACATGTGAGACATCTTCGACTTCTCCCTTTCCACATATGCATACCCATTCTGCTATTGGCGTTCTCTTGTACCTACCCTGGAGAAGTGCTGAGGGGAGAATATTAAATCTGGCTCTGAAGAAAGCTATTCTTTGTTTTGGGAAGATCAGATCATTTAGAGACCCTGTTGATCCCCACACACCCTGCTTGATTCTGTCCCTAGTGTTATACAAGGCGTGGCATGCACCCCTAAAGAAAAGAAGTCCCAGTTTTCCAACCGCTGTTGGTGTAAATGGACGAATATTAATTCTAGCACTATCCTTTACGTGTGTCACAGTAAACACTAAACAAAATCAATGAGATGTATGGAAGTAATGAAAAGATAGCCTCGTTCTCCCTGGGGAAGTTCCCATCATGGAGCCACTGGGATGTTCTTAGACTTAAATTTCATATAGGAATTGATTGGGAAGGAAATTTTAAAATTACCAATTGATTTTAATCACTTTAACTGAGTTAGTTTTTATGAATATGTATAGTTACGAGGCGTGCAAATACCAGTTTCGGAATAATGCTATCAATGGTAACTCAGTTTTTCATTTGTGATACAAGGACGGGAGGATTTCACTTGATATCACTGTGGAATTTTGGGGAACGCAATCTCAGTTTTGCCCGGTATCAAATCAAGGTAGGCCTTTCCATCATTGCTTCCCTCACAAATATTCTCACCCCTGCAAATTAGGAGACCTCCAAGTAATAGACCCATAGCAAGCAAAACTCTGAGGTAGATGAATTCCTCAAATAATAGTTTTATTGGATATATCATATTGTGTTGTGGCCCGCCAGTGGCCTGCATGGATTGTTGCTGATCCTGACAACGAAGAGGCTGGTGTGGTGCTGCGTCAGCAGCCTGTGCAGCCGGCGTTTGAGTCGGACAGCGAGGAGGCTGAAGAAGATGTGGTGCCAGAGGCAGGGATTCAGTCAGAATCCTTCAGAACCTCCAGAGGCTCCTTTAAGTGAAGAGGTTGAAGAGGAGGAGCCTCTTCTCAATGCACGGGCACACAGAACTGCCAAAAGGCAGGAGTGGTTCCTCAGGAGGAGGTCTCCTCGAGAGTAAGGCTTGGGGCTAATTGGCCACGCCCTTTGCCTATTTAAGAAATAACACAGCTTGTAACAAGCTGCAGGAAACAACTTTAGTTCGCTAATCATCGCATTGGGATTTCTCTGCAACCTTGCTTCTGGGCTCTCTGCCAACTCCAGTAAGACTCTGACTATCTTATCTGTGGAATTCTGGCAGGCTGTTAAGAATGCTTATTAACAGCCGGCATTTGCCAAAACTGTATTATTTGAGTAAACTAAGTTTTGTTCAGAGTTTGTGTGTGCTGTGTTCTTTGGGATCCGTAGTTGGGGCAGAACATATTGGCACAGGTCTAGTGAAAACCGACTCTGAAGGTTCCCGCAGATTTCACCTAATTAAAAGTAAAGTTTTTCTCTCAACCCCAATCAGTCACATGGTGCAATCAAGCCATTATCTGGTTGCCTGGTGACATTACTCCTTCTTCCTCTGGCCAGGTATGAGTACGTCCTTGATTCCCAAGAGAAAGTATTTTGTTTTGGCTACAAAACCCCAGCTATCTCTAATCCCCCCCACTCCCATCCCTCAGCTCCAGTGTGGCAACACTGAAGTTCCAAGATGGCTTCGGTCAGATCGGCTTCAGAGTTGACACATGCACTGAAATAGGCAGCAAGGAATATGATGGCATAATTCCCAGATTCCAAGGTAAGAAAGTAGTTACAGCAATAAGGAGAACTGAAGATTTAGAGATAAGTACAGGTGGTCCTCAAATGACCACAATTTCTGTTGCTAAGCAAGACAGGTGTCCAATGAGCTTTGCCCCATTTTACAACCTTCTTTGCCGCAATTGTTAAGATGGTAACGCTGTTGTTAAGTGAATCTGGCTTCCCCATTGATTTTGCTGGTCAGAAGGTCGCCAAAGGTGATGACATGAGTTCGAGACACCGCAACTGTCATAAGTACATGCCAGTTGCCAAGCATCTGAGTTTTGATCACATGACCATGGCGATACTGCAATGATCGTTAAGTGTAAAAAAGGATCATAAGCAGAGGTGAAATCCAGCAGGTTCTGACAGGTTCTGGAGAACCGGTAGTGGAAATTTTGAGTAGTTTGGAGAACTGGCAAATACCACCTCTGGCTGGCCCCAGAGTGGGGTGGGAATGGAGATTTTGCAATATCCTTCTCCCAGGACTGGAGAGGGAATGGGGATTTTGCAGTATCCTTCCCCTGGAGTGGGGTGGGAATGGAGATTTTGCAGGATCCTTCCTCTGCCACGCCCATCAAGTCACACCATGTCCACCAAGCCATGCCCACAGAACCGGTAGTAAAAAAAAATTGAATTCCACCACTGATCATAAGTCACTTTTTTCAGTGCCATTGTAACTTTGAAAGGTCACTGAACAAATGGTTGTAAGTCAAGGAATATCTATATATACCCTGTTTCCCCCCAAAATAAGACATCCCCTGATAATAAGCCCAATCAGGCTTTTGAGCACATGGCAATAAGGCCAAGTGCTTATTTCAGGGTTCAAAAAAAATATAAGACAGGGTCTTATTTTCGGGGAAACACGGTAGAAAATGGGGTGAGGTATAAAATGAAGGTGTATCTGATTGTCATTTATGAGGCAGCAATCAATTGATAATGTTGAATTGGCTTGTCAGGGATGAAGGGGAAAGTTTCTTTTTCCTTACTATCTTTTTAGGATTCTTTCCTCTACATATTGTAGGTGTGCATGTGTGTTCATATATACATGTGGTATGTATCAGGGGTGGGTTCTACTTATCTTTACTACCGGTTCGCAACGGGATCGCGCGCAGATTGCCAATGATGACATCCGGAGCGGTGGGTGGGGCCTCTCACTGGTTTTACTACCAGTTCTTCCAAACTAGTCCGAACCGGGGGCAACCCACCACTGGTATGTATGCATGTCTTAGGTTTCTTTGTTAGCTTTGTCTGTTTAATATAATTTTTAATAAAATTATTAATGGAAAAGGAGAAATTAGTGGTAGCAAATCACAGTTGTCAGTAGGATGCTCCACACTGTTATCTCAGCCGGCCGTGGCTCTCTAGCAGATATGAATTTAGTGTCAAATACTCTTTCATAATAAAACTCCCTAGGGGATCCCAATATCAGTGCTTATTACTCTCTCACATAAAGATAAAACTGGCAAAGTTCTTACTTGCCTCTTCAAGCTACTTCAACAAAAAGAAAAACTGGGGAGAAAGAAATCTGGTTAGCGATCGGATGGCAGGTCTTGTGCAAAATCTCAATCAATCAATCAGAATAGAGCTGGAAGGAACCTTGGAGGTCTTCTAGTCCAACCTCCTTCTCAAGAAGGAGACCTTATACAATTTGTGACAGGTGGCTGTCCAGTCTCTTCTTAAAAACCTCCAGTGAGGGAGCATCCACAACTTCTGACGGCAAAGTTGTTCCACTGGTTAATTGTCCTCACTGTAAGGAAGTTTCTCCTTCCTTCCAGGTTATTTCTCTCCTTGATTACCGTATTTTTCAGAATATAAGATGCACCTTTTTCCCCTCTAAAAAGGAGGTGAAAATTTAGGTGTGTCTTATACACCGAATGTAGCCCTGCTCACCAACTGGCCCCCACCCTTTGGCCTCTGCCTCCCAGCAGTTTACCTCCTTGCAGCAAACAGCAAGAAAAAACACCTCGTTTTATTTTTGTTTTTGTTTTAATTTGATTTATATGCCGCCCTTCTCCGGAGACTCAGGGAGGCTTACAATGCGTTAAGCAATAGCCTTCATACTTTTGT
Source organism: Pantherophis guttatus (assembly GCF_059756535.1). Taxonomy (NCBI): domain Eukaryota; kingdom Metazoa; phylum Chordata; class Lepidosauria; order Squamata; family Colubridae; genus Pantherophis; species Pantherophis guttatus. The sequence continues at coordinate 116,003,807 of NC_142067.1, read as the reverse complement.
ATATTTATACAAAGTCAGCTTATTGTCCCCACAAACTGGGTCCTCAATTTACCTACCTTAGAAAGGATGGAAGGCTGAGTCAACCTTGAGCCTTGGAGAGATTCGAACCTGCAGTAATTGCAGGCAGCTGAATGTTAATAACAGGCTATTAGTCTGCTGCGCCATCAGGCTCTTTCCGCTTCAGCACAGCCTAATTAGCACAAGTTGATTGGATCGGCCTCCCAACTCTCAGCTATTTTGCTTTCAGCTGTTTTGCGCGGGCCTCTGCTGCTTGCTGCAAGGAGGTAAATTGCTAGAGCAGATTTTTTTTTCCCCTTGTGCTAATCAAGCTATGCTGAAATGAAAATGAAAGTAAAGCAGGCTGTTTGTTGTTTGCTGCAACGAGGCAAAATTGCTCACAGGCAGAGGCAGATTTCTTTTTCTTCCTTTCCTCACTAAAAAAGATAGGTGTGTCTTATAGTCCGAAAAATATGGTAGTTTCCATCCACCGTTTCTTGCCTTCTGGTGCTTTGGAAAATAAGTTGACCCCCTCCTAGTCCTTCTTTTCTATAGCCTAGCCATATCCAGTTCCTGCAACCTGCAACCGTTCTTCCTATGTTTTAGTCTCTAGGCCAGTGATGGCTAACCTTTCTGCTGTTGCATGCCAAAAGCGGGGGGGGAGCGGGGGATGCACGTGTGCATGCCCACATCCACAATTCAATTCTCCCCACCCTCCGCACATGTGTGCATGACCCCCCCCCCAGTGCTTTCCCCGCTTTTGCCACGTAGTGGCACGGTGAGCCAGGTAGTCCTGTTTTTTGCCCTCCCCAGGCACCAGAGGCTTTTTTGGAGCCTGGGGAGGGTGAAAATGGCCTTCCCTACCCTACCCAGAGGCCCTCCAGAAGCTGAAAACAGCCCATTTCCTGACTTCCGGTGGGACTGGAAGGCCTGAAAATCAGCTGGCTGGCACGCACATGCACGCTGGAGCTGAGCTAGGGCAACACTTGCGTGCCCACAGATATGGCTCCGTGTGCCACCTGTGGCACATGTGCCATAGGTTCGCCATCACAGCGCTAGGCCTTTAATCATCAGAGTTGCTCTTCTCATTTATATTTATCTCATTTGTAGCCAGATTATCCCAAGACTTGAAAAGAATGCAAACAGTCTCAAATTCCTACTTTTCCTCCTAAGTAGCGTTAGGAGGGGGGAGTTTGTGAGCCATTCCCCCCCCCCTTAATTTGTAAAAGCTGCTGCAATAGGAATATATGAAAAACATACTCCCTTCCCTGTTCCTGTTGCATTCAAGAGTTAAGTTATTCTTGAGCATGGCAAGGTAGTTGGGGGAGGTGGTGATTCAGTCAGACAAATTAAATATATTGGAGGGGACAAATCGAGAATTTTTTTTTCCTTGAGCCAACTTCAGCCCAATGGGATTAGAAATCGCTGAGATATTAAACCTCGAAAAGGGGATTTATAATACAAACGCTGACAGAACTTTAATTATAGCCAGTAGCACTACAGCGTACTTTAATGTACCATGTTTTCATAAGGGCATATTCCAAAACTAGAAGAGAGAGCGAGATTAAATTGCTTTTAAACTAACTTCAAGCCATTAGACTAACTCCAAAAGTCCTAAATACCTGCATTTTGGGATTCGTTCTAAGCAGGAAAGCACCGAAATCTTTCTTTTTATTGGTAGACAAAGTTGAGCGGGGCGATGACTTCTCTGACGTTGAACTACTCAGCGAGTTTTATCACTTTGCAAATAGGAGTGCTTGAAACACAACTTCTTTAGGCAGCTTTGCTTGGAGGGAGCAAGAGAAATAGGAATTCCCGTTGCAAACTGGTAGTAAAGGTAAGTAGAACCCACCCCTGTTTTAGGGGTTGGTTATTGGGGAACTGCCTGTCTCCAGTTGTTTTTGTTCATCTGGTGAGATCAGAGTGGACATACTGTGGATCCAGTTGATTAAATCTGTCCTTTGGTATGATATCTCTCAGAGATCTCGATGGCTCCCACTCTGGTGATGTTTAAGAAGCTAGTGAAGACTTCAGGAGCAAGCTAATACCTGAGCTCCAAAATGACACCTATTTATGCATTTGTCCTTAGGCCACTCCTGGTTCCTATTTTTTTTTAATTTATTTTTTTATTATATTTTAATTTCTGCTACTTTTTCATTGTAACCCTCCCAGAGTCATAGGGAGTTGGATGGCTTGTCAATGGTATGTTTTTCTCCTATTTGGTTGTGTCCAATTCTTGGAGATTGCTTAGAGAAACCCCTGCGATTTTCGTGGCAAAGTTTTTCAGAAGTGGTTTGTGCCATTGCCTCCTTCCTAGGGCAGAGAGAAAGTGATTGGCCCAAGTTAGCCAGCTGGCTTCTGAACTTATGTCTGATGCCTCAACCTCTAGACCCGTGATAGCGAACCTATGGCACACGTGCCAGAGGTGACACACAGCACCCTCTCTGATGGCACATGAGCTGTCGCCCCAGTTCAGCTCTGCTGCACATGTGCATGTGCCTCCCACCAGCCAGCTGGTCTTCGGGTCTCTGCTGCACATGTGCAGGGTGGGATTGCATGTGGGGGTCGGGGCATGTGCAGGGCCACATGCGTGCATACATGGGGAGGCAGGGCGCATGCAGGGGACCATGCACAAATGCTCGAAGGCACATACATGGAAGTGGGGCACATGTGTGGGGGTGGGGCACATTCATGTGGCCACACACACATTGTATTTTGGGGGTTCAGGCACACATGCACGCATTCACGCACGCATGCTTATGCTTTGGGCACTCGGTCCAGAAAAGGTTAGCCATCACTGCTGTAGACCAAACTGGCTCATCACATCAAATTGTACAGTATATGCAGTAAGATCTTGTGCAATGAAGATCACAATAACCTCTCAATCAATTCTTTGTTAGGCCACTATTAATGTTCAACTTTTGGGTTTCTGATCTTCCCGCTTATTTACTTTACTTTTACTTTACTTTACTTTTATTTGATTTATATACCACCCTACTCCCAAAGGACTCAGGGCGGTGAACAGCCAACAATAAAATACATATATACAAAATTTAAAAAGCAGAAATGAGATCGAATTAAATAGTTTGGCCCAGACAAATTAAAACCCCAATCAATTTAAAACAAATTTAAACTTTGAGTATTAAAAATATTAAAAAATATTAAAATTATTAAAATTGTTTAAAAAGAGAGAGAAAGTTAGGCCAGGCCCGCCTGGTGAAATAAAAAGGTCTTTAGAGCATGGCGGAAGGTGTGTAGATCCAGGATCCTCCGTATCTCCGGGGGGAGCTCGTTCCAGATAGTAGGTGCCCCCACAGAAAAGGCTCTCCCCCGGGGGCCGCCAGTCGACATTGTTTGGCCGACGGCACCCGGAGGAGCCCCTCTCTATGAGAGCGTACCAGCCGGTTATAAGCCGGTGCTTATAATTCTTCCTTTGTAATGCAGACCTGGCTAATCCTTCGAAACAGAAACTGTCCTATGTCCGTCCTTCTGATGAAAAAGCGTTCTCCAGAAAATCAAAAATTGGACCATATTAGCTGAAAGACAAATCCAGTCCATCAGCCAGACATCTGTATCAATGGAACAAATCAGTTCAAAGTGACTAACTGAATGAAAGGATGATAACTCCGATTTAGCAATCTATCCATCAGGGTAAGCAAAGATAGTCTACAGGATGTTTAAAAGTTGTTGCAAGTTTGCCATGTGAAACAATAGGAATGTTTTTATTTTCCTCTCACTATACGATTTTTACAGATTGCAATCACTAGCCACCAACAACAGAACTCTCAGATTAGAGCACAGGGCTTAAAGCACTAAAACCTGCTCTTAATTTCCATTGATTCACTTTGCATATATCAAAGAACATTTTACGACACAACGTTGTGCTGATGTAGGTACAAGAAAGGCACTAAGCATAATGTATAGGCTATAGCAAGTGATTTATTGAACCGACTGGTAAGTATAAAAAAAAACCAAGCAAAGGGCTAATCTGATTTATGGTTCTAATTTTGTTTGGTCACAGTTGTTACTTGCCGTTTTTTTGTAGAATGGAGGAATTATCATGAACAATAAACTTCAAGGAATCATTACCTCTGGCATTTGTAAGTGTGCTTAAGTTGCATACTTAATTACAAAAAACAAAGATGTATTATTTTCACCCATTTTTATCCTTCCGCTGGAGATCAGACAATCACAAGGTATTTAAATATCCATTATTTAAAGGATAATATACAAAATTGCAATGTTTAGTCAATTCATCAGTTGGGTTAAATGATTGAGAGTGCAATTTTATAACTTCTTATCAGAATTTGTTCCACTGCTAAGTAGGGGAGTCCAGTTTGTAAAAGAAGGAAGGAAGGAAGGAAGGAAGGAAGGAAGGAAGGAAGGAAGGAAGGAAGGAAGGAAGGAAGGAAGGAAGGAAGGAAGGAAGGAAGGAAACAGCGTAACTGTTAATATATGGAAGAATTATAATGAAGTCCAACAGAACACCTTTCCTTTCTCTATTCTCCTACTGAACTGAGAATTCAGACACTTCATCCATTACCGTAGTCATCATTCAGTATTCTTTTTGTTCCAATCCGAACCCTGCTTGAAACTTATTTCACAGGTTCTTATCTGAAGTGAAACTTTATGTTAGAAATAAAACACAACAGGAATGTTGCGCATACCAAAGACAAGATGAGAAGGTGCCCTTGTCAATATATAAGGGTTCATGAATTGGAATAGACAGGGTAACAGGTCAGCCAATGGGGACTTTTTGGTGACCCAAACGTCTCAGAGACTGGGCGTGGCTTAGATTCATTGATCTGTGTGTGTAGCTTCTGTGCTTATTGATTCTGTACTTCCGGATTCTGAGTTCTGGTTCTAGCTTCTGCTGTATGGTGTTGTATATAAAGAAGTTTCTTATATAAATGAATCCTTCTAAATTGTTTACTTGTGTGCTGGTTGGATCACTGCAAACTCTAACAGCCCTATATTCTCACAGATATTGCACCAACCTGAAGAATTCTGGTGTAGGAACAAAGGTCCTTAATTAATCTACTGATACAAACCAGGACTTTATTTTCATTTTATTAACAGTAAGTTCGAAATAGCTGATATAGAGAACAAAACATAGAAAGGATCCAAGACAACCTTATTCCAAAAGCATCCTCCATTATGGCGTTGTAAGGGACAATATGAAGAAGAATGTCTTTTGACCACATAGCTTAGGAAACCCAAATGAACTTAGAGAATTTATCAATTTATTGTCATTAAAATCAATTTATTGTTATTGAAATTTATTTGAGATAACATCGGAACCTGACATTTATGCCACTCCAATTATTTCTTCAACTAACACTGTCTTCAAACAACCCAAATAATGGCTGAATACATGGGGATCACCGTATGGAGGATACCTAAATTAAATTGACTACGTTATAAGGAGGTGGAGGAGCTCCATTGTAGCATCAAAGGTATAGTAAGGTTCTCTGTGGAACATATCAGGAACTGCTGATATGTAGATTGCAAATGAAAGAAGAAGAAGAAGAAAGGCAATCAGTTTCCACGATATGATCTCGATCACATGCCTACCATTTTCAAGGAGAAACACTAGAAATTTTTTTTAAAAAAAACCAAAAACACTAGAGAATTCCTGGAAGCTTGGCATTCAGATAACACCCAGATTAATACTAGACCCCAGTGGTGAAATCCAAATATTTTACTACTGGTTCTGTGGGCATTGCTTGGTGGGCGTGGTGTGGCTTGGTGGACGTGGCTTGGTGGGCATGGCAGGGGAAGGATATTGCAAAATCTCCATTCTCTCCCCACTCCTGGGGGAAGGATATACCAAAATCTCCATTCCCACCCCACTGCGGGGGAAAGATACTGCAAAATCCCCATTTCCTCCCAATCAGCTGGGACTCAGGAAGCAGAGAATAGATGGGGGCGGGGCCAGTCAGAATTTTTACTACCAGTTCTCCGAACTACTCAAAATTTCCGCTACCGGTTCTCCAGAACTGGTCAGAACCTGCTGAAACCCACCTCTGAATCAGTTTCCACGATACGATCTTGATCACATGTCTACCATTTTCAAGGAGAAACACTAGAATTTTTTTAAAAAAACCAAAAACACTAAAGAATTCTTGGAAGCTTGGCACTCAGATAACACCCAGATTAATACTAGACCTACAATAAACAATAGCCCAATCAAGGAAGTACCAACTCAGACCATCAACAGCCTAATCAAGGAAGGAACCAACAAGAACACTCCCACCAACACTGACAGGACAAGTCGCTTGTATATAAACAAAGAACAAAACTCACTCCCTTCTAGCGCTGATGATGTTACCTAGTGGGGTAATGAAACATCTGCAAGAAAACAAGCAAGCTCAGAGAGCACCAACAACTGATTTTGGTCACCACCTTTAGAGCACTCCATGGCTTAGGACCTGGTTATTTACGGGACCGCCTACTACCACAAACAGCCTCCCATCGGCCGGTACGCTCTCATAGAGAGGGACTCCTCCGGGTGCCGTCAGCCAAACAATGTCGACTGGCGGCCCCTAGGGGGAGGGCTTCTCTGTGGGGGCACCTACTGTCTGGAATGAGCTCCCCCCGGAGATACGAAGGATCCCAGACCTGCGCACCTTCCGCCGCGCTGTGAAGACCTTTTTATTCCACCAGACGGGCTTGGCCTAATCCTTTCCCTCTTTTTTAATATGTAAATTTTAATCTGTTTTAAATTATTGGGGTGTTTTAATTCGTCAGGGCCAAAACTATTTAATTCAATTTTATCTGGTTTTTTAAAGTTTTTGTATCTATGTATTTTATTGTTTGGCTGTTCACCGCCCTGAGTCCTTCGGGAGTAGGGCTGTATACAAATCAAATAAATAATAAATAATAACAATAATAATAACTGCACAGTTACTCATATTTATATGTAACTCCATTCAAGCAGTTCTGAATGGCTTATAACCTGCTTACATAACACAATTTTGAAATGTACAAATAACAAGAAACAAGAAAAAGGAAGGGCAAAGTCTGAGAGTTCTAACCATAATAAAAGCCCCACAGACCTTAAGCATATTTCAATAATACATCTATTCCTCGGTGCTCTCCAGAATAGCCCCGTTTTATCACATTAACAGAAAAAGGACTTTATTCCCAGAAGGATCATCAACAAGAAGTGTGAATCTTTGAAGATGGCATTCTTTGGCAGAAGGGCCCTTAATATGTCTTCTCTCTTTTATCTTATTGGATAGACAAATTACACTCAAAGCAGGAAGTCCTAATAGTATCCAGGAGTTAAGTAAGGTTTTAAATGTTCAGCCAGGACCTGGGATGCAGGGGTGGGCTGCTGGGAGAACCTCTAGCTAAGATTCTGTGCAGTTCGGAGAACCCCCAAATCCCACTCCTGGCTGGCCCTGCTTACCCTTCCCCTCCCAGGAGTTCCCACATGGCCCATTTTGGATGCAGGTAAGTGCAGGGTAAGCACGGAGGCTCAGGGAGGGCAAAAAACAGGCCTAAGGGAAGTTCAGGAAGGCTGGAAACAGACCCATTTCTGGCCTCCAGAGGGCCTCTGGAGCCTGGGGAGGCCATTTTCACCCTCCCGGAGGCTCGATGAAAACCTTCGGAGCCCGGGGAGGGCAAAAACACACACCCGCCCTGCCATGGTGCAGGAGGTCGACTAGGCCACGCCCACCATGGCCATGCCCACCCAGCAACCAGGCAGAGAAGCCCTTGCTAAAAATTTTGAAGCCCACCCCTGCCTAGATGGCACCCAGAATCTAACTAATAGCCAATGCAGCTCCCTCAGTGCACTCATAACTATCAAGACCGGTGCATGCTTAACCAATCTCAGGCTTTCTATTAATCTCCACGCACAGAGAGTTGCAATAATTCATGTATAAGGTGACAAGGGCATGGATAACCATGAGCAAAACCTTCTATTCCAGAAATAGTTTCAGTTGATATATTGACATGCAATTGCACCAAAGCCATCTTGGTAATAGCCATCACCTGTCGCTGTAGCAGGAGCCACTAGTCCAAGAGAATTTTCAGATTGTGAGCAAGATGTGTCTAGAGAGCTTCCCCCTGCCCAGAGCTAAAGATAGACTATCTTTCTCCAAAACCATTTAAGAACTGGAGAACTAGTAGAGCTTAATTTCTCTCATGCCCAGCTCTTTCTGCTAGCCCCAAAGGAAGGTTGATGGTATTGATGACTGTTGGTAGATCTAACAAAACCAAGAGTTGCACTTCCCCTATTCCAGGGGTGAAATGCTCCCAGTTCGGACCTGATCGCCTGATCTGGTAGCGATGGAGGCAGGTGGTTCGTTGAACCAGTAGCAAAAATCCCTGCCCCCTCCCCCCCCATGCCCAGCTGAGCCACGCAATCATCAGAGGCTTTTTTAAAAAAAATTTAAAAGCATTTTTTCTACAACCTTTTTGGCTGAAAAAATGCTTTTAAAAGTTAAAAAAAAAAAGCGTCTGATGATCATGTGGCTCAGCTGGGATCATCAGAGGCTTTTAAAAGCATTTTTTTTCTACAACCTCTTCAGAAAAAATGTTTTTAAAAGCCTCTGATCCAAGCTGAGTTGCCTGATTGGCAGAGGCTTTTTTTCCTTTTAAAAGCCTCTGACCATCCAAGCTGAGTTGCCTGATCAGCAGAGGCTTTTAAAAGGAAAAAAGCCTCTGCCAATCAGGCAACTCAGCTGGGATCGTCAGAGCCTTTTGAAAGCATTTTTTTACAACCTCTTCGCCAAAGAGGTTATAGAAAAAATGGTTTTAAAAGTAAAACAAAAATGGCCACGCCCACCTAGTCACATTACCCCCCCCCCACCAAGCCACGCCCACAGAACCGGTAGTAACAAATTTTAGATTTCACCACTGCCCTATTCCAATCCCAGCACAAGTCATTCGTAGGGGCAAACAATGCACTACTCATGCTTGAACCATAACCAAATAGAATCAAGATAAATCGCTTCTTCTGGAGCTTTTTTTTTGCAAAAGTAGCCACACCACCTTCTCGATAACCTTTCCATGAGAAGAACTGTTCTGAAGAACTATTATCCAGAATAGCAGAATCAAACAACGGCTTCTTAAAGATCTAGTAAACCATTACTTTCTTCAAAACAGTGTCACAACCCCTTGCTTAAGGATGCATTATGATCTCATTATTAGCAGCCATTTCTAAACATTTACCTTAATATGAAGTAATTTTGAAATTATTTGGAAAAAATGCTTTGGACTTTGGAGGAATGTAGTAAAAGCTTAGCTTGCAAGCAGATTGTTTCAGTTTTCTCTGAAGACATGAAAAAATTATGGAGTTGCATTAATTAGACTTCCTTCCTTCTTCCGTCCCTCCCTCCCTCTTTCTTTCTTTCTTTCTTTCTTTCTTTCTTTCTTTCTTTCTTTCTTCCTTCCTTCCTTCCTTCCTTCCTTTCTTCCTTCCTTTCTAAATAGTCGCACTACTATTTCTCTCTTTTCTCCTCTTAATAACTGAAAACTAACAGGAAAAATTGTAGAAAGGAAGAAACCGAAAGATTATAAACAGTAAATGTATTCTGGGCTTTCCATAAAGTTGTCATGATTGAACTTTTAGCTGTTGCACAATAAAAGGGGCTGGTTCAGTTTTGAGCGTTCATTTTAGTTGGTGTGGGTCTGGGCCGTCCCTTAATTTTTTAATTACATTCTGTATGATTTGTTTTATTGAAGTATTGCTAATAAATAAGTAATATTCATCATTAAAGAGGAGAACCTAATAAAAACAGTTTAAAAGTTTTACGATGCCAAGAAACATAATCAATGGTTCACTGTCGGTTACCAAAGAGTCCATATAAGAGCCAAGAGATATCAACGGCAAGACGACAAATATAGGCAGATGGCCCTGTTAAACCATTCATGATTGACATAGTCAAACCCAGTAGGAAGGATTGAGTACTCTAAAGATCATACAAAAATCTTTCTGATCAATCAAACTAGGTGCAGACAGCTGGTTAAACTGCATTACAAGCAGTGCGGTCTCCCTCTTTTTTTGCCTTTTGTTTAAAATAATTGCAAATAATGAGAGAGAATAAATATTAACCACAATTTTGGGGTATGGCAAAGGACCGAAACCCTAAAGATTCAGTCTCTCACCATGTTTATGTTATCCTCATTTCAAACCGGTCGCTTATTCTGTAACCAGGTGGCCAAGTGGTTAATTTTTCTTAAAATTTTCTGGAAGAAGGACGTGTAACTCTTTTTCCTTCTACCTAAATATAATTAAAGTATTTAGAAAATATTTAGAGAATTGGAGAGAGGAAGCATCTGTCTAGCCTTCCTCGGAATGCTACATTCTAAATCTGGGTGCTTCCACACCAATAATATGCCAAGGAAACAGAACATAGAATTATAGAATTGGAAGGGACCTTGGAGGTCTTCTAGTCCAACCCCCTGCTCAAGCAGGAGACCCTGTACCATTTCAGACAAATGATTGTCCAGTCTCTTTTTGAAAGCCTCCAATGATGGAAACCCTCCAACTTCTGAAGGTAAACTATGCTCACATCACTACAGAGATTTAGGCTCCTTTTTACTATGAACATATTTTTAATAAACGTCATGTGTTTTTCACATGACATGAGTGTATTGACCTCTATGAATTCCAAAAAAGCATTCTTGAAATCTGGATTAGACTAACATAAGCATTTTTGTACTATCTGTTGTACACAGCTATGGTTATCCTGATGAATGCTACTGATTCTGAAGAGCAAAAAAGATGATTAGGGAACTGGAGGCTAAAACATATGAAGAACGGTTGCAGGAACTGGGTATGTCTAGTTTAATGAAAAGAAGGACTAGGGGAGACATGATAGCAGTGTTCCAATATCTCAGGGGCTGCCACAAAGAAGAGGGAGTCAAACTATTCTCCAAAGTACCTGAAGGCAGGACAAGAAGCAATGGGTGGAAACTAATCAAGGAGAGAAGCAACGTAGAACTAAGAAGAAATTTCCTGACAGTTAGAACAATTAATCAGTGGAACAACCTGCCTCCAGAAGTTGTGAACGCTCCAACACTGGAAGTTTTTAAGAAGATGTTGGACAACCATTTGTCCGAAGTAGTGTAGGGTTTCCTGCCTAAGCAGGGGTTGGACTAGAAGACCTCCAAGGTCCCTTCCAACTCTTATTCTATTCTTGATTCTGATTGGGCAATAATAGAAATAGGTTAGGATGTTATCTCCTGGTCTTAAAACCATTAATTTAATAATATTTTTAAAAAAAACCCAAACAATTGAAGTTGATGTCAATGTAAGCCCAAACCTTCATTTTCTTTTCTAGTTTTTGCATTATAAATCTGCGTTCTGATGATGTCTTTATTTTCACCGAGGCTTAGAAATCCTACTTCTTACACACTGCATTCCCAAGAGCAAAATTGCCTAACACGTTGTTCTCTCTCTCTAAGGAAGCACTTGGGGAATGGGAAATCAGGAAAACTGATACCTTATCTGCCCTGAAGAAATAATATCCTTTCCATCCAAAGGATAAAACGTAGAAGAAAGGTACCATTCACAGAAAAACTCTGTCCCTGCGGCTCAGGAGAGGCGGAGACTGTTGGTCACATGCTCCTTAGATGTTCCTTTTATACGGAGATTAGGAAAAAAATATATTCTGCCAATAACTGCTAGGTATCCTGGCCATTCCGATGCTACCTATCGTCAGTGGCTGTTTAAGGATGAACAGTCCATAACTACAGCGCAGGTGGATAGATTCTGAGCAGCAGCATTGGGGATTCGTCGCAAACACATGTCTTCTCCACCATAGCGATGTTATATAACAATTGTGGCAAACCCTTTGCACTGCTTAGTCATTCCCCTTTTAGCGTTGAACCTACAATGGGCCACACAATTTAGGGATTGCAACTATCGTATAGTCAGACCAGGAGTGAAATGCTCCCGGTTCGGACCAGATCGCCCGATCCAGTAGCGATGGAGGCGGGTGGTTCGAAGAACCAATAGCAAAAATCCCTGACACCCCCCCCCCATTGCCCAGCTGAGTCGCGCAATCATCAGAGGCTTTTTTTTTATTTTTAAAAGCATTTTTTCTACAACCTCTTTGGCCAAAAAAATGCTTTTAAAAATAATTAAAAAAAAGCCTCTGCCGATCAGGCAAGTCAGCTGGGATCATCAGAGGCTTTTAAAAGCAATTTTTTTAAAACCTCTTCAGCCGAAGAGGTTGTAGAAAAAATGGTTTTAAAAGTAAAAAAAAAAAAAAGTTGGCCATGCCCACTCAGTCATATTACCCCCCAAGCCACACCCACAGAACTGGTAGTAACAAATTTTACATTTCACCACTGAGTCAGACCATGTATAATTGACACTGGATTTATTAAAGATTTTAGTAGTCATTTGTTATTTTCTACTAGAATTTTTATATACTAGAATTAGAAGGACGCGGTGGCTCAGTGGCTAAGATGCTGAGCTTGTCGATCGAAAGGTCGGCAGTTCAGCAGTTCGAATCCCTAGTGCCGCGTAATGGGGTGAGCTCCCGTTACGTGTCCCAGCTTCTGCCAACCTAGCAGTTCGAAAGCATGTAAAAAATGCAAGTAGAAAAATAGGGACCACCTTTGGTGGGAAGGTAACAGCGTTTTGTGCCCCTTTGGCATTTAGTCATGCCAGCCACATGACCCCAGAGACGTCTTCAGACAGCACTGGCTCTTTGGCTTAGAAATAGAGATGAGCACTGCCCCCTAGAGTCAGGAACGACTAGCACATTATGCGAGGGGAAACTTTACCTTTACCTACTAGAATTTTTAAGTGTATATATACTGAGTGTTTTTATTTGTTCTGGTCTCTGGTCTAAGACTGTAATAATAAATTGCTGTTGTTGTTGATACGCCTGAAAAACTGCTCTTAATTTACTCTACACTCTTTATCATTTATAGCATTTTCTTTACAGTGCGTTGAAATGCAAACTCATTCAGTAAACAAGCAATATTTTTTTTTTTCCCCTCGCACACTTGTTTACTATGAGAATTGGATGTTTGTAGTCATGGGGTGGAGGAAAGCTATTAAAAAATGAATCTGGCACCCCAGCAGAAGTTTATATTGTATATTTCATCCTTTTATGGTTCAGCCGTGAGATATCTAGGCCTCTTTAGAGTCTTTTGAGGGTTTTTGGGGGTTTTTTTGCCTTTCATTGTCTCAGTTCATCTCTGATAGAATTACAGCTGCTTATCTACGCAGCCATCTGGAGGGAACCTTTCAAAATTTCCTCCCCCTCCCTCACAACTGCACCCTTTTCATTGTGAGTTGTTAAAGGGTTTTCTAGGTTTCGTTTTTTAAGAAAGTTGCATTTCTAAGACTGGATCAAGTTGCATTGCTTTTTGATGTAAGCGTCTGTCATAACAATAAGATGGAGGACAAAGTGCAATAAAACAACATCACAATGAAATAAAAAAATAATAAGATAATCCAGTGCGGTCCTACACACACACACACACACACACATACACACCACAGGTGTATAGAGTCTTCATTAAGAGCCTTGGTGGCGCAGCAGACTAAAGTACTGTTAAGTAACACCAGCTGCCTGCAATTACTGCAAGTTCAAATCTCACCAGGCTCAAGATTGACTCAGCCTTCCATTCTTTCGAGGTAGGTAAAATGAGGACCCGGATTGTGGGGGCAATAAGCTGACTTTGTATAAAAAAGAACACCGCTTGCGGGAGGGGGGTGAAAGCCCTACTAAGCAGGTAAATATACAAAAGTATGAAGTCTATTGCTTAATGCATTGTAAGCCGCCCTGAGTCTCCGGGAAAAGGGCGTCATAAAAATCGAACCAATAAATAAATAAATAAATAAATAAATAAAGGCTTCTAAGCCTGAATTGGTATTCCCCAGCAATTCCCTGAGCCAGCACCAGCTCAACCCCAGTGAGTTCCACAAGCAAAGGCAAGTCCACAAGACAAACAACTTGTCCACAGGCAAAGGCAAAGGCAAAGGCAAGGCAAGGGCAAGGCAAGGCAAGGCAAGGCAAGGCAAGGCAAGGCAAGGCAAGGCAAGGCAAGGCAAGGCAAGGCAAGGCAAGGCAAGGCAAGGCAAGGCAAGGCAAGGCGAAATCTACAGGGCAAGGACAAGGAGGCAAGGCAAGGCAAGGCAAGGCAGGGCAGGGCAGGGCAGGGAAGGGCAAAGGGAAATCCACAGGGCAAGGGCAAGGCCACAAGACAAGGCACTGCAAGGCCACAGTTGAAGAGACACAATCCGAAGAGTCCAAAGAAAAAGACAAATACTAAAAAAGGGGTCTAACTCCCTATGCAATTGCTCTATGCAATGGGGTAAGTTCCCATTCCTTGCCCCAGCTCCTGCCCACCTAGCAGTTCGAAAGCATGCAAATGTGAGTAGATAAATAGGTACCAGTTCGGTGGGAAGGTAACAGCATTCCGTGCACCTCAGCATATAGTCATGCTGGCTACATGGCCCTGAAAAATGTCTTCAGACAACAAAAATGTCTTCAGACAAGGACAAAATTCCTTCAGCCCCAAGGAATAAAGATAGGCCCTGTACCTTAGAGTTGGACATGACTGGACAGAAAAACTTTTCTGAATAGTTTTTATCCCAGAGCTATAATTGCACTCAACAATGAACTAAAGAGCCACCATCAGTGAGCTGTTGGACAGCATTACTTGGTCTGTTGTGTGGATGTTTGGGTGGTTTAGGGGTGGGGAAATTGTGGTGGGTGGGGGGGTGTCTGGGGATTGTTATGTATGTTGGATCTGGTCCTTGGGTGTTCAGGGGAATTTTTTTTGTATATACGTACAATGACAATCAAGTTGTTATTATTATTATTATCTTTATTCATCAAAGATGAAACTCAGTCAACTGAACACTCAAAAATGCATCACAAATACCATTGACTGGTGCCAATGGTTGATACGGGTTGCTGCCAGCATCCTAGGTATCAACCAAGTACCTTCTTAAGATGTAAGATGTTCCAAGTAGAGCAGTTTTTTGCAGTTCCAATGGTGTTATTGCAGGAAGCTGCAATTTGCTGATGTACCTTATAAAATTGTTGGACATGGTACCAAGTGCCCCGATGACAATGGGTATCACTGTTACAAGTTTCATCCATAGTCGTGTAGTTTCGATTGCCAGGTTGCGATATTTCATGATTTTTTCCAGTTCTTTTTCTTCAACTCTGGCATCTCCTGGTACCGCGATGTCAATAAATTGTAAATTTCAGTTTTCGACAACTGTGATATGTTGTGTTCCAAGTGACGATCCGTCTGTATTTGAAAGTTGTTGTTGTTGTTGCTGTTCTTGTTGTTGTTGTTATTATTATTATGCTTTTATAGAATAGAATAGAATAGAATAGAATAGAATAGAATAGAATAGAATAGAATAGAATAGAATAGAATAGAATAGAATAGAATAGAACAGAACAGAACAGAATAGAATAGAATAGAATTCTTTATTGGCCAAGTGTGATTGGACACACAAGGAATTTGTCTTGGTGCATACACTTTCAATGTACATAAAAGAAAAGATACATTTGTCAAGAATCATAAGGTACAACACTTAATGATAGTCATAGGTTACAAATTAGCAGTCAAATCATATTAGGAAACAGTCAGTATAAATCGTAAGGATACCAGCAACAAGGTTACAGTCATACAGTCATAAGTGGGAGGAGATGGGTGATGAGTAAAGGTGATCTGAATTTGTACAAAGAGGGTTGTGTTTAATTTTGTACCATGCACTAGAATCAGCTTCTTTATTTAAGGATCCCAAGAAATATACAATTTGATCAAGATAGCTTAGACTTTTGCAAGCAGCTATAAAAAGTTTCCCTGAAGTTGGCTTTAATTCAAGGAGGAAAGAGAAAGAGAGCGCACATTTTTTTTAAAAAAAACAACAACAACCCAGCATTATGTCACAGGAGAATGTGAAAGTTTTTTTTTTTCCCCTGCATTTTTCCCTGCAGAAAACATTCAGTATCCACAGGGAAACAAGCTAATGCAGAAAGAGCGATGAACTTGTTTCATCAACCAACCCATATACGCATATTTTAATTCATTGGTTTCCCCCCACCCTCCTTTTTTTTTTATATAATGCCATTCCAAGTTTCCAACTCTGTGGCACTGTCAGGAAAAATTAATTTTAACATTGGCACAGAAGAGTGACTCAAGCTTTTTGCTTTAATTTACTTCTCCGCTAAGAGCGGAGATCGGATGTAGCGCAGCAGAGGAAAAGGACAGCTGTACGCTATATTGTAGAAAATGACAGCGCTAAATTAATCATGCCCTATCTGGAATTTGAATTCTTTCAGAGATGCTCAAGACTGTATAAAAAATTTAGTGGCGAAATGTGAAAGCAGGCAAGAGGTCGCAAACCAGAAAGCTTCAGAAGGCACTTTAAAATGGGTTTCCTTTTTTCTTTTCGTAATTTATACGCCAGCCACTTCCTCGGTTTATTCGCAAAGTCAATTATTATTATTATTTTTTTTGGCTTTCTATAATTCATTTTTATTTCAATTTCTCTTACTGCCGTTGCTAATTGTCGTTATAAAAACTTCATTTGTTGAGAAATGCTTCTCTGGGAATTTCTTTTAATTCTTCTTTTCTCTTGATTTCATTCAGATAAAATGACATTGAACTTAACAAGGAGGGAAATGCTGTATTAATGGACAATGTGTCCATACCAGAAAAAAAAAACATTCCATCAATGTTATTCCAATTGATAGAAAGGAAGTGATCAACTCTCTACAGAAAATAGATAAATATCTGAAGAAACAAAATTTATCGAAGATTACAGAGGAACAGAGACAGATTATTAATGGACCTCTAACAATTTGGAAAGCTTTTGAAGCTATTGAAAAAGATTAAACTAGGAACTACATGGATTATCAGATTCTTATTATAAATGATTTCGGGATGAATTTTTACAACCTTTACAAACACGATGAACTCAATCCTATAAGGAAGAAACATTCCAAAGAGATGGAAGTAAACACCAAGATAGCATTCAAACTTAAGGAGGATATAGCCTGTACTAAGATAATATCATTATTGACTACAAACTGTTCACGATTCCAGACGACAGACTGAAAATAATTTTGCAAAACTTTATTCAAAAAAAAACAGTTAAGGGACAATGTTAAAAACATGTTACACATTTTGGAATATTTGGAATAACATAATGCCAAAAAAAAAAAACCTTGCTTTTCTTGGATGCAGAGAAGACCTTTGACAATTTGAACTGGACTTCTTTGTTCAAGGTTTTGAAAGTTATGAATTTGAAAAAAAAAAACTTTATAAAATGGAGAAGATCAATTTGCACTTCACAGAAAGCATAAATAATTGTTAATGAGATCTAACAAAACCCTATGAGATACAAAAAGGAACAAGATAAGATTCCCACTATCTCCTTTCTTGTTTATTTTGGTTTTTGAAATGCTGAACTGATTATGGGCGTAAAAATTTTAATAAGAAACTTTTAATTTAAGGGCTTTAAAGGGAATTGAAATATTAATGAAAAAATTAAAACAATTTGGTTCATTTGGATGTTTCCAGATTAATAAACAGAAGACAAAGATGTGAACAAAACATGAAACTGGAAGATCAAACTGGGTTGATGATTACAACAGGTTTAAGACTGAGTAGATAAAGTATCTGGATATTAATACAGAAAATATGAATTGTATGTTATTTCAAAATAAATATGAAATAAAGTTTATAAAGTTTTGATAGGTTGGAAGAAATTACAACTGTGATTGCTTGGGAAGAATTTCTGGGATAAAAATGACTGTTTTGTCTAGAATGATGTTTTTGTTTCAGTTTGTTTTGACAACTGATCCAGGGACATTTTATCATGTTTGGTGGATGAGTAAAAAAGCTGAAAAATTCTGGATTCAAATACACACAGATTCAGAGGATTCTAAAAAATTAATCTGCAATTGAGACTAGGGGTTTTCTTTTGGGATTGATGGACAAAAGTTATGGTACTTTGTTTTTCTCCATGAAAATTGCACCGAGATTATTTTTATACAAAGAGATGGAAAAACTCAGCATTACCATGATGGAGGAATGCTTGGCAAGGATGACAGAACCTGCCAAGATGGAGAAAGAAAGAAAGAAAGAAAGAAAGAAAGAAAGAAAGAAAGAAAGAAAGAAAGAAAGAAAGAAAGAAAGAAAGAAAGAAAGAGAGGGAGGGAGGGAGGGAGGGAGGGAGGGAGGGAGGGAGGGAGGGAGGGAGGGAGGGAGGGAGGGAGGGAAAGAAGGAAAGAAGGAAAGAAAGAAAGAAAGAAAGAAAGAGGAAAGGAGGGAGAGGGAGGGAGAGGGAGAAAGAAGGAAAGAGAGAGAGGGAGAGAGAGAGTAAGAGGGAGGGAGGGAGAGGGAGAGAAACAGAAGGAAGAAAGAAGGGAAGAAAGAGAGAGAAAGAAAGAAAAAAAGAGGGAGGGACGAAGAGGGAGAGGGAGAAAGAAAAAAGAGAGAGAGAAAGAAAGGAAGAAAGGGAGGGAGGGAGAGGGAGGGAGAGAAAGAAAGAAAGAAAGAAAGAAAGAAAGAAAGAAAGAAAGAAAGAAAGAAAGAAAGAAAGAAAGAAAGAAAGAAGGGAGGGAGGGAGGGAGGGAGGGAGAGAGGGAGGCAGAGGGAGAGGGAGAAAGAGAGAGAGAGTGGAGAAAAGGGAGCGCAAGCATGCGCTTTGCATGTTCAACCTGGCCGCAACCAGGAAGAGAAGCTGCCCAGGGCACATGAGTGCATCCAAAAATGAATTTCCAGTTTCCAGCGCCCGTCAGCCAGTCTTCTGGGTTTCTGTCTCACATGCGCACGTGACGATCAGCTGGCCAGCACGGATGCTCACGCAGGAAAACAGAAGACCAGTTCTTCCGGTTTCCGGCACTGCCGCATGCAAAGAGACCAGCTGATCATCGCACATGCATGCGTACCAGAAAACCCGGAAGAGGAACAGGCAACGCTGCTCGTGCCAGGCAACATGGCTCCATGTGCCACTTCGAGCACTTCTGCCATAGGTTCGCCATCACGGATATGACCAGGCTGAACCCAAGTGAGGGAGGGGTAAAACGCATCATAAGTCCCGAGTCCCTGCATGCCTGCAAGAGGTCCCGCTCATTTCTCTTGACTGTTAAAAACTCAGATTTTGTAGAGTTTAAGCTTGCCAATAAATCTTTACTCATTTGAACTGCCTGAATCTCCTGATTTCCCCGGTGCTTGAACCCAAGTGAGGGAGGGGTAAAACGCATCATAAGTCCCGAGTCCCTGCATGCCTGCAAGAGGTCCCGCTCATTTCTCTTGACTGTTAAAAACTCAGATTTTGTAGAGTTTAAGCTTGCCAATAAATCTTTATACTCATTTGAACTGCCTGAATCTCCTGATTTCCCCGGTGCTTGACAGATACAAATCTCCCAGTACACACACATCCCAGTACACATCAAACTCAACAAGAATGTAAAATTAACCTTCCAACCCATATGTGTTCTATAGAGGTGCGGGGAGTTTTAATGCTCTACTTGTTTAAGACATCAGTTTGGAGAAATCTTCCTTAAGCCATCACCCTGTTCAGATGAGACAGGTACAAACTCTGCAGAAGCATCAGTCATTAAAAATAAGACCTATTCAAGGTCTTATTTTAAGTTCTGAGACAAATGTTGTCACTTTTGCAGCTAATACCCAGAGAGAGAGAATGAAGTCATCCGTTTATTTTTTGGCATTCTCGCCTTTCTCTTCCTCATCTTCTCATCTTTCCTACATGTCAAGAGTGACACATGGGCAGCCACGTGCCGCTTAGTTTCAACTTGTCATACTCAACCTGGATGCCGACCCTACTACCGTCTCCTATTGGTACCTTATGATTTATCACTGGTTTGTACACAGGGGTGGGCTTCAAAAATTTTAGCAAGGGGTTCTCTGACTGGTTGCTGGGTGGGTGTGGCCATGGAGGTGTTTTTGCCCTCCCCGGGCTCCGGAGGCCTTCCTCGAGCCTCCAGGAGGGCAAAAATGGCCTCCCCAGGCTCCGGAGGCCGGAAACAGGCCCATTTCTGGCCTTCCCAAACTTCTGGTAGGCCCATTTTTCACCCTCCCTGAGCCTCTGTGTGCGCCCTACACTTACCTACATCCAAAACGGGCCGCATGGGGACTTCTGGGAGGGGCAGAGTGGGTGGGGCCAGCCAGGACTGGGATTTGGGGGTTCTCTGAACTGCACAGAATCTTAGCTAGAGGTTCTTCTGAACCCCTGCGAACCCCCCCAGCAGCCCACCCCTATTTGTACCTTATGATTATGATTGTGTCTTATGAGTTACAATCTATGACATCACTTTGTCATTTGTATGTACATTGAGAGCTTATGTACCAGACACCAATTCCTTGTGTGTCCAATCACATTTGGCCAATGAAGAATATTTCTATTCCTCTTTTTTAAAAAAAATAAAATAAAATAAAATTCGTTCCCCTACATTTAGTATTAGAAACAGAGTTGGAGATAATCCCCTATTACATTGCTTTGTTGTTTTATCACTTTTTCGTGCAATACTCCTCCACATCAGCTGCGTAAGGTGAACGGGAAGAGATGTGAATTATCCCCATTAGTGGCTTACTGCTGATAGTCAACTGCAATTTGAATTAATCAGCGCACGCTTGGCTGCAGCAACAAGCCCAGGGAAGACACAAATGTGTAAATTTGCACTCCTGATATACCGCTGTCCTCTCTGCAAGAGATTTGAGATCAGCGCCAGGTTTCCACGATGCCACAAAGTTGGTGACCATAAACTTACCTTTTCACTGGCAGGCAGCCAAGGAGAAAAGAACGGTGCTACGTTTGGAGCAGAAAATTATCGACAAAAATTCACCTGAATTTTAACTGGCTTGGATGCCGATGATGTCAAAAGCACAACCAGGATTGCACGAGTGATGGAGATTTTAAAAAGAAAATAAGATGGATTCAGTGCTCATCTATAAAGATTAAAAAAAAACAACAATCCTGTTATAGGTAAAGATAAATGTTTCCCCTCTCCGGTTGCTTCTGACTCTAGAGGCCGGTCCTTATCTCCGTTTCTTAGCCAAGGGGGCCAACATTGTCCAAAGACATCTCCATGGTCATATGGCCAGCATAGCCATGGTGGCGCAGTGGTTAGAACGGCAATATTGTAAGTTAATTCTGCCGACTGCCAACAGTTCGATTCTCACTGGCTCAAGGTTGACTCCAGCTTCTGTCCTTCCGAGGACTGTAAAATGAGGACCCAGATTGTTGGGGGCAATATGCTGACTGTGTAAACCGCTTAGAGAGGGCTGTAAAGCACTGTGAAGCGGTATATAAGTCTAAGTGCTATTGCGAAGAAAGGAAGGAAGGAAGGAAGGAAGGAAGGAAGGAAGGAAGGAAGGAAGGAAGGAAGGAAGGAAGGAAGGAAGGAAGGAAGGAAGGAAGGAAGCCATTGTGGCACAGTGATTAGAATTCTAACTGGCTCAAGGTTGACTCATTCTTCTGTCCTTCCGAGGTGGGTAAAATGAGGACCCAGTTTGTTGGGGACAATAGGCTGACTCTGTAAACCACTTCAAGCACTGTGAAGCGGTATATAAGTCTAAATGCTATTGTTATTGCTATAGCTATACCCCAAGGCACACAGAATGCTGTTAATTTCTCACCGGAGTGGTACCTATTTATCTACTCGCATTTGCTTGCTTTCCAACTGCTAGGTGAGCAGGAGCTGAGACAAGTAACAGGAACTCACCCTATCCCATATCTTTCAGGTTTTGAATCCTTCCTTTCAGCTTTCCAAGCTAACAATCTTTAATCCTGGGCCACTGTGTCCCCATATATTTGACTTCAGACAGGAGACTCTAGAAAGAGTGCAGAGAAAAGCAACAAAGATGATTAGGGGACTGGAGACTAAAACATATGAAGAACAGTTGCAGGAACTGGATATATCTAGTTTAATGAAAAGAAGGACTAGGGGAGACATGATAGCAGTGTTCCAATATCTCAGGGGCTGCCACAAAGAAGAGGGAGTCAAGCTATTCTCCAATGCACCTGAGGGCAGGACAAGAAGCAATGGATTTAAACTAATGAAGGAGAGAAGCAACTTAGAACTAAGGAGAAATTTCCTGACAGTTAGAACAATTAATCAGTGGAACAACTTGCCTGCAGAAGTTGTGAATGCTCCAACACTGGAAATTTTTAAGAAGATGTTGGATAACCATTTGTCTGAAGTGGTGTAGGATTTCCTGCCTGGGCAGGGGGTTGGACTAGAAGACCTCCATGGTCCCTTCCAACTCTGTTATTCTATTTCTATTTTTCAGGTGATAATTTAAACCAGGGGTGTCAAACTGGATTTCTTTGATCAGCATTGTAGTTCTCCTCCATGGGCCGGCAAGGGAGAGGGAGAGGGGACGGAGGCCTCCTGCAGCACCCCGCTGGCCAAAACAGGGTGCGGGGGCCTCACACATACTCCTGCACCCCATTTAGGCTGGCAGAGGAGGCCGTCCTGGCCAAAAATGGGGCATGGGGGGCCCGCGGCTGCCAGAGGCACTGCAGGCTGGTCATTTGCTATTTCCAGGCCAGTCCTGTGGGCCAGATTTAAGCACTCTGTGGGCCTGAGACTTGAGTTTGATACCCCTGATTTAAACTATCACTGACAGACCTTTCCTTTCATGCCTTAGACAAACACATCTACCCCTGTCCTGCCCTGCCCTGTCCTATTCTATTCTATTCTATTTTTTTTTTAATTTGATTTATATGCCGCCCTTCTCCGGAGACTCAGGGCGGCTTACAATGTGCTCAGCAATAGCCTTCATCCTTTTTGTATATTTATACAAAGTCAGCTTATTGCCCCCACAACTGGGTCCTCAATTTACCTACCTTAGAAAGGATGGAAGGCTGAGTCAACCTTGAGCCTGGGGAGATTCGAACTTGCAGTAATTGCAGGCAGCTGGTCTTAATAACCAGCTTAATAACAGGGTGCCTTAGACCACTGTACTACCAAGGCTCTATTCTATTCTATTCTATTCTATTCTATTCTATTCTATTCTATTCTATTCTATTCTATTATCATCTATCTATATCATCTCCATTCATCCATCGATCTTTATCACATATCATACATACTGTATCTATCCATCTATTCCTCTATTCCTCTGTTTTCAAACTGAAATGCAGGATATAATTCAATTAACACACGTGTTAGACATTCTGCTTTTTTTATTTTAAAACAAAAATGTCCTACGGCACAGCATAGCATTCAAAATAGGTTACCATAATGAAAATTTGGATAAGTAGGAAATTGCATCTACTTCTTCAAAGAGGAGTATAATATGATTTCATATACTGTATATTTTATTTCCCATTTCTTATCGACCTGAGAGGGGAAATCAAATATTGTTGATCACCTGCAACACATTGTATCGCTTTAATATCTGCTTAGGATTCTATGTCCTTCTGCCAATACTATTTCCTTCACTCCAGCTCTCAGAGTAAACAAAATGATCACTTCAGGTGTTCTTGCCACAAGATCTGAAGCATGGTGAGACTCTAGAAAGAGTGCAGAGAAGAGCAACAAAGATGATTAGGGTGCTGGAGGCTAAAACATAGGAAAGCTGCAGGAATTGGGTATGTCTAGTCTAGTGAAAAAAAGGACTAGAGGTGACATGATAGCAGTGTTCTGATAAAAAGAGCCTGAGTGGCGTAGGAGGCTAATGCCTCCTACTAAGGCAGCATTTAACATCCAGCTGCCTGCAATTACTGCGAGTTCAATTCTCACCAGGCTCAAGGTCGACTCAGCCTTCCATCCTTTCTAAGGTGGGTAAAATGAGGACCCGGTTTGTGGGGGCAATAAGCTGACTTTGTATAAAAATATACAAAAGTATGTAGGCTATTGCTTAACGCATTGTAAGCCACCCTGAGTCTCCGGAGAAGGGCGGCATATAAAAATAAATAAAAAAATAAAAATAAAATAAAATAATATCTCAGGGGTTGCCACAAAGAAGAGGGAGTCTATCTATTCTCCAAAGCACCTGGGGGCTGGACAAGAAGCAATGGGTGGAAATTAATCAAGGACAGAAGCAACTTGGAACTAAGGAGAAATTTCCTGACAATGAGAACAATTAATCCCCGGAATAGCTTACCTTCAGAACCAAGGTGGGATTCACTTACCTTCCCTACCGGTTTGCAAATGTGAGCACCCATGCACAGTAGTTGTGCAATACATCCGAGCGGGTGGGGAGAGCCTCCCACAGTCGCCGCTACCGCTTCGTGCGTGATTCGGACAGAACTGGCTGAATCCCACCACTGCTTCAGAAGTGGTAGGTGCTCCAACACTGGAGGTTTTTAAGAAGAGATTGGACAGCCATTTGTCAGGAATGGCCTGGGGTTACCTGCTTGAGGAGGGGATTGGATTAGAAGATCTCCAAAGTCCCTTCCAACTCTGTTGTTCTGTTATTCAGAAGACAGCACTCTGCCCATGTCTAGAAGGTAAATTCCGCATAGCACTTAAAGTTTCATTCAAAACTCTACCAACTTTAAGGGAATGGTGTTATTCTGCACAGGAGAACAGAGGGAAATATTTCCATCTGTCACAATACCGTCCTTGTTGTCCTTGTTGAAATAGTTGATTGGAACGGGGAGACAAACATTCAGAACAGGAGACAGTTACAATCACAAAAATATAATTCCAATCAAGCAATGAAAACAGGTAGTATGTAGCTTACTTAGATCCTGAATTTAGGATCACATGCAAAGTTCCATTACAAAGGAATGGGCTGGAAAAAGAGCCTTCTAACATCCTGACGGATATGGTTAGGAAGTCGGATAAAGGAATCTGAGACCAAGAATTGATTTCTACCCTCAGTTCTGATTCCAGGGTCTTGGCCAGCCAATAATATGCTTACAGATGAATTAATAATGTCTCTGCAGTTCAATTATAAAGGAGGTAGAAAATTGTAATTGGACAAGCTGTTGTATACAACCTTGTGCTTTAGATGAGTATCCGGGAAAAAAAAAGTAAAATTTGGTCCACAGACATAGGTCAATTTATTAGACACACCAGGGAGCAATATTGAGCTACATCACAACATAGAAGTTTGTCAGTGGTGAACCAAATGTATAATACTGAATATTCAATATTACTTTTTCACATTTACATAAAAAAGAAATGTTTCCATAAAGATATACGCCCTTTATCTTACATTTTTCTCTACTCCTGTCTGATAATAACATGAGAGTATGGCAGAAAATATTGATGCTCATATTTGTAAAAAAAAAAAAAAAAAAAAATCTCTGATGGATTTTACTTTCAAAGACTTAAAAAGAACTTGGTATTTTAATTGCTGGCTTTATTGATTCCTTATGCACAATGCTATAGCAATTGATGTTATTCATGATGCAGAGGTTAATTAGATACTAAGTAGGTGGTTCATTAAATACAATTTTGTTTGTCCTGGGAAATGCAAGGTATAAACCCTGGGCTTCAAAATCTGTGACCTTAATGTACTTGATGTGCAGTGTTGAAGAGAAGAGAAGAGAAGGGAAGGGAAGGGAAGGGAAGGGAAGGGAAGGGAAGGGAAGGGAAGAGACGAGACGAGAAGAGAAGAGAAGAGAAGAGAAGAGAAGAGAAGAGAAGAGAAGAGAAGAGAAGAGAAGAGAAGAGAAGAGAAGAGAAGAGACGAGAAGAGAAGAGAAGAGATGGGGAGGGGAGGGGGAGGGGAGGGGAATGGGCAGAATGGAATGGAATGGAATGGAATGGAATGGAATGGAATGGAATGGAATAGAATAGAATAGAATAGAATAGAATAGAATAGAATAGAATAGAATAGAATAGAATAGAATAGAATAGAATAGAATAGAATAGCTTTATTGGCCATGTGTGATTGGAAATTTAGGATAGGATAGGATAGGATAGGATAGGATAGGACAGGACAGGACAGAACAGAACAGGACAGAACAGAACAGCTTTATTTGTCCAAATGTAATTAGACACACAAGGAATTTGTTTTTAGTGCAGAAGCCCTCAGTGTACTGCAGAGCAACACAGTAATAATAATTATAATAACACTGATAAGGGAGACAGTAAAAAAGAAAAAATAAGAAGGATAGTAATAATACTACAGATATAATATCTAGGTAAAAACACATGGACTCAGCACGTGGGGAAAAAACTGTCCCGTGTCTAATAGTTTTGGCACGTAATGCCCGATGGTGCTGTTCCAAGGAGTGGGGTGGAATTCTAACAGTTTATGTCCAGGATGCGAGGGGGTCTGTAGATATATTCTCAATCCTCCTTTTGACCCGCGCAATACACAGGTCTTCTATCGAAGGCAGGCTGGTTGCAATGGTTTTTTCTGCAGTTCTAACTATTCGTTGGAATCTGTATTGAACTGCATGTATATAATTCAGTTTTGGATCCAAGTAAATAGGAATGAAAGGTTTGATTAGGAGAGGAACATTCCTAAAGAAATATGTTCCATGGATTTCCATTTGGAGATCAGCTAAATTCTACCTTGCCATGAAATAATTTTTTAGGAAAGCATAGCAGGGAATCCAAATGTCTTCAGCCATAATCATATTTCTGTGCTACAGTAACGGGCGCACGGCAATGCCAATCATTGGGCAAGAGTGCCGGGAAAAATGTGAGCTGGAAAAGCATCATCCACAATAATAACAACAAGAAATGTACATTGTGGATATATAACCATGGCTTTGTTCACTAACAAGAGGCTTTTTAATTATACATGGACTCCACAAACAAGTGAGTTGAGAGAGCGTTCAATTCACCAAGGCCTCCTTCCCGACGCTTGGGGCTCCTGGTTCGAAGCATTTCTGCTGCTATTGAAACAGCTGTGCTGTTTCTGATTTGGTCATGGATAGTTTTAATGGTGGCATAAAATGAAGGGTGGGGGGGAGGGGAAGGAGGGATTGTTATCCTGCCAAATTTGCACAGCGCAACTAGCCAAGCTCAGCATCTATAGCACATCCGATAAAAAGTCCACTTCAGTTGGCACCTGCCAGTTACTGTTATGAGTTTGGCCAGTGAATAAACGCCTTGATCCAATGAGAAGGAGCAGACCAGTAAGGCCATAGAAGGAAGGAGGAGTGGGGTTTTCTAGGAGGAAGAGAGATGCGTAGGGAAACGTATCTCCAAATATTGAAGGTGGCCAATCTAGGAACCTAGGAACCAATCTAGGGTGTGGTCAAAAACTAGATTGGTTCCTCAGGAAGACGATGCTCTCCAAAAGTCAAAATTTCAGAGGTATGGAGCAAGCACATGAAACAAAAAATAAAACAGAGTAACAGAATTGGAAGATCCTGGAGGTCTTCTAGTCCAACCCCCAGCTCAAGCAAGAGACCCTGTATGATTTCAGACAAATGGTTGTCCAATCATTTCTCAAAAAACCTCCAGGGACGGAGCATCTACCACTTCCGAAGGGAAGCCTTTCCACTCGTTAATTGTTCTCACCATCAGGAAATAGCTCCTTATTTTCAGGTTGGTTCTCTCCTTGATTAGTTTCCATCTATAAAACATCAACAAGATTTTCGGTATTTTATTCACTCACACGAATGCAGCTCTGAACACACTTGGTTTGGGTGAAGCCTTGGCGAGCTCATCGGAGAAGTAAAACAGTGTCATGGACCAGAAATTATTATTTCTAGATGAGACTGAAGATATCTGGAGGCTGTAACACTACTCTCTTGAAACAGGAGGGTCTTATACTATAAATCATATTAATCTAAGTATTGTATCATGCACAGTATTATATTGTTTTCTGAGGTACTGACATTGGAGCCTTGATAGTACAGTGGTTTAGTGCACCCTGTTATTAACACAGCTGCCTGCAATTTCTGCTGGTTCGAATCTCTCCAAGGCTCAAGGTTGACTCAGCCTTCCATCCTTTCTAAGGTAGGTAAAATGAGGACCCAGTTTGTGGGGGCAATAAGCTGACTTTGTATAAAATATACAAAAGAATGAAGGCTATTGCTTAACGCATTGTAAGCCGCCCTGAGTCTCCGGAGAAGGGCGGCATATAAATCAAATTGAAAAAAAAAAAAGTTATGTTGCAAACTTCAGGAAAGTACAAGGAACAGAAATAAGGAACTTGTTAAATGTACCGATGAGCTTAATGACCTATGTTCTATATCATCCCTGTAACGAACTTATATTAAGAAACATATTAGCAGAAGTGTTCACGGAAAGTAACAGACTGTGTAAGATAGTATCCATATATGGAAATAGAGTCAGAAGCGTAACGCCTATGGCGTGGCTAGAATTGCAAAATGTATAAAAGGTACACCTTGTGCGTAGCCCAGGGTTCGGAATCTGACATGTGAATGCTCCGAACCTTTGCTAGCAAATAAACCTGTGTTCTCCAACTTTTGTGGTCTTGTCTCCTGCATTTGGGAAAGTGGGTTTTCCTGCTTCACTCTCTTTCCAGAACTTCAATGTTTGAACAGGTTTCTTAGTTTTTTTGCTAATCTCACCATTTGCTTATTAACACGACAGTCGCACCAAACAATGGTTTATATGATCCTTACTGTTATTCTTAATGCTAAATATGTTTTTAAAAAGGCCTTTCTTATACAGTGCTAGTTTTGTACAATTATTTTTGACCAACTTATTCATTCTGGTACATACAGTATATACTTTTTCATTCTGGGTCTACTTAGTCTAATTGTTTCGTGTTCCGACTCCCACCTTGTGTTTCCAGCCATTGACCAAATCTGTTCCATGTGTCATAATATTCTGTCTCTCCTTTGTTTTTTTAATTCTAACATTAATCTATCCATTTCTGCACATATTAATATCTTCCTTATTATCTCCTTTTCTATAATAATTGTCAAAACTAGCACCGTGTAAGTAGTATATATGTATTTTGTCTTTCACTTTGGTTTTTATGGTGAATGAATCACCAGGATGGTCACACTGTAGAATAGAATAACAGAGTTGGAAGGGACCTTGGAGGTCTTCTAGTCCAACCCCCTGCCCAGGCAGGAAACCCTATACCATTTCAGAGAAATGGTTATCCAACATCTTCTTTAAAACTTCCAGTGTTGGAGCATTCACAACTTCTCGTGGCAAGTTGTTCCACTGATTAATTGTTCTAACTGTCAGGAAATTTCTCCTTAGTTCTAAGTTGCTTCTCTCCTTGATTAGTTTCCACCCATTGCTTCTTGTCCTGCCCTCAGGTGCTTTGGACAATAGCTTGACTCCCGCTTCTTCGTGGCAGCCCCTGAGATATTGGAAGACTGCTATCATGTCTCCCCTAGTCCTTCTTTTCATTAAACTAGACATACCCATATCCTGCAACGGTTCTTCATATGTTTGAGCCTTCAGCCCTCTAATCACTTTTGTTGCTCTTTTCTGCATTTTTTCTTGAGTCTCAACATCTTTTTTACATCGTGGCAACCAAAACTGTACACAGTATTCCAAGTGTGGCCTTACCAAGGTATTATAAAGTAGCATTAACACCATGTGATCTTGATTCTATCCCTCTGTTTATGCAGCCCAGAACTGTGTGGGCTTTTTTTGGCAGCTGCTGCATACTGTTGGCTCATATCTAAATGGTTGTCCACTAGGACTCCAAGATCCCTCTCACAGTTACTACTATTGAGCAAGGTACCACATATACTGTACCTGTGCATTTTGTTTTCCTTGCCTAAATGTAGAACCTTACTTTTTTCACAGTTGAATTTCATTTTGTTAGATAGCGCCCAATGTGTTCGATATACTTATATGTAAATAATACAAAATAAAATTTAATAAATAAAGACCTTTCTGGGATGCTGTTTAGTAATAGCTGAAGCGGGAAAGGGCTCAATCACTTCTCTACAGGAGAAAGGAAACCTTCCTACGGTAGCATGGGCCAGGGAATGGACTGCTGTAATTTTTAAGGAGGTTTAAATTGATATTTCCTATAGGAAATCACCCCCACAGGCTGTTCTTTGGATGGATAGATACTGAAGCTGAAGCTCTAACACTTTGGCCGCCAAATGAGAAGAGACGACTTATTAGAAAAGACCCTGAGGTTGAGAAAGATTGAAAGCAAAAGGAGAAGGGGATGGGTGGCAGAGGATGAAATGGTTAGATAATGTCATGGATGCAGTGAATATGAATTTGGACAAATTCCAGGAGACAGTAGAGGACAGGGGGACCTGGCATGCTATGGTCCATGGGGTCACGAAGAGTTGGTTACAATTTACTGACTGAACAACAACCAAAAAATGGACATTACAAATTTTGGAATGGGAGAGGTGTTAAAATTCAGCCAATCCTTTGCTCTCCATGGAATTACTTTTGGCACAAACCCTTTGGGACTTTCCAAGTTCAAAATTAGAGAGGAGGAGGAGGAGGAGGAGGAGGAGGAGGAGGAGGAGGAGGAGGAGGAGGAGGAGGAGGAGGAGGAGGAGGAGGAGGAGGAGGAGGAGGAGAAATAAGATATTAGATTTCCCTTCTTCTAATGGAAGAGAGAGAGAGAGAGAGAGACCAACCAACCATTGGATTACATTGTTATTTATTTAAAACATTTGTTTTTAAAGAAACTATCCCAGAGGGACTCAGAATAACACAATCCCATATAATAAAGATCATAAATTAATAAAACATAAAACACTAATAGCATTAACCAAAACCACAGCAATGAAAATTTTATCCAGGCAGTTGTAAAATCAAAGCACAGTTTAACTGAAACCTGGAACGTAGCATAATTGATTATGAAATCAAATGGGGTTTACAGCTTTCCTTCTATAGAATGGGCTGGGCTCTCTGCAATGTCTCAGTAATTGTATATATTTTATAGATAGATAGATAGATAGATAGATAGATAGATAGATAGATAGATAGATAGATAGATAGATAGATAGATAGATAGATAGATAGATAGATAGATAGATAGATAGTATAACAATCTTTCCCCTCCCTCCCTCCCTCCCTTAAATAGGATGACAATGATGCTTTAGAGTTCTTCCCGACAGCTGAGCTACAGTTTTCCCATCAGTCCTGCAACTAGCAGAAAATTACACCGATACAAATTTTGCTGCCTCCGCTGCCAATGTCGGTCCTCCCACAGGAAGCATGTGGTCAGATGGTGGCGTCCTTATTTATGGTGCGCAGAGAAAATTAAGGAAAGCGATGGTTTTGTTTTCCTCCTGTCCTACCAAATGTCAGCAGCTGGCAGGAGAACATCCACCAATCCCTCTCCTTAACTGGGTTGGTGTTGGGGTGGGGAGGTGAGGTGAGGTGAGTTTTGACAGATGACCAAGGAGATTCTCAGGACAGTCGGCGAGAAAGTTTAAGTTAGAAAATGTTGGAACGGGCCAGTACAAGCAAGCACGCAGAGTTGGGTAGGAAGAATTCAGAACAAATGCTGAGACTCATTCAGAAATTTCAGGCAAGCTGCAGTGGTTGGAGATAAACAGAATTTTGGAAGGAACGTTTGCAGTGGCTCTTTTTAATATCCTTCCTTGGCCCCACTTCCTTCCCATAACCCCACCGAGTGAGCAGGGAAGCACTGTCAACAGGCGAGTAAAGGCATCGTTAAGGTCTCCAGTGTGCTTTGTTTCACTAGCACTCCACGAGAGCTGCTTTTAGATGTTTATATTTTATTCAGAAAGCTTAATTGGGAGGATTTTATAGCTCCTGATTAAACTGTGCACAACAATAGGAAAAGTTTAAAAGTGCTGTCAAATTGTCGTTGGCAAAAGTTAGCCGAGCAGCCAACTGTGCAAACAAAACAGAACAAATGCAAGAGCGTGCGCATATAGAAGATGAGATGGTAGAGGTTTAACATTCTTACATTTAGGTTAAATGTGACTCCTGTTTTAGAATTACAGAGTAACACAGTTGGAAGAGACTATGGAGGTCTTCTAGTCCAACCCTCTGCTCAAGCAGGACATCCCATACCATTTTAGACAAAGGGTTGTCCAGTCCCTTCTTGAAAGCCTCCAGTGATGGAGCACCCACAACTTCTGAAGGCAACTTCTGTTCCACTGGATGATTGTTCTGACTGTCAGGAAATTTCTCCTTAGTTCTCTTTGTTCGGTTTCCATCCATTGTTTCTTGTCTTGCCTTCCGGTGCTTTGGAAAATAGGTTGACCCCTCTCTATTCTTTGTGGCAGCCCCTCAAATATTGGCACACTGCTATTATATCACACCTCATCCTTTTTTTCACTAGACTAGACAAACCCAATGACTGCAACCGTTCTGTATATGTTTTAACCTCCAGATTCCTAATCTTCTTTGTTTCTTTTTCTGCACTCTTTCCAGAAATCTCCACATATTTTTTTATAATATGGTGACCAAAACTGGATGCAGCATTCCAACAGTAGTCTTACTAATGTTTTACAAACAAACAAACAAACAAAAAAACAAACAAAGGGTGTTGGAGGTGTAAAAGTATATTCTGTGCTTTAATTGTTTGCTGCCTTGACCAATTCCAGTGAGTAGAATTTAGTCACCAAATATATCCCTTTCATTTGTCTGCATTTTTCCATTTCTCAGTCTTTAATTTGAGACCTACCGTATTTTTCGGAGTATAAGACGCACCTTTTTCCCCCCTAAAAGAGGGTGAAAATTTGGGTGTGTCTTATACACTGAATGTAGCTCTGCCCAGCCTCTGAAACAGAGGTTTCAGAGGCTGAAAAAAAAGCCTCTGAAATGGAGATTTCAGAGGCTGAAAAAAGGGCCTCTGAAACGGAGGTTCAGAGGCTGAATAAAAAGTAAGGCGCAGAGCTCACAACCAATGAACCTGTTGCAAAAGTTCACCTCTGGGAACAGCTGATTGGGGGTATTCCAGGAGGCCGATCCACCTGCCAATCAGCTGTTTTCTTATTTTCCTCCCCAAAAACTAAGGTGCGTCTTATACTCTGGTGCATCTTATAGTCCGAAAAATACAATAATCTTTTTCTGTCAGTGAATCAGTCTTTAAAAAGTATCTGCAGAAATATTTTGTGGCAAATGCCGCTTCCAACATAGAGCAAATAATGGATTTCTGATATTTTATTTTCACCAATACTGATTTATGTCCTGGGCATGTTTTGTGTATTTAATTAGAGAACTGTTTTGCAAATTCATACCTATTCCCCATTGTGTGTATAGTATTGCAATCCTATTTGGTGTCAATGCCATTGAATGCTTAATTGCATCAATATTATTTTTATTGACTATTTATTTGTTAAGTAGCCAGAATTTGGTCATGTACCTAAACCTGGAAAAATCACCATTCCTAATTAATGCTGGCTCAAGCTGCATGGCTTTTGTGGGCATTGGAAGCAATCTGAACCTATTCTAGATTTTGGAAG
Source organism: Pantherophis guttatus (assembly GCF_059756535.1). Classification (NCBI taxonomy): domain Eukaryota; kingdom Metazoa; phylum Chordata; class Lepidosauria; order Squamata; family Colubridae; genus Pantherophis; species Pantherophis guttatus. The sequence goes on along the minus strand of NC_142067.1, from coordinate 115,970,566 downwards.
ATATGAAGCCATATAAGATATAAAACCAGTCTATATTTGTATGATGGTAATATTAGTTGAGTGTATCTATTAAAGATATTTACTGATTGTAAACCTAGATCAAATGGGTTATGACACTGATTTGCCTAAAGCAAAAATGAATTTAAGGAAGGTGGCATATCAAGCAAGCAAGCAAGCAACTAACTGACTATCTATGGAGAATCATCTAGGTCATGGCTGTCCCAAAGATCCTTTTTCAAAAGGGCAATAGGATCTTGTTTTTCCTTGAAGATGTTTCTCTTCTCATCCAAGAAGCTTCTTCAATTCAGTTCTGAAGAATCTTCTTGGATGAGAAGCTAAATGTCTTCAAGGAAAAATAAAATCTAGTTGCCTTTTGAAAAAGCACCTTTTGGACATCTAACTGACTGACTAACAGGAGAATCAGTTTAGTGCAGCTCTTAAAAATTAGATAGATAGATAGATAGATAGATAGATAGATAGATAGATAGATAGATAGATAGATAGATAGATAGATAGATAGATAGATAGATAGATAGATAGATGATAGATGATAGATGATAGATAGATAGATAGATAGATAGATAGATAGATAGATAGATAGATAGATAGATAGATAGATAGATAGATAGATAGATAGATAGATAGATGATAGATAGATGATGAATGGATAGAGATAGATGATAGATGATAGATAGATAGATGGTTGGATGATGATGGATAGATGATGATGATGGATGGATAAAAATGGATAGATAGATAGATAGATAGATAGATAGATAGATAGATAGATAGATAGATAGATAGATGATGGATGGATAAAGATGGATGGATAGATAGATAGGTGGATGGATAGATAGATAGATAGATGATAGATAGTGTACATGCTGTACTTTAGTATTTAGACATAAGCATTTTAGTTTTTTATTGCCAACTAATATAATCCTGTTAATTAGTTTTAACATTTACATTCCTTTGTATCTAATTATTTGCCTTCATAGCATTACCATTATTTCACTTGTTATTGATTTTAGAAAACATCCATACTTTTTTAAAAATCTATGTTTTATAACAATTTATATAGTATTAATTGCAGAAAATGCTGGTCGGTGACCATAATAAGGTCCAATCTTATTAATCAATCTTAAAAAAAAATTAAAATCAATTAAGTTTATCCTAAGTACATTGTCAACCCTCCTACTTCACTTATTCTTATGTTTTATATATGTAAGAGTAAGAATTCTAGGAAAAAAGTGAACTATAATAAAACAGCTGCCCCTGTCTTCTCCCTCTATAGGGCATCTGTATTTTTGCCCTGCGTAGTTACACCACAAATTGTGATTTCAATTAGAAAAACCTGATAAGAGACAAAAAGGTTAAACCCCATTCCTGATGTGCCACAGTAACGAGGGGGAAAGGTTTATATTATTATGCCTGGTGTTTTGTAAATATAGAATAGCCAGCCACCAATTTTCCCTGTGTTCTTTTACAGTAGCATAATCAACCATCCATTCAATTCAGTCTGCTTTGACTTGTTTTCTATGCCACCCTGCTTTTGTCGAAATATGAATAGGCTTAAACATAATTACTAAGCAAGAAACAAACCAGGATTTATAACTCCCCCAAAGTTAAGGAGTCAATTAGAAAGCAACATTCACATTGTACTAACCTGTGACAAGATATATTTACTGGAAGTAATTGCGTCTTGAGATGATAAAGTGAACTATTTTTGGAGGCAGCTTAAAATAAAACTCTTTAATTAGTAACCATTATCTTGCAAATAAAAGTTTCATTGGTACCAAAGCTTTACATCAAACTAAAGGATGCCTTTGATTCCCTACTGGGACTCCGAATGTAAAGTTTAAAATGGAAATTAATGCACTCGGTTCATTCATGAGACTCTGCAATCTTATCACTGGGTTAGGTGGTTTTCTCATTTTTTATTACAGCGTTCTTATTTTTCAGGTAGGATTAATTTCTGGTGTCTTTCCTTACACAATTTATGTTCAGCAGGTTTTGATCAGAGGTGAAATCCAGCAGGTTCTGGAGAACTGGTAGCAGAAATTTTGAGCAGTTCGGAGAGCTGGTAAATACCACCTCTGGCTGGCCCCAGAGTGGGGTGGGAATAGAGATTTTGCAGTATCCTTCCCCTGGAGTGGGGTGGGAATGGGGATTTTGCAGTATCCTTCCCCTGCCATGCCCACCAAGCCACGCTCACCAAGCCGTACCACGCCCACCAAGCCACGCCCACAGAACCAGTAGTAAAAAAAATTGGATTTCACCACTGGTTTTGATTTGATAAAAATATGTGCTATTTATTTTGAAGAGGCCAAGGGAGCATTTCTCAAATTACATGCTTTGAGTTTTCTTTGCTTTTCTGCAGGTATTTTGTGCTTTGCATCAAAAATACTGCTAGAAGATCAAGAATCGTTCCTGGCATGAGATGGAGATATAAAGCTAATATAAGGTGGGAGATCAATTAAAATTGGATACATGTTTTAGGATAAATTAGTTTGAGAATGTTTGTCATTGGGAGGTTTTTGCTCTCTTGTCAGGACATTTATATGATGTATCTTCTCCACGTTAGTCCAAACCTTCTTAATTCACCAAAAAGGATTGGAGAGCATGTCCCAAAGGCGCTTTTCACTATGACCTGGATGACTAAGAATCAGAGGTGGGATTAAAATTTTTTTACTACCAGTTCTGTAGGCGTGGCTTGGTAAACATGGCATGGCATGGCATGGCATGGCTTGATGGGCATGGCTTGATGGGCGTGGCAGGGGAAGGATACTGTAAAATCTCCATTCCCACGCCACTCCAGGGGAAGGTTACTGCAAAATCCCCATTTCCTCCCAATCAGCTGGAACTCAGGAAGCAGAGAATAGATGGGGGCACGGGCAGGCAGAGGTGGTATTTACTGGTTCTCCAAACTACTCAAAATTTCCGCTACCAGTTCTCCAAAACTGGTCAGAACCTGCTGAATACCACCTCTGCTAAAAATCTTCATAGACATTGTACAGCATAGGTTAATAGTCACAAGAAAAAAAATGGAATCATTTATTCATGTGTGGATGTATTTAATTTAGAATCAGTACCATACTCAAAGATACACATCCCAGTGGTGAATTCTTTCTACAGCATATCATTCATTTGCACATAACTTGTATTGATCAGAAATAACGTTGCACATAAAGTTGTACAAAGCATGTTATTCTGATTATTGAGATACGTGTCCCAGTTTCAATCAAAGCTGAAGAAAGAAAGCAAAATGCTTCTTTCTGGATCTTTCCCCAACCTCCACATTAGCTACATTACTACATTTTGTGGGATGAGGGTTGGGGAAGACTTCCCTTGGACTGCAAAGCGATCAAACCGGTCAGTCCTAGAGGAGAACAACCCTGACTGCTCTTTAGAAGGCCAGATCCTGAAGATGAAACTCAAATACTCTGGCCACCTTATGAGAAGGAAGGACTCACTGGAGAAGAGTCTAATGTTGGGAGAAGAAAAAGAAGAAGGGGATGACAGAGAACGAGGTGGCTGGATGGAGTCACCAAAGTAGTAGTTGTGAGCTTAAATGGACTCCAGAGGATGGTAGAGGACAGGAAGGCCTGGAGGAATGTTGTCCATGGGGTCACGATAGGTCGGACACGACTTCGCAACTAACAACAAAGAGAAAAGAAGGACTAGGAGTGACATAATAGCAGTATTCCAATATTTGAGGGGCCGCCACAAAAAGGAGGGGCTCAACTAATTTTCCAAAGTGCCAAAATACAAGACAAGAAATAATGGATGGAAACTAATCAAGGAGAGAAGCAACTTAGAATTTTCTAACAGTGAGAACAATCAACCAGTGGAATGGCTTGTCTTCAGAAATTATGAGTGCTCCATCACTGGAGGCTTTTAAGAAGAATCTGGACAGCAACTTGTCTGGAATGGCATAGGGTCTCCTGCTTGAGTAGGGGGTTGGACTAGAAGACCTCCAAAGTCTCTTTCAACTATGTTATTCAGTATTCTGTATCACTCAGTTGTCTTTATGCCTAACATGGGAGTAGAACTCACGATCTTCTGTTTTCTAGCCTCATCCCTTAACTACAACACCAAACGGCCTCTAATATTACTACATTATCTAGTTAGAATAAACTGTGCTAGGACAGATCATCATCATCAGAAAAAGGACGGCAAATATATTTCACAAGCTAGTACTTTTTTTTTTTTTAAGCTAGTTATCTTGATAGAGATGCCTCTTTCTTGGATGGTCCAGGTAATGGACTACTATTTTGAACAATTTAAATAGAAGGCTTCTTAATGCCATGTTAGGTTATTTATCCCCAGAGCCAAGTGATGCTCACTCTGTTTGGCAGCTGCTTCCCAGGATATTGCAGCTCATTAAAGTGGTCTACCACAGCTCTTTTGGCATGGGAAATTCTTTTGTTTTTCTATTTCATCTTGGCTTGTTCTCTCTCTCTCTCTCTCTCTCTCTCTCTCTCTCTCTCTCTCTCTCTCTCCCCCTCCCTCCCTCCCTTTGTAAGGCAAGTGGGGAGATTTGGGATGTGATCTTAAATTTGGAAACCCAAGCATTATTCAAATGCTTCTACTTGCCTGTTCATATCTTCTGGAGGAAGAGAGAGGAACCTGCCCCACTTTACATCAAGGGGGGCTATGTAGAGAGAGTCTCCTTTAAATTCCTGGGAGTCCATCTCAGTGAAGACCACACTTGGAAAAACAACACGATCCAGGTGGGCCAGGAAGGGCCAACAGAGACTCCATTTCCTTAGGGTTGTCACTGCATTTTTGTATTTATCAGATGAGCTCTTATTTTTGAACTTTCAGACTTACCGTAGCTTGCCAAGTTCTTATCTCTAAGCTAACTGCGCATGTCCACATTCTTTTCTTCTTCTCTAAAACTTGTCTTTGTTCTCCGGCCAGGAGAGGTGGCCGGGAAAGCTTTGCCAAGATGTAATTAATTAGCTAGTAAGATGTTTTATTTTCTTTATAACAAATAAATGAGTTTTTCTTAGAAAATATATCTTCGGGTTTATTTTCTTAAAGTATACTTCAAGGGAAGGTCACGATCCATTCTCAAGGTGCAATTACCCAAAAGTAGAATTGGATTAACTGCCACCCTGACAAGGGTCTTGCGTAAAAACAGGGTGGAACAACAACTGATGACCTCCTTTTACCGATCCACAATAGAAAGCGTCCTCACTTATTGCATCACGGTATGGCATGCCAGTTTGACAGCCGTGGATAGAAAAACATTACAGAGGGTGGTAAGCACAGCAAAAAACATTGTGGGCTGTCCCCTGATACCACTAGACGAGATCGCTAGGGCTCGCTGCCTTAGAAGAGTGAGGAAAATTCTCGGGGACGACTCACACCTTGGTCACCACTTCGTTACCTTCCTACCATCGGGAAGGAGATATACTGTAGAAGCATAGCCAGGTGCACAAACAGGCTGAAGAAGAGTTTTTATCCGTGGGATGTGAAATAACATCATGACTACATAGTACGATGGACTTGCAGGGCCTGCGCAACGTGTAACATGTTCCCACGGATTCAATAGGACTGGATGTTTTGTTAATATGATTTATTGGGTTAGGGATTTTCTGTCTTCACTGTGAGCTGTATTGTGGTGGTGGTGTGCACTGAGGGAGCTCAACCAATCTCATTGTACATATGTTATGCACTGACAATAAAGATTTGAATTGAATTGAATCTTTTTAGCGTCTCCATGTCAAATTTCAGTTCTTTGAATATCCATTTTCATTCCTCTCCTCCCCCACGTTTTTATTTCTCCTAATTTTCACTTTTCAAAATAAGGGATTGGGGTTCTTAGCCAACAATAAAACATCACCTGGATAAAAATAGTGCATGTACATTCATGTCCCCAATCAACATACCTTTAGCATCACCACAAGCACTCCTGATACAGAACATTTGACCACAAACACAATAAGTAACCAAGGGGACATCACATATCCTTGTTAACAGAGAGTTAATAGTCCATAGAATTCTTTTGTCTGCTCCCTGCTTAGGATTTAAACATTCCATTTATTCTCACCCCTGCTCACCACATTTTACAGTCATGGAAAATATTCCATAATTCAGGTCTACTTGCCTTACCATATGCCACCTCTAAATCAACAAGAATATAATAGACTTTCTTTCTTGGATTTCTATGTGTCGCAATGATCTGGTCTGCACTTGGTCTAAAAAGCCACACTGCCCTTCCCAAGTTTTTCTCAATGTCACTTTTCATGCCATTTCAGTCAGAATTCTACAAAACACCTTCCCAGATGCATTTAAAGCAATTCTTGTGCAGGTTTATTTTTTTGATATCTTCTCCACCATAGAGGAGAACAATATTGACTCCCCCCCCAATTATTCCAGTTACACCAGTTTAATATTTCTCCAATTACAATTCCTTGGTAGTACAGTGGTCTAAAGCACCCTGTTATTAAGAACAGCTGCCTGCAATTACTGCAGGTTCGAATCTCGCCAAGGCTCAAGGTTGACTTAGCCTTCCATCCTTTCTAAGGTAGGTAAATTGAGGACCCAGTTGTGGGGGCAATAAGCTGACTTTTGTATAAATATACAAAATAATGAAGGCTATTGCTTAGCGCATTGTAAGCCGCCCTGAGTCTCCGGAGAAGGGCGGCATATAAATCAAATTAAAAAAAAAAATCCAACTTTACCTTTTTCCAACACTCTTATTTCAGTCCTTCGATTTCTGAGACAATAACATTTAAAACATTTTATTATCCTTTTTTGACATAGGACTATTATTTCCATACCACTCACAGAAATTGCAAAGTTTACTTTTATTTTTAATTCCAGGCACTCTGATGAAGGCAGTAAGCTGCTACAGAAGACATGGGTGGCAATAGGTCTCTTGCAGACTGATTTTTTTTCAGGATGACATGACTTTGTAAAACTCCATATCCAGATACTTGAAATTTAAACAATAAACAGACTAAACGAAGCACGGGTATCCAGCTAGTACAGAATAACAGAGCTGGAATGGACATTGGAGATCTTCTAATCCAAACCCCAGATCCTATACCACTCTGAACAAATGATTGTCCAATCTCTTCTTAAATACCTCCAGTGATGGAGCACCTACAACTTCTGAAGGCAAGATGTTCCACTGATTAATTGTTCTGTCAGGACGTTTCTCCTTAGTTCTAGGCTGGATCTCTCCTTGATTAGTTTCCATCCATACTTCTTGTCCTGCCTTCTGGTGCTTTGAAGATTAGGTTGTCCCCCTCTTTTTTGTGATAACCCCTCAAATATTGAACAATCTGGCAATCTATTAGTTGGTCTTAATGGAAAGACTGGTATCAGTGTGCCACTCAACAGCTACTGATGGGATTAGACCAGGGGTGGGTTCTAAATTTTTTTACTACTGGTTCTGTGGGCGTGGCTTATTTTGTGGGTGTGGCTTGGAGGTCATGTGACTAGGTGGGCGTGGCTAGCTGGTCAGTCATTTCTGGAAGGTCCTCACACTTACGACCAGTCCTCGCACTTATGACCCGACTCATTTGTTTGCTTTTAACACTGATCAGCTGTAGGAGGGCCCTTTGAAGCCCTGCGGCAAGAGTTTAAACAGTTTTTTCCCCTCTAGTCATCAGCTGGGACTCAGGAGGCAGCAATAGATTGGGGGTGGGACCAAATAAAAGGTAAGAATAACGTGGGGGGGAGGGCGTGGGGGGAGAACCGGTTCGGTGACGTCATATCATCACCGCTACCAGCTTGGCCGAACCGGACCGAACCGGGAGGAACCCAACACTGGATTAGGCTGATCCTCAGTCTAGACCTTAAGGTTCCTAACTTTATAAACTAGTTTGTTTTTGTAAGGTGTCTCAGCTTTATGGCCCATATATCCATCTGTGGTGAGGCAGTTGAAGAATGTATTAGGGAAGGTCCTTTAAGACTCTTTAAGGAGAAGTTATACAAGCGGCAAATGTGACATTGCCTGGAAGGTAGCAGCATCTCCATTCAGCATTCTTAAGAATATAAACTTAATAGTGGGGCTTTTCCAAATTCGTACTGGAGGTAGCAATTTTGTGAACGGCCCTTAATTTGCTTACTAATTGTTTTATTGATTACCCGGCAAAGTTGATCAGACTTACTGCAGAAGAGCACCATAAAGGAAGACCTGATGATTAATATTCTTTTCACAATGGAATTCAAGGATAATTTCAGGTGGAACTTTATATGGTATGGTACGTTAATTCCACTTTAATTATCCATAGACTGCAAGATGCATTTATAGATAGCAGCCAATAAGCCTATGAGGTTTCATTGTTGTTGTTTTTTTGTATGAATTTTTGGAAGGTACTTTAGTTGTTTCAATTTCTTGCTTTTTAATGTGGAGTAGAAAATCAAAAAACCAAATGAATCAATGGACCTACAATACTACAGCAAAGGATGCTAGAATCTGTTTTCCTGAAATGTCTATTTTCTGTTTCTGTTACCTTGTCAGGGTAATGATTTAAGAGCTGACCAGCTGCTACGATGATGTAATGCTGGGAATGAGTCAGCAAGATTTTTGGGCTGATATCACTTTAAGAGCCTGTATTGGGGCTGTATCTCCCTCTCTCTCTGTCCTTCTGTGCTGTAATTGCTGATTGCTGCTTGTTTGAGGTCTGACTAAAGTATGTGTATGTATCTATTCTTTGTAGATAAAACCACTATTTAAATACACACCTCTGTTTACCGTATTTGCTCCTTGGTTGCCTCACATAGTCACACTGTGCGAATTCTGACATATCTCATCACAAGAATTAAGCAATATGGATCTCTTATATACCGTGTTTCCCAATGTTTCCCGCCTTTTTTTTTTTTTTTTTGCCACCAAAAAAGGAACCAGGTCTTATTTTTTGGGGGGGGGGGAGAGAAAGACATCCACTGACTCACTTGTGTGTGTCGCTCCCAGTCTCCTTTTCGCTGTCAAGAGGCCTTCAGGAACTTCTTCGGCTTTGGACAGTTGCAGCCAGGCCTCGCACACCTTGGCCCATTTTTTCTGCAGCCAGCAAGGCTTTCCTGAAGGCCTCTGCAGCCAATAACAGAGCTCTGGATCGACTAGTACTGATGATGTTATCTAGTTGGGTAACAAAACGTCTGCAAGAAAACAACCAAACTCAGAGAGCACCAAAGACCCCTCATTCCAACCCTGAGCTACAAATATTCTCCTTTATTGGCAAGTCATCCAATATTTATTAATACTAATTTTTAGATAACGGATTTTTAGATAACGGATGTGTCAAAACTCAGGGCATCAGGTATATAAAAGGTTGATATTGATAGATCTGAACCTATATCAAGGAGCCTTGGTGGTGCAGCGGACTAAACTGCTGTTAAAGTAGCACTTAGCTGCCAGCTGCCTGCAATTACTGCGAGTTCAATTCTCACCAGGCTCAAGGTTGACTCAGCCTTCCATCCTTCCGAGGTAGGTAAAATGAGGACCTGGTTTGTGGGGGCAATAAGCTGACTTTGTATAAAATAGAACATTGCTTAGCGGGGGGGCCAAAAAGCCCTACTAAGCAGGTATATACAAAAGTATGAAGGCTATTGCTTAACGCATTGTAAGCTGTCCTGAGTCTCTGGAGAAGAGTGGCATTTAAATCAAACTAATAAAATAAAATAAATAAATAAATAAATCTCTGATTCTGTGTCATTTGTTAACAGTATTAAACAAAGGCAGAAAGTTGTGGGGTTTTTTTCCCGCTAAAGCATTTAAATGGACTAAGTGCTATACATAATTCAAGATATAAATGCAAGCTTTGTCCCTAGGCTTATAACTCACACATATCCAAATATACAATGGAAACTGAAGACAAAACCTGAGGATGAAGAGATGTTTTGGGTCCTGCCTGAGATCAGAGAGCTCCTTCTTCCTTAGCTGAATGGAAAGTTGTGCTACATTTTTATCAATTGGCTCTTGATCCAATGGTCAGTTATGGAGTCAATTTGTCCTTTCCATTACAAGGATGTTCTTTTCATTTGGCCCCATCACTAACACCTAAGCATCCTTGATTGTATATTGTATTCTGTAACCAGATATTATATTGTTTTGCAACAGATGGAGGCACAGAAATAACATATTCTATTAAAAATACATGAAAAAATATGGGTAAAAGATCCTGCCTTGCACATTCATTTAAGATAGTTAAATTAGGATTTGATCCAGTTGAGTGTCATCCATAGAACAGAATCCAAATCTTTAATTTACTGAAATAGTTAGCCAATTTAACTTAAAAACAAGAGTCAATAAGTTGAAGGAAAAAGACTTCTTTCTTTCTTTTTTTAAAAAATGACCTACAGTTCATCCTGCTAAAACTATGATCCATGACAATCCAAAACAATACTATACAGGTAGTCCTCAACTTACAACAATTCATTTAATGACAGATCAAAATTACAATGGAACTGAAAAAAGTGACTTAGGACCAGTGGTGGGTTCCTCCCGAGGCCGAGCGGTGACGATATGACATCACCGAACCGGTTCTCTTTGTTTGGGAGCTGGGCCCTCCCGCCCCCAGTCTATTTGCAGCCTCCCGAGTCCCAGCTGATCGGCTAGAAGGAAAAAAACTGTTTAAACTCTTGCCGGGGAGCTTCAAAGGGCCACCCTACAGCTGATCAGTGTTAAAAGGCAGTGTGGTGGTAGATCAGTGTGCTCCAAAAACAAATAGGTAGACCGGAATGCTCCAAAAACAAATGGGTAGACCGGTACAGCTCTGCAAGCAGTTAAAAGCCTGGTAGACCAGTACCTCTGCTAAATCCTAAAGAATTGTCACATGACCCTCAAACCACGCCCATAAAATAAGCCACGCCCACAGAACCAGTAGTAAAAAAAATTAGAACCCACCCCTGCTTAAGATCAGTTTTTCATACTTATGATCATTGAGTATCCTCATGGTCACATGATCAAAATTCAGATGCTTGGCAATTGGCATGTACTTAGGACAGTGACAGTGTCCCAGGGTCACATGATCATTTTTTCAACCTACTGACAAGCAAAGTCAATGGGGAAGCCAGATTCACTTAACAACCATGTTGGTAATTTTACAACTGCAGTGAATCACTTAACAACAGTGCTAAGAAAAGTCATAAAATGGGGCAAAACTCACTCAAAAAATATCTTACTTAGCAACAGAAATATGGGGCTCCATTGTGTCCCTAAGTCAAGGACTACTTGTATTAAGCTGTAACACATACATGTTTTTTTTAAAAAAAAGCAAAATGTGATGAATTCAGGAAACTTTGCTATAAAATATTCCTTGGATCAATTTTAATTTGAGGAAAAAATCCTGGCATATTCCTTTAGAACAACAGCAAACACCCCCCACACACACAAATCCCATCATATTTCAATAAATATATATTTTGTTTTAGAAGGCAATTTGTAAAAATTACAGAATAACACAGTTGGAAGGGACCTCTTCTAGTCCAACCCCCTGCTCAGGCAGGAAACCTCCTATCATTTCAGACAAATGGTTGTCCAATCTCTTCTTAGAAACTTCCAATGTTGGAGAATTCACAACTTCTGGAGGCAAGTTGTTCCACGGGTTAATTGTTTTCACTGTCATGAAATTTCTCCGTAGTTTTACATTGCATCAGTTCTTGATTAGGTTCCATCCATTGCTTCTTGTCCTGCCTTCAGGTGCTTTGGCAAATAGCCCCTTAGATATTGGATATACCCTGTATATTAGATATACACTGCTATCGTGTCACCCCGGTCCTTCTTTTCATGAAACTAGACATACCCAATTCCAGCAACTGTTCTTTGAATGATTTAGCCTCCAGTCCCTTAATCATCTTTGTTAAGATAAAAATTAAGTATACTTTTGTATAGGTGCACCAGACAAAAGGATTTTATACTCTACTGTTTTAAATGGACAAACTTGATGTAGTTACATTGGGAATAAATCTTCCTTTATAATCTAAAATCTAAAAATTAGTCCCCTTTCTACCACACTTAAATGTTTTATTCTGAAACATGGATGCCATAAATATTTTCACAATGCTTCCTGATACTTTGAATGGACACATTTAAATAAAAATAGCCGTAGAAATTTTGCTTTGCCAGCTTTGACTTAAAACTAGTGGAATTCTTATACAGAAAAACGAGGACTTCCGCATGCTGTGATACTGTCTTCATCTCTGAAAGAAAAATCAAAGAAATATGAATATGAGATTGCTATATGGATCATCAGCATAAAATGTCAACTGGATCATACATAACATTATGTGAAAGAAGTAGAGTGAGTATATTATATGTAAAAAAGGCTTGCCTGGAAGCACACAAAGTACTTAACCAAAACTCTCTTGTTGAGTAATTCAGTTGTCAGAAATCCATAACAGGTTCCAGAAATGAAATAAATTTACTTTGTTCTGTCTTTGTATAATTGGTCACAATTTATTAAGCTTTATTTATTTATTTGGCTGGCCCTGCCCACGCCTCCCCTCCCAGGAGTCTCCATGCCTCCCCTCCCAGGAGTCTCCACGCGGCCCGATTTGGATGTCAGGTAAGTACAGGGCTCGCGCGGAGGCTCTGGGAGGGAGTTTTCGGCCTCTGGGGGAAGTGGGGGAGACCGTTTTCACCCTCCCCAGCCTCCAGGAAAGCTTATGGAACCTGGAGAGGGCGAAAAACAGGCCTTCTGGGCCCACCAGAAGTCAGGAAATGGGCCATTTCTGGCCTTTGGAGGGGTGGGTGAGGCTGTTTTTGCCCTCTGGAAGCTTCAGGTAGGCCTGCTAGGCCCAAAACGGGGCACGGGGGGTACATGCATGGGAGGATGGGGCATGCAGGCATGGAATTATGGGTATGGGCACGGGTGTGCACACCCCCCCCCGTGCTCCCCCCCGCTTTTGGCATGCAATGGCAAAAAGGATAGCCATCACTGTCCTAGGGAGTATCAGTGCAGGATTGATTCGAGAACGAGGTGGCTGGATGGAGTCACTGAAGCAGTCGGCGTGGGCTTAAATGGATTCCAGAAGATGGTAGAGGACAGGAAGGCCTGGAGGAACGTTGTCCATGGGGTCGTGATGGGTCGGACACGACTTCACAACTAACAACAACAATAACCACTTTGAATACAATTCCAAAACATCAGGAGCACCACTTGAACACCATTGGCATTGACAAAATCATCATTGTAGATCTGGTGATCTGCTTATCTCAGGTTCTTGAGAAGGAAAAGGAAAAGGAAGAAGGCGAAGAAGGTGAAGAAGGCGAAGGCGAAGGCGAAGGCGAAGAAGGAGAAGGAGAAGGAGAAGGAGGAGAAGGAGAAGGAGAAGGAGAAGGAGAAGAAGGAGAAGGAGAAGGAGAAGAGTCGTCAATCCTTTTAGTGGACTTCATGCTGGCCAAATCTTTGATTATCAAATGTTCTAAAATAATTCCCATCACTGTTATGAAGTTGCAAAGAAAATTCCCCAAGTAATTGGTCTTGACCAATGTAAATAATGCCCATCCTTTTTATTTACATCTGGTTCTCCCCCTGAACTGCCTACTGGGTTGCATGGAAGTCAGAGCCTAGCAAAAAACCGAATCCCCATCTATCAGTATTAATCTCACACTTTACTGAGGCGCCATCCATTTATCTTTCCGACACAAATTAGAAATTCAAGAGTTTTAACAAATGAGCCTGCAAATGTAAACTTATTAGGCCATATATTTTTACTACACACTGTGCAGTGCCCTCCACAAAGCTGTCCCTTCAGAGAGTGTTTTTCTATTTTGTGTTATTGATGGCAGCTAACTAATCACATTTTTAATGTTGTCTTTGGGGAGGGTTGTTTGAGTGCATGGGCAAACTAAACTACCCAGAATAAATCTACCTTATTAAATGGTTGAAATTATGTGTCTTTTACGATGAAGAAACTCCCGAGCATTGTTACATTTGCTAACCTGCTTTCTCTCCCCTCAGAAATCAGAGACTTGGATTAATTAAAATAATACATCAAAACTGGGGATTGTACAGAACATGTCTGGGTATGTGAGAATAGACAAGAAAAATTGGTTAATTGGTCTCTTTATCCCTCTTCACATGCCACCTCCATTGTAACCGGAGAAAGCCTTAAAGCTTACCAAACTATCATTGTGGCCAAAGGAATAAGGGGCCTAGGAAGCTACAACTTCTCACCCTCAAGAATATGATGTCAAATGGAAGACCATCTTGGCATCTTTCGCTGAACAGAGAAATGGCTTTGCTTCCTCCTAGGAGACAGAATATTAATTCTTTTTTGACATTTCATATTATGATAGTATAAAGCCCTCTAAAATTGACTGTCTTGTTGAGGTTACCCATGTCTGCAAATCTATGTCATGTGAGGTTCCTCAGGGGACCAAGTCAGTTCCGTAAGGTTCCTTGTACCTTGAGTCCCTGCTCTTCTGGCCTTGCACAGTGGCTCAAACCTGAACATAGTGCTGGAGCTTGTTTGCCCTTTGGCATTGCTGGATTCAAATCCAGACTGCTCTTTCAGAGTCCATCATTCGTCCATTGGATTGCTTGGAAAAAGAACCCTTTCTCTATTTGAAAAATGTGATAAAGTTATTGAGGAACTGCACTACTAATTGCAAGTAAAAGGTTGTACTAAAAACGTGATTGTGTGTGTGCATGAGAGAGTGAGAGTGAGAGCGAGAGTGAGTGAGTGAATGAGAGAGATTTAACATGTTATTTCAGCCTTTCTCAATATGGTGCTTTCATATTTCTGCCTTGAATTAATATCTAGGTTAATGAAGATTTCTACTCATCACCACAGCCTCCAAAATAGCCTCATACTCTCTCTCTTCCATGAAAGTAAGGCCTCTAGAAGAAACAGTTTAGCTTTTTATCCCCACCTTTCCTGTCATAATCCTAATATGCCTGATAGAATTTGGAATTTGTTTAAATAGCAGTCAGAGTTTACTTTGAAGATGGAGGTTGTTTTTTGAATAAATTAATTCTCAATATGGCTAGTCAATGGACAGATAATACTAAGCTTCACACACATTTGAGTTTACACATCACACTTATATGGCTTATTTTGGCTGCTATGAATGCATGTGTTACAATTTCAAATAATCACTTATAGCTTATAATCACGAAGGCAGCCAATTGTGACTTATTCAGCAAACTATCATTAAAATAAACTTCAGCTTATTGAAGTGTATGAGTCATGTTCATCTCTCTCACACACACATCTAGCAGACCTCTGCTGGATGGATGGGACCAGGTGAGCTACCGTCTGGTTCTACAATACAGGACAGCTGGAAAAGGAAAGGAATATTTCTTTGGTTTGGATGGGGTCATAATGACCTCCCTTTTACTTCAATGCTCTTTTAAAAGACAGAAGATGTAAGTGGCTGGATCTTCTTGGTCAGCAACATAGGGTGTGCTTTGATTCTGTTGTCCAGAGCAGCCACAAATTTTTTTTTTAAAAAAAAATACCTCATCCATGTTGAGAAGAATGCAATTGAAAAATTGGAATCACTTGTTGGAAGTGACTCAACAGAGCCACTCTGGGTGTTCAGATGCCCCTTCCCCATCTTTGTATTTTGATTAAAATCCTCTGATAATGTCAATGCTTCTCAAGAAGAGCATTATTTCTCTGCACCCTGGTGGGACAGTGGTTAGAATGCAGTATTGCAGGCTAATTCTGCCCATAGTAAGGAGTTTGATCCTGACCGGCTCAAGGTTGACTCAGCCTTCCATCCTTCCGAGGTCAGTAAAATGAGGAAACAAATTGTTGGGGGCAATATACTGACTCTGTAAAACTTCCCTGAGAGGTATATAAGTTTAATAAGTTATTGCTATTGCTATTATTTTGAGTGTCTCTGTGATCCAACCACGTTCTTATAAAGTCCACTGTAAAAAGCTTGAATTCTTCCAAATCATCCTGAGATCCTCTTGGTCAGAAGTCACCCCTATCTATGCATATATTAACTCCAAGAAATGGATGCCCTTGCCTCAATTAAGAAGAGCACAAATGCATTTTTTAAAACTTTTTTTTAGTTTGAGGCTCATTCATTTTAAAAGCTGGAAAGCTTTGGGTCTACGGCCTATTATCTAGCTCTCCCAATTGACAAAAGTGGGAGTGATTTAAATAAAGAGAAATCAATTTTACTGTCCCTTACTCTTACAGTATAGCATTTAATTGACAACTGTGATTGACAAGGGAATCATGAAGTTAGTTCCAAGATTTTTAAAGATACTATTAAAAATGGGAATTTAGCAAACTGAACAAAACTTGAAACAAACAAATCTTACCAAGTTAAACTTTTATAAAGGGACACTTGTTATGAATACAATCTCTACATACTTTTTATATCTCTTCAAACAGGATGCTGAATAAAATTCTCTCTTCAAATCAATTCATAGTGTAAGCCCAGATCATTGTATAAGTTTTTATATTAATCTTTGTGACAGCAGCATCCATGAATATGTGTACTAAATTAAAAATGTAAGTTTTGTGATTTATCCAGTAACTGGATTATCACTTCATAATTTTGGTATCTGAGTTATGCCATATTTTCCAAGTTCACATTAACCCATGTGATCTAATACGTTAGCATTATTATGTTCACAAAATGACACTGAAGATGCAACATCCTTTCCATTTTTTTAAATTTTGGTGGTAGTCTCTTTCTGGTTTTTGAGTAGATTCTTTACCATGTATTTGTACTTCCAAAAGGTTTTCTAGCAACCAGCTGGTTGTTCCTATGGCAGCAGATTCCCATCAGATCTTCTGCCATCAGGATGAAGAAAGAACTCAGCAGAGTCTGAAGCTTTATTAAGAAAATTATGAAGATTTCCTCAAGTGGAAGATCTGATGTTTATTGGAGGGCTAAGATCTCAGAACTTCTAATGGGAACGGGATTGTCTGTAGAAGCCCCTCTTCTTTTGCAGAAAAATCTTGAGTTAGTGTTAATTCCTGCTAGCATATCAATACATTTCTGTGGTAGAGATAGTCCTCAATTTATGACAATTGAGCCCCAGATTTCCATTGCTAAGCAAGACAGTGAATTTTGCCCCACTCTAAGTCTTTTCTTGCTACACTTGTTGAATGAATCACTGCAGTTGTTAAGTTAGTAACCCGGTGGAAAAGTGAATTTTGCTTCTCCATTGACTTTGCTTGTCAGGATATTGCAACCATCATAAATATGACCCAGTCACCAAGCATCCAAATGTTGATTTTGTAACCAGAGATGTTGTGATGGTTGTGTGAAAAACCGTCATAAAACACTTTTTTCAGTGTCTTTGTAATCTCAAATCTTCACTATATGAATGGTAGTAAGTTGGGGACTATGGCACCTGTAGTTTTAAGGTATTTGAATATGGATCCCTTTGAAATTACTAGGACAAGGTTCGAATGAGTTGTTAATTCCAATGTAAGTCAGCTAACTAGATGTAGATTCAATCCTTGGAATCCAGTCTATGATTGGCCAAAGATTTATGTTGTAATCAATACTGAGAAGGTAGATTGTGGATTTATCTGAGGTCTAGTGTAAACAAAACTACCTTCACTTTTTGTTTTTTCACCAATTGCCTCCCCCAAGTTACAACACCCATCATAACAGCACATTAAGCACACAGGATTATAAGCAGGAGAGAAATAGTAAAGCTTTATTTTGGAAGAAGAACACCAGCACAACAATATTCTGATTGCATTCTGGTCAGTGTCTGTAATACAAATTTCCATACAAATTTTGTTAAAATGAATCACTGCAGTTTTTCAGTTAGTAACATAGTGGCGATTCATCAGATTGACCAATGGGGAATCTGGCTTCCCCATTGTCAGGAGGTCGCAAACAGTGATCACATGATCTCAGGACACTGCAACCATCATTAAAATACATGCCGGTTGTGAAGCATCCGAATTTTGATCACATAACCATGGGGATGCCGCAACGGTCCTAAGTATGAAATACGAACCTAAGTCACCTTTTTTTTTCCAGTGCCGTTGTTAACTTTGAATGGTCATTAAACAAACTGTTGGAAGTCAAGGACGACCTGTATTTCATAACAATGCTGTCATGTTACCATTTTTATCTAGACTAGGTTTCTGACCAGGTTAACTAGGAGCTAGTTACAAGCAAGCAAGCAAACTTTCAATGGAACTTGGTGTGGAACTTCCAAGTTTTTAACCAGTGAACAGAGTTCCAACAGTGAGTAGATTTCTAACAAAGAATCAATCATAGTCTTTGGCAATCAAGCTGCATGTGTGTGGAGACTTTCCATTTTCATACACAGTCAGAAAGAGTAAGCATTGGGGAGGGAGAATATTTGCGCAAGTGAACAGGGGCAAATGAGAAAAATCCCAGCACAACGCACAGGGGTACTAATGGAAGCGAGAGAAAGGACTGCTGTTAATCAAATGTCAATAGTTGTCTAATAGGAGGGTAAGAGGAAGCTGAAGGCTTGAGACCTAAGGGAACGGAACAAAACAGTTTCCCACTAATATTTGTTCAAAAATTAAATAGATTGCTAGACTTGGTACATATCTTATGTCACTTCTGTGCAAACACTCTGTCAGACAATTTCATACTCTGGACAAGAAAAAAATGGAGTCCATCTAAAGGTACACCTGATTCATTAGCTTTCGGAAATTCAGTTCATTATGGAAACTAAAATTCTGCTACCCGAGCTGGAAAAATAGACGCATGTACAACTCAAATGATGGCATCGCCTGTCTCTGAAAGACAGTTAAAAATTCAGTGCTTATAGGTATAATATCCGTATGTTAATTAAGTTCTTTCATTGAACCATGAAATGGTTTTGAACTAATTGGGAAGAGACAAGTTTTTGTTCCTAACATTGTATATTCTCCATAGCATCGTATTTAAAAGTATGGTCTGGCAACTCTTGGGGATCCTCCAGACCTTTTCAAAGTAAAACAAGTATTTTTCAAAAAAAATCTTAGTTTTAACTTCTAACACACACACAAGGGGCAGGATGGACCCTGCTTCATATATCTAGTATACATTCCATCACTTACCAAGTATACTTAGAATTGGCAATTACAGATAGAATATGATTCATACATGTTTTATACATACATAGTCCAGTGGATTCAGTTCACATAATGAGGTCAGTTGAAATATGAGGTAATCCGGGTTTAGTTCTATTTGACATTTTATTATCTCTTGTAGCCATCCTTGTATCTTAGTCCAGTACTTTTTCACTTCAGGACATAGCCACCAAACATGAAAGAAGATACCTTGACGTTGGTTACATTTCCAACATTTTGGTCTTAAATTCGAGTACATTTTAGCCATAGAACTAAACCCGGAAACATTTCTCCTGGGAATACTTAAAACAAAATTTGATAGAAAGATAAGATATTTGATTCTACACATATTAACAGCGGCAAGGATTGCGTTTGCACAATACTGGAAGGAACGCAATACACCACCAGAGGGATTGATCACTCGGAAGATATATGAATGTGCCGAAATGGATAAACTTACCCTACAACTAAAAGAAAAAGATGATTCGGAATTTTATGCGGTTTGGGAAAAAGGGTACACTTGGATAGATAATAGAAATAAAAATTGGAAATATACACAAGGCTATTGAGGATTAGATATTGAATGTATATAATGTATATATTGTATGGAATGTGGCTAAATATACAAAAATGACACACTGTTGATTGTGTACTAGAGTTGTGTAAAGGAAAATTGTAATAAAAATTATTTCAAAAAAAAATGAAATGTGAGGTAATCAAGACAAGTTTCAACTTGCTTTCATCTGAACATACATCTAAGTCTTCTTGGGCTTGTGACCATTTTATTATATTTCTTGAGGAAGGTGTAAAGAAGACTATAGAACATAGTAATGTGAAAACAGCATTCCTTAAAATTTGCTCAAAGAAGCAGATTGGCAGTGACCTCTTTTAGCTGACTATGAATGAAAGTACCAGTAATATATCAATAGTACCATGTGGAAATTTGCAGACTCATAACAATTTTATGCTGTATTTTTCATAGAAAACATTTTGGAGATGAGAGACTTAAAAGCTTTAAAGAGATCTGTCACGCTTCTATAAAAAAAAATAATCTATAAAGTCAAGCCAATTGGAATTCAAAATAAATTCAGAGAGGGAAAGCAATCCATTTATTTCAAAATAACGTAAGATAGAGGAGAGAAGCAACTGGATTTCAGCACACAACTACAAAAGAAAAAAAAATCAATTTAAGAGGATGTGTCTGTAGTTGTCTTACCAGGTTTTTAATTATGTGTTTGTTTGCCATGGTGGCCTAATTTAGTCAAGTAGATGAGGCAACATTAAAAGCTAGTAGGAGAGGTAAGTAATCCCTTGGGCGACCAGCTTCTGCGTATAGTTTAGAAGGTACATGCACAGTAGCAGAAAGCTACAGCAAATTTGAGATGGGGGCCCGCATGATGAACAGCAAAAAGCTAGCAAATCAAATTTTTCACAATTAGTTGAACAACAACTGTGACAGGTTTGGCGCTTAGCATTTTCATTTGTGCACTCAAATTTGGTTATCTGTCCTCTTTTATGCAAATGTGATGTGACAGGAGAAGCTGAGAGCACTCAAGCAGGCCGATCACTCACAACAGGAGCTGGAGTCATACAGCTGAGAAGCTTGGATTAAATGGACTGAGAGCTGATGGAGAAGTGACAAGAAACAGTCCTGGAAATTCTCATGAACTCATTTAAAACTTCTTCAAAAAAAAAAAAGACACATAACTTACAATTATCTTTCACATTCGTACATCGAAAACACAAAGAAACGAAAATCAGTTCAAATCTGTCCTTCATTAAACCCAATACATTGTTATTAAAAATTATAATTGGGTTATGCTTTGCTTTAAGAGTGGCATTGTGTATCAATGTCTAAAAAAACAGATGAATGAAAGAAAAAGGTTGTGAACAAAGAAAAACATGGCAACTTGAGGTTTACTAAACTATAATTTGTAGAGCAATTCACCTTTCCTTTATGTATACACAAATAGAATTCACCAAATAAATCTCAACAGCACTCGAGAGAACACAATTGCAGCAAGATCCAATTAAGCTGGGAATTATGCTTCCAGTCTAAAACCTCTCTATTCAGAAATTAAGCCTTGAAATTTAGCTAAGAACTGCAGTGTTATATATTTGTAAAATTTTACTTAGGAAAAGCTGATGTAATTTTGTTTGAAAATTATAGGCTTATTACTTGCATTCTTTTATTTAATAAAAAAAAAATCTCTTTGGGAATGCAGAAACAGACTATTTGTAAGTATCAATTTACATCCCCTACTGTGTGGCTACCAACTCAAATATGTTCTAAAGAGAGGAACTGAGTTTCAGATGGTGCAATTTTACTGGGGCAGATACATCTTCAAAAGTAAGTGATCAACCACTGCCTGTTTCTACAGCTTTGGGAGTTCTAGCTGCATCCTGATTCTATCCCAAGACTGCTCTCAGATTCATTGTCAAGATATCGTCTTGAATTTCAACAGCCATTTTTGTCTTCCATCACTTTTCAAATATTTTGGATTGTTCATCATCACCTGAGAATTGTCTGGAGAACAAGACAGTTCACACAGTTATCTGAGCCTGAGCTTGCCTTAAAGGTAATTATAAAATCAAAATTAGGACAACATAGCCAAGTTTGGATTTAATTTAATAAGTAATGTTGTTTTTAATCATCCACTGGAAATCAATGTTTGCTATTATAATTTATATAATACCAATAGTCTTTCTCTAATTGTGGGTGTCTTTGCATATGTCAGAAACATTACCAGAAAAGTAGTTTAAAAAAAATAATATAACATTAATTTAAAGATTTATGTAGTTAAATTGTTGAGCCATTTCTAGGACCATAAAAATGATACAAATTCCGTTTGTTTGGCTTTGTAGTGATGCTGACAGTTATTCATGCCAGTGAGACCTAGAAGGCATCAGCAAGTATTAACAAGAGACTTGACACCTTCCAACAAAGATGCCTTTTTTGAATCCTAAAGATTCAATATTTTGACCATGAAGAAGTGCTCCAAAAGGGTTTCTCCTACAAATTACATAACATAGCAGCCCCAAGAGATTCCGACTTGCAGGTCATATACTCCATATGGAGAATGACTGAATTCCCAAGATGGCAATGAGATGGATCCCCTTGATGCCAAAGGAACAAGAGGACACCCTTGAAATACAGGGCAAAGAATATTCATAGACGACTTAAAGATTTTAAACATCACATGGGAAGATGTTGATATACTCACCCATATCTGACATTACGGGAGATCCCTTGCTGCTCAATATGCTACATAAATAACATGGTAGGATCTAATGAGACTCAACCAGTGCGCACAGAAAACAAAGCAGATTTTATGATACTTGAGAAATCAACACTATATTGAAAGACACTGTGGTCTTATTCTCCTTACTATGAACCTTTTCTTTTTCTTTTCTTTTTTTTTGTTACTGAGTATCTAAATAATCTAGCTTTCCCATAACTGGAAAAATAACTGTAGCTAAGGGAAACAATGACAATTTTCAGATCAGATGCATCCACTGATTTTGATAGCCAAGTAAGGATCTGAAGCACTGTTTCCATATCTAAGACAAACACAAGGACAGAGGAATTTTAGGAGCCAGGGAACAGAACAGAGTTTGAAGGGACCTTGGAGGTCTTCTAGTCCAATCTCCTGCTCAAGCAGGAGACCATATATCATTCCAGACAAGTGGCTGTCCAGTTTCTTCTTAAAAATCTCCAGTGATGGAGCACCCATAACTTCTGAAGGCAACCCGTTCTACTGGTTAATTATTTTTACTGTCAGGAAATTTCTCCTTAGTTCTGGGTTGCTTTTTTTCCTTGGTTAATTTTCAACCATTGCTTGGCCACTCCAGATCATCTTTGTTGGTCTTTTCTATACTCTTTCCAGAGCCTCAACATCTTTTTTATAATATGGCGATCAAACCTGCATGCAGTATTCCAAGTGTGGTCTTACTAAGGCTTTATAAAACATCCCTGTTAATGCAACTTAGCATCACAGGCAGAAATGGGAAAAAAAGGGTGCTTGAATCTGCCCATCTAATTTTTTTAATTACATAAACTATTTTTCTATAGCATGCATATTAAGTATGAAAAAATAATCTGAAGATATACTGATTTGACATAATAGCCCATAAAGCTGGATCTGTAATTTTCCTTCATTGCAAAAATCAAATCAAACTACAAATTAAAGTTCTGATGCTTGCTATTTCTTTCACTGGAAGAGAAGGGAACATGTTTTAATGCATCCCTAAGGAAAATACAAGACGCATTAGAAACAAATATTAAACACAGAAACAAGATATTGTTGTGTATTTATGGTTATTTTTAGGTACTCTGATCTTCTTTAATGAATCTGGGGAAGTTTTGTGCAACTCTGCCTTTTTCTCTTATTTTCTATCACAGATACTGTGATGATGAGATGATAATCTATCTCATGAGAAAGATTGGGACAACTTTGCCATCAGCTAAAAGTTCATTTCTTCTTCTTATAGTAAATGTGCTTTGCAGGACCCGATTAAGTGACATCTTATCTTTCAGCATCCTGGTTATCAATAGACGTTTCAGAGGAAGAAAAGAAAAATACTCCTCTTGAACATCCATAGGGTTTTGGAGTGTGCTAAGTGGAAAAAGTGTTTTTAGTTGTTTAATAAGGAATAAAAATGAAGGTGCCTTACACTCCAATCCATCCATCAAAGAATTTGTGATTAGAACAATGAAATTAGATTACAAATGTGATTTACAACAATGAGAACCTACTATAAAGGTTCAGAGTGAGAAGTTACCTAGTGCTCCTTTATGGTCTCGCATGCAAAATGTAGTCAAATTTTGACTTCTCTTTAATTTCTGGAAGTGGATATGGGACATCTATTATTACTTTTTAAAAACGCTTAGATTTTAAATAATTTCTATATGAGGAATCTTCCCATGATTAGTTGAGATTGCCTATGTTACTTGCAGCCCATCCTTCCTCCATTTGATCAGCATTTAACCATAATCAGTTACACAACTAGGATAATGATAACTACTAGCCCAAAGCTAGTACGGTAATCTGGATAGAAGAATACATAAACATCACAACAAAGATGATTAAGGGGCTGCAGGCTAAAATATATGAAGAACGGTTGCAGGAATTGGATATGACAAATATGGTGAAGCGGACTAGAGGTGACAGGATAGCAGTGTTCCAATATTTGAGAAGCTGCCACAAAGAGGAGGGTGTCAACCTATTTTCCAAAGCACCTGAAGAAACAATGGATGAAAACTAATCAAGGAGAAAAGCAAATTAGAACTGCAGGAGAAATCTTGACAGTGAGAATAATCAGCCAGACTTCGGAAGTTGTGGGTGCTTCATCACTGGAGGCTTTTAAAGAGACTGGACAGCAATTTGACAAATGGTGCTTGAGAAGGGAGCTGGATTAGAAGACCTCCAAGGTCTCTTCCAACTATGTTATTCTATTAAATACACAACTCCATTACATAAAAATTGAATCACATTTAGTAAATTAGAAAGAAAAAACACACTAGGTCTTGGACCTTAAGAGCAGCCATTTATTATCAATTATTCTGTAGGAAACAATAGGTAAACAAATCTTCAACTATGTAACTACTCTTGAATCATCTGGGACTTGTCCCTCAGGTTCAAAATAATTAAACAAAGGATTGAATTTTAATATCTATTGTTATTTGCTGGGAAAACAGAACTATACCATTCTCAAAGATGAAAGACCTGCAATATAAATACTATTTAAGGAAAAGAGAAAAGTGTACTTAATTATTTTAAACGATGAGAAGGCTCAAACAGGAAAAGCAACGTAACCATAAATATCAATTATGACAACTTAATCATGTGTTCATTTTACAAAAAAACAGGTTGTTTTGTTTGGAAAGGCCAGTGTAAAATTCACAACAATTATGACACATTCTAAGCATTCACCCGAGAATTTCTATTAAAAATAGAGAACAGAATCAATCCACATCTTAAGACATTACCAAGTTTCAGAGTTGATTTTGGTCTTTCAACTGTTAGAAAGGCTGTAATCTTAAAGATGATCATAAATCCATTACTTCACATACAGTTGCACATTAATCACATAATTATTTTTTAAAAAAATTCAAACCTTTGTAATAGGCAAATTGCAACTGATGTTGATCTAAAAAAGACTACAGCAGGACTGACTGACTATAGGAAGAACTACAAAGAAAGTAATTGTAACGTTGGTTTGGTATTACATGAACAATTCTGCATTTAACTTCTCATGCTTCTATTTTCCCCCTTGTGCATTGATTTTTCTACTTCTTCCACGTTATTAGTTGGCCTTACCTGTCAAAATTGATAATTAATTTGCTACAAATTAGGAAATGAATCACAACACATAGAGGAAGGAACAAAACATCCCATAGCTACTTCATATGTACTAAAAATAAGTTAATGTTTGCCTTCACGCATAACAGCTACTTTATTCTACACCACTGAAGTAAAATTTATAAAAGAGAAGTTGTTTCTATCAGATGAGTATAGGAATATGACACCAAATTGGGACCCTTACCTAATATTTATCCACTTTAGAATATTTTAAACATCATCATGAATGCTTATTGCTGAATTAAAGACAGTTTTCACATATCTAACAATGTCACTCTTTTCAGCTGAAACTATTGACAAACACTCATAATTTTTTAATGTAAAAATTGAAGTACATGCAATTTCATTCAGGAATACAAATAGCAGCACTTGTCTACTGTGAGAAGCATCCTGGTAGTGTTAAATGGTATTGGTGTCTCAGTCTTACTGGGACAATTTGAAATAGGAGAAAAACAGAGTCTCTTATAGATAATTTACTGTAGCCAATTGGCAGGTGGGAATTCTAGGAACATGGAGAAATGGAGAAAGAAGTCCTGAAGAGGGTAATGGAGAAATAAATTTTGCAGTCACATTATTAGAAAGGAGACGAGAACAGGGAAGGAGGAAAAGAATCAAAAGCACGAGCAAATTATTGTACTGTTAGCAGACTCCTGCTAAAAATTTAGAGTGTCAAATAGCAGAGTTCTCTGATTGCTCCACTATATATGTCCAGATATACCATTTCTCAAATGCAACAGGGATTTGGATATTGAATTGGAATTGGCTGGAAAAAGAGAGATGGAGAGAAAATATATCCCAAATAAATCCTTGCTTTACTAGGCAAGATTGCATGTACTGGCCTTATTCTACTTGATCAAACTAACATTTAGAAAGGTACCCATATATATATACACACATATAAAATACACATACAAAATAAATAAGTCTGGAGCACGAGAAGGCTACAGTTTGGAGATTATATGTCCAAAATCCTGCTATGTCCCACTTTGGGAGAAATGAATGAAGAATGAACCTCAAATGATCTTAAAGGAAACCAATAAATAATGTGTTTATACTTTTTATAGTATCTTTTCCGTTTTATTTCCATTTCTTTCAAATTTAAGATGATCGAGTAAAAATGGAAAAGCTACTATGATTCAGTACCCTAGAGATGGCAACATACAAGATATATTAGAAGGCATGAGCTTCTTACAAAAAATTTGTCATGCTAAAAAATAATGTTGGATCAACACCCTCAAGCCAGAAAACGGCAGGAAATGATGGAATATCTATAGAATATGGCAAACAACTAAAGAAGAATCAGTGAAAGTTCAACTAAACTAAACTTATGCCTACAAATAAGGTTGGAAGTTTGCATACCCATCTTAGCAACGCACTATCCCTGGTTCACAGAGTGCCACCTTAAAATAGGTATTTTGTTCATTATCAATGAATCTTGTTCAAGATCATTCACAACTTTTCAAATGCAATTTCAAGAGAAATGATTGTAATGTAATTAGTTATACTGTTCCTTGCTCTAATCAGTATACAAACACACACACATGCATATATACTGGAAATGGTTATGTTAAATTGAAACTTACAGCAGTGATTCCTATCTTTTTTAAAAAAGGAAAAGAATAAACTGGAAGTGGAAATATTAATTGCGAAACAAGAAGAATAATGAAGCAAAAATTAAGAAGTATATACTAGACAAGAATTAGCCTCAAAATTAATCAACATATTTTTCTTTTGAGATTTTAATTAACTATTTAATCTCCTTGATTGCAGAGATTATATTTCAACCTTATGATCTAAATATGAAAATGTTCTGTTAAAAGCTAGATGTTGAAAGCATCAAAAATTGTACAATATAATCTTTTTTTTAAAAAAATATAATCTTTATATTAAAATCAAAAATATTTAAAGAGCATTACAACGTAAGGAACTAATCTTTATTGCCAAATGTTGGCAAGTAAGGAATTTTCTTATGGTTATTTAGAATAAAATGCAGGTCACTAAGGAGATAAGGGGTAAATAAATCTTTTTAATCAGAAGATAGGCAATCCTATTAGTCTATTGCAACCAAACAACAAAGCATCCGAGGGTAAATTTAGCCAGACAACATATAGACTTATCACATATAATTTTGCAGATTGGACAATACTTTTGATTGCATTTCTCCTCAAAGCATGAAAATGCTCATTTTCTGTTTTCCTGCCTCACAATTTGACCACCATGCTCACAAGCATTCTGTGCAGCTCCTATTTTCTAAGATGTTAATGTAAACATCCAAAAAAATAGGGAAGAAATGTCCGTATGGTTTATGTGGAAAAAGCCTGAAAAAGGAGTAAAACATTGGAAGCAGCTGCTAAATAGAAAGTCAGGTTTATCATAATTGGGAGATTATGAACAATAAAACTGTGACATTTAATTGGAAAACTTGTATTTTTTTTAACGAAGGAAAGTAGTTGTGGGCTCTCTCCAGAATGAAATGCTTTTCTACAATTCACTGAAGTGTTCTGAACTTCTTTCACTAACATGCATGAAGAGTAATATACATGATTGTAATGCAGGTGAAGCTTGCATTTGCTATGGGATATTAGTATGAGTTCCATTAATGATTTCGTGATTATGATCTTAAGCCATGATGGATCCCTGAGAGGAATACACTGGCTCAGATAAAAATAGTTTTAAATGAGTTCTTTGTAGGAATATATACCGTATTTTGCATAGTAAAACATAAACATTCATTTGTTAGATTGCAAAGGTCTGATGATAAACTGATACATAAAAGAAAATGAAATTAGCTTTAGTTATGTAGACAGTGCCCCCTAGCCTCCAATGTGCAGAATTTATTTAAAAAATACATGCAGCATTTATAAAGTGCTGGCTTTTTATTTCATTCTCAAATATATTACTAAAAATAATTACTTTTGCTATAACAGAAAGGCTCCCCCCACCCTAATTACAAAAGTCATGGAAATATGAAAATGGTTGAAATTAAGCATTCTTATCTGCTTTTCTATTTTTGTATCACCTGCATAAAATATTATACTAGATGGTGATTAAAAATTTCATTTACGAAAAAAATGTTGCTAATATGAAAGTCAACTACTAGATTCATTAATATGTCTTTATCAATCATGTATATTTGAGTTGTTTTAGAAATCGTTTTATCATTTGAAAGAGAACTGAAGATGTCTGTTTAAATCAAAATATTAAGATCTTTCCATTTACTTGTCAATAACATTTAGCTATTTTTCTCAGTACAGTGTAAAACTAAGAGAAAAATCATCAATCAACAGTAAAGCTCTCAGATTTGTAACTGTGCAACAATGCCATACTTTTTTCATATTAGCCTCAACTCTGTAAACAATATATTTATAATTCTTACGCCCTTAGCCGCAAAATAGACTGGGAATAAATAATATTTCTTTTGCCTGCAACCCAAAAATAGACCCAGAGTAGATATCCCTTCATCCTATATTTGCATTTTTGAAAACATTTTGAATATTTCTGCCAACTTTGGCAGGAGGCTGAAAATATAAAAATATTTCTTTAAAAAACCTGCTTCAGCAATTCAAAAATATATACTTTTAGATCAATCCCACACATTTCATTCAATGCATGTATTTTTATATCAAGCTAGTAAAATACAACTGTCAGATATGCTAGACTTTAAAGTTTATAAAACCATTTCTGATAATATTATAACTTTACCATTTTCTCCCCTTAAAGATATTATGAAAAGGCTTATAGACAAAGATAGTTGTGTCTTCTGTGCATTGAACAGGAACTGAGCATTTTGAAAGAAAATAACACAATAAAAATTATTAGAATTAAAACAAGCAAGTCCTGGTAAGGTAAGTTAGCATTAAATAAGCAAAATGAAAAATATGGTTCTCAAGATTCCAAAGAAAAAAAGCAGATTGCTAAACACCTTTTCTAATAAACTGTAACTGAACTTGATTAATGGTGATTTTTTAAATCTCTTTAAAGATGGATCAAAAACCACCTGATTCAAAATGTGGCATGTCAAGAGTTTTACTGTAGGCCATTTATTTTTGTTTATTTATTTATTAGAATTTGTCAAACAAAAACGAGAACAAGAATAAAAGAGAAAAAAAAATACAATGTCAGGGACGATAGGCACGTTAGTGCACTTATGTATGCCCCCTCTACTGGCCACTTAAGTATGAAGTAAGATCCGCGCAAGTCAATTTGTGACTGAAACTGTGAAAATTTGTAGCTGAGACAACCGAATCAGGTAGAGCATTCCAGACTTTGACAACTCTATTACAGAAATCATATTTTTTACAGTCAAGTTTAGAACGATTTACACTGAGTTTAAAGGGGTTGTTCGTGCACATATTCTTGCAATTAAAACAGAAAAAGTCATTTACAGGTAAAGCATTACTACGTATAATTTTGTATGCAATATCTAGGTCTGACCGCAAGCGACAGTCAGCCCATATAATTCCAACTCTATATAAATTTATAACATAAAATAAACATTTGCTTTTCTATCACACCAATGTTTAAAGTCGGTGAACTGCTATTACTAATCCGGCTTGTGCCATGCTTTGGACTCAAAGGAGAAAAGGAGCATGGGGGAACAAAATGGCTACTTACCAGCAACTCCTTATGGGAGCTATTTCTTTTCCTGGGTTCACATAGTTAACCCTCCAGAGCTGCAGTATGTTCATGTGAAAAGACAAGAAACTGCCAACAGGTATATTTAAATAAATAAAAATAAGAGGCAAAAAGTAGGTAGGTAGGTAGGTAGGTAGGTTAGGTAGGTAGGTTAGGTAGGTAGGTAGGTAGGTAGGTAGGTAGGTAGGTAGGTAGGTAGGTAGGTAGGTAGGTAGATAGATAGATAGATAGATAGATAGATAGATAGATAGATAGATAGATAGATAGATAGATGGATGATAGATAATCACCTTATTTTTCTTTGTCTGTAGGTGTATATATGTATCTATATATCCGAAGGATCTTTCTTCCTCCAGTTTAAAAATAAATTAATCTTTCTCTAAATAATATTTTTTCTAGTTTGAATTTTCACACAGGACCACCAATCTATGTCTAATCCTCAACCTATAATCATTAATTCAGCAAGGTTTTGGTTAATGAGAGTACCAGAGATTCAGTTAGGAAGGTAACAAAAACATTTCTGCAATTAAGTGGATTTTTTTAAAAAATCCAATCAGGATTCACAACGTTTAACAAATGACTATTTTTAAGGGTGCATATTTGTTTTCATTTGGATGTTAACTTGGATACCATAAATCTGAGAAGAGTATTAGTACCATTAGTAAAATGGTCATGTCACTTTTTTCAGTCTCGTTTTAATTTAGAACTGTCACTAAATGAACTGTTGTTAAGTCGAAGACTACCTGTATTTCTCCTAGACATAAATCATCACAACAAATTGTAAAGAAATGCTGCTTAATACTACTGTTCTTTCAAAATAATCCATTTTCCCACAATATATATATATATAATTATACATACCTGATTTAAAATTAAGCCTACCTTGACTCAGGTTTTTTTTTTTCCAGGAGCAAAGCATTATATGGCCATCCATTCGTTTAGAAATTTAAAAATATTGTTTGCAATGTTGAAGCAAATGCTTGCGTTCAGCATTTCTTAAATAATGCAGCCTAAATTATCCATGGTAAGCTGCATTGACTACGGTTTTCCCAACATTGCTTAGGGAAGATTCAAATTATGGGAAATTTTTTGCAGCTGAATCTTTCTAGTACTTCTGTGCTGAAATTACCTGAAGAACAAAAACATCTTATATTGCTGTCTCATTTATTTCAGAGTTGTTTGCAATAAAATGCAGCAAATATGGCATCTAAAAGCATTCAGAACTTCAAAAAAATAAACATAGAGTCATTTCAGGTCCAAGCAGTCATTTATCATGGTGTGTGTTGTTGTTTTTTTTCATTGCTCCATAAAAAGACCATATATCTCTTTACTTTCTGAAATTTTATATAACTCTGGTCAAATTCCTATTTTGCGAGAATGAGATACCTTTCTAAAAGGTAACTCAGGATCTACTAAACTGTATAACAATATAACACCTTTGTTACTGGCAATCTTTGGATCAGATTTCATAAAAAATCAATTAAGGGATTCTAGAACCTACTTCTATTAAGAATGCTGTACTGTATTTCAGTCTGCACTGTAACTCTTGAAATATTGAAGATCACATGTGGTCTTTCTTCTTTTGCCTAAAAGAAAACAGAAATACAGTCTCTTGTAATGAAACACTCAATGTATTCTATGAAATACATCACTTTTTGTAATTAGAGTTATTAATTATGAGCCAATTTTTCTTAAAAGCATAGGCAGAGGCAAGATTCTTAAATTTCTGATCAAATCCATGCTCAGACCTGTTCTTGTTTACCTTCAGCAAGGTCACTATTATGCAGCACTTTGAAATTCTCATCTTTGAATATACAAAATACTATTCTAGGACAAAATTTGATGGCTTGGAATCTGGGTAAAATAATTTAAGGAAATTAATGGAAGTATGTTCTATTCCTTCCAGTTTAATTACTTGTGATTTTTTTTAAAAAAGTGTTATGGGTAAGTCAGGAAATATTCCTGGACTACAGGAAAGAGGATATAGGAAATTGTAGCACAAAAGCTTCTTTGCTTTTTTTAAAAAAACTAATTTGTATAATCTGTTTTAGGATCCAATCCAATATTAAATGCTATCATCTTCCTGCTCCTGTATTTTACTGTATATAATTTGGCACCTTCTGGAAAGATGAGAAAGGGACAGGAAGCAGCAGGTAAAAAAACAGATCGAATAAGACAAAGTTTCAAGTCGCTTATCAGGGTCATTATAAAATACAAATCAAAGGATCAGACCAAAGGAGAGTAACTTCCTGCTTAAACAGTTTAACAAATACAACGTTTAACAGAATTAGGATAAATTACATTTACTTGGTCTAAAGAGCTTCAAATTATACATAGTTTTGATAGGAAACTATTTGGATTCTTTGAAGTATCTTAAGTGGTTAATAACTTTTAAAAAATACATACCAGTTTTGCAACTCATTTTGTTACATATCTTTAAGCTCAAGTCTTCTTTGCAGGAGAAAGTTCTCTTCAATTCCCCGGGCGTGAGGAAGATTTGCTTCAATGGATGAACTCCATCTGACGTTAGATTGCCAGTTTAGCAGTTTAAAGTGTGTTTCAAGAGATTTTAGCGCACTGTATATATGTAAACTGAGCATATGGCTTCAATGCCTTGTTTTCTGTATTGTTTTATTCATTATGAAGTGAAAAAAATGACAGTGATTCAGCTCTTTTCTTGACGATTGGGGGGGTGGGATTGCCACTTGGAATGGTCTCTTGGAATTTTTTTTTTAATCTTTTAAATTTTTTTTCCCGCCATTATCATGGGCCGTGGGTATAATTTCATTATTATTGCTTTTTTCTTTTTTTTTCCCAAGACCATTCCATTTCTTTATTTTTTTAACATCTTAAGGTGATAAAGAGATATATGCAAAGCAGTCATACACTGTATCGTTAAAACTCATACGTAAAATACGTTCACAAATCCAACAAAAGGCTAGTACATAGTAAAGCCTAAGCATACTACTATGCAATATTATGAATACATAACTTTAGAGACTTCAGCTTAGTACTGTTATCTATTATTTCCGAAAACATTCACAAAGATCTTAAATGCAAATTGTCATTCCATACTTGGAATAAACAAACAAACAAAGAATATTCTATGTTATAACAACGTTTGGTCATTTTGATGCGTGACCAATTATTTTTAAATTACAAAGAATCCAAAGAATTCTGTAATGTTTCCATAGAATAAAAACATTGCATATGTTCCTAATATGATGTCTGTAGCAATCATTTACCGAAATGTAAATGCAACCTGAACATCAATCACTCAAAATACAGGATCAATCAGCTGCTTGTTTCTTATCTGAAATCCATCTCTCTTTCCATCCAATTGTCTTGTAGTACAAATATTCAAAAGTTCTTTAGGAAATGTTAATGCAATGTAGCTAAAGTTCTAGCGCTGTCTCTGATCAGTTGAATCATCTTCTCCATGAACGAGATTCATTGTCATCATCATCTTCATCATCATCTTGAAGCAAGGAGTCATCTACCAAGGATTCTTCCTGAAACTAAAAGAAATATTTAATAAGACTGCTGGAAGAAATACATCCATTAGAATCTGAGATTATGCAAATCTGCACCTTGAAAAGATAGGCAAATATAGTTTTTTTTTTTTAAAAAAGATCATCATTAGTGCAGGCAGTCTTGGACTTACAACAGTTCATTAAGTGACTGTTCGAAGTTACAAAAAGTCACTTATGACCATTGCTCACACTTACAACCGTTGCAGCAACCCCATGATCATGCATTCAAAATTCAGGTGCTTGGGAACTGACTCATATCTATCATGATTGCAGTGTCCTAGGGTCTTCTAACAAGCAAAGTCAATGGGGAAGCCAGATTCAATTAACAAGTTGGTAACCATGTTACAAACTTAACAGGCACAGTGATTCACTTAACAACTGTGGAAAGAAAGGTCGTAAAATGGGGCAAAACTCATTTTAACAAGAGCCTCAGTGAGCGACACAAAATTCCGGGTCAATTGTGGTTGTAAGTCAAGGACTATCTGTATTTATTTCATTCAAAATAAAGATATCAAACTGAAAAAGGATCTTTGAAAACCAAAGAATATTTGGTTTGGGAGGTGCAACTATTTCTGTCAAGCTGTTACGCTGGTGTAAGTGGAATAATGAAATGTGAAGAACGTTTCTAGCACTGAATTTACCCAAATTATTTAGGTTTTCATAGTCAAATAGTTGCTATCTAAAGTATGACTCAAAAAGGGCAAAAATACGCACAAACCTATGTGAAGCTTCAAGACTGTGTTCTACCTGCTGCCTTACCTGTAGTTTCAGTTAGTAAATCCCAGGCCTTTACTTGTATATAAATCATGACATGGGGTTTTAAATGACAAGCAAAACAACCTAGCATTTGAAGACCAATACTATTCCAGACAAATGGTTGTCCGGAATCTCCTCTTAAAAACCTCCAGTGATAGAACATCATGACTTCTGGAGGTAAGCCATTCCAGTGGTTAATTGTTCTCACTGTTAGAAAATTTCTGTTTAGCTTTTTGATTTCTCCTTGATAAGTTCCCATCTACTTCTTGTCCTGCCTTCAGGTGCTTTGTAGAATAGGTTGACCCCCTCTTCTCTGTTTTGGAAGAATGTTATGTCACCCCTAGTCTTTCTGTTCGTTAGACTAGACAGTTCCTGCTCCCTTTCTAGTCTCATCATCTTTTTTTGTATCATGGTGACAAAAATTGGACACAGTGTTCCAAGTGTGGTATATGGAAACGTGAATGAGAAATGTGGGGAAACAATTCTCCACCTTTATATACTCACAGCCATATTGGTGCACACCTTTGGAAGTCACATTAACTAATAATCTCTCTATACATTTGAGATACAATGATTGATCTATGGAAATAAATTCACACTCTATGGAAAAGATAAGGCAGAAAGAGAGCCTGAAAACTGGACCTTGTATGGCGTATTAATGTACCAAAATTTCCTTGATCACAAAAAAAAATAAAATTTAGAAAAATATTTAAATGAATACATGTAGATTTTTTGCAATTCATATGAAATATTAGTTTGGAAATAGTCACTTTTAAAGAAAAAATTACAAAAGTAATTTCCCAGAGATGAAATATACATCTGTTAGGAGGTGCTTACACAAAGGCCAGAGATTAAGACTATAAATATTAAAATAAATGACCTGACAATGGAACAGCAACTCTGATAAAATTTATGGTGAAGTCAGTGGAATTCTGTACTCATAATTTACACTACAACTGATATTACTAGAATCTGATTGTTACATATATTTTAATATTCATATGTAACTTTATTAGCAGTAATGGTGAATTTTTATCTTTGTAAAAACCTGCAATAAAACCATGCTAAATGCTTGAAGAAACTTTGATTGGAAAATCTATTATGTATATGCATTTACTGAAGAGAAAAATTTTTACTCTCACACTTGTTAACTAAACTGTAATTTAAGGAACCAATATATACAGGATAAGAATATGTAGGACAGAGGTTTGATTATTAATTTGAAGTTGTAACTTCAATAAATGCTACACACACACAATGTACAATTCTAGTAGTAAGATACTACAATTTTAAAAAATGTGTTAAAACGTTATACAAAGACAAACATTATGAATTTCAGAGCTTTCAATTTACTACTGTTATCAATCATTTCTGAAAAGATGTGTCTGGAGTTACAACGGCCACCAAGACTGCTGGGATTGCCGTCACTAAGTGATATGATCACGTGACATCACACTTTATGCCAACATCACTTTGTGATGGAGGCCCCAGTCCAAATTGTGGTCTTAAGTCGAGGACTACCTGTGAATGCCATGTTTATGTGTTTCCTAATATCCATTTGTTATCAAGATAGCATTTTCTTTAAGGGATACTGCTTTCTTAAATGTAAAAAGGGTGAGCGCCTCTCTTAAATTAATCAGTAGCATGCCTTCTTCAAACATTTATGATCAAGAAAAGATGTAGCCGGTCCCAGTACAAACAAAGAGATAAAAGTTCACACTCCTTCATCTCCTTGTACACTTACTTCCTCTTCATCTGGCTCAGTCTCTTCTGTTTCCACGGCTAACATATTTGTTACTGGCTTGTTCCATGCTAACTTCAGGTCTTGCCCTTTAAATCGAGATCCGTGGATAGCGGCCTAGAGGCAAAAAATATTTTTAGGGGAAAAAAATACACACACACACACATATTGCCTGCTATAATCAACTGCCGAATTCACTGCACAAAGGGAAGGACACGAAGAACCAAGGACCAGATGAACAGCTCACAAATATCCCTATGTGCCTAAAGGACTACATTTAGCATGCTACGTGGCAAGACATTTTAAACAAAGTGAAATATGAAGAGCCTTTATGTTATCTCACCAGGTGATGTTGTTCCAAGGAAAAATAGTAAAAAAGCCAGAGTGCAAAATGCAATTCTTTGGCATACTTGTACTAGCTTTATGATTTCTATATCTAGCTTTTAATAGAGATAAAATAAGCCCCCATCTCTGATAACAGAAATTCATTAAATGCAAGATAGGCTTAATGCTCTAATTATTTCAGAATTTATAATCAAGGATATGAAAGTACTTTCCATCTTTATAACCCTCCCTTATATTGCAATGCTATATATAAATAAATATATTTTAAAAAAAACTTCAAATTAAAGTTCTCAAACTTGCATCACACTGCATTAGACAGCCAACTGTTACTGAATCATTTCCTTATTTGTTCTTTTCTCCAAAATACTGATATTTATTAATATCAATAAGACTGCAATCCAAAACATGGCATCTTGATAACACAATGGGTTGATAAATAAATAAAAAATAAACTTCATGAATCTAATTTATCTTGCAGTAAAACATTCTATTTTCGGCAAAAGTCTGGCAATTGAATTGTTAAAAAAAAATAAACCTATGGGATATTCATACCTTCAAGTATCAGATACATTAAGTGCTTGCTTTGGAAATAGTACCTCCAAATTAAAGTAACATGAACTAGCATAAATCAGTGTTAGCATCATTCTGAAATAATAACTGCCATGGTCAAAAAAAAGATTTATGGTATAATCTGGAAGTACAGCATAATGTGAAATGTGGAAACAATTACATGTCCAATGACATCTGAACATGAATTGTGTGATATTAAAGTCCCTAGGCATAAATTTTAAATCTGTACATATAAATTTATGATAAATTTTAAAAGATACCACAAACCTATTAAAATGCAACTCGGGAGACTTTTTTGTACATGGTCTTGTCACAACATCACAAAGTGGGATTTTAAAGACTGAGTATATATGACATTTGAGCTTTTAAAAAACATGGTAATCTCTGAAAAAAATTACAGCAACATAAAAATGTAACATATCACGACTAGGGAATCATCCCAAACTCAAATGTATGTGACCATAAAATTTAACCTTTTTTTCATTCAAGGCAGTAAGATATTCGCTACCGTTCCTTCGAAGAAATCTCATGAAGCTGAAGCTAATTGAGAAATGAATTTCTACAGTCTGTTTTTCCATAGAATCAAATCTAAAATCATCAGGTTGGAAGGAACTTTGAAAGTCTTCTAGTCCAACCTCCCAAGATAGGAATCCTCATACCTTCTCAGACAAACGGTGGCCCAATCTTTTCTTGAAAACTTCCAGTGATGGAACATCTACAACTCCAAGAGACAAGCAGTTCCACTGCTTAATAGTCCTCATTGTCAGAAAATTCTTTATTTCCAGGCTGGATCTCCCTGACAAGCATCTACCCATTGCTTCTCCTCAGGTGCTATGGGGAATAAGTCAACACCCTCTTCTCTGTGGCAACCCTTTTAAGTATTGGAAGACTAACATCAACTATCTTCTCAGTCTTACCTTTGTTAAGCTAAATATACCTAGTTCCTATAGACTCCTTACAATTTTAGTTGCTGTTCTCTGCACACTTTCTAGGGCCTCAGCATCTTCTTTGTATCATAGTAAACAGAAATGGAAACAGTATTCCAAATGTGCAGTATAGCATGGTACTACAACTCCACATAATCTTGCTACTATCCTTCTGTTGATGCAGCCCTAGACTGTGTGGGCAGCTACACCACATTGCTGATTCATTTTTAAGAGACAATCTATCAG
Source organism: Pantherophis guttatus (assembly GCF_059756535.1). Lineage (NCBI taxonomy): Eukaryota > Metazoa > Chordata > Lepidosauria > Squamata > Colubridae > Pantherophis > Pantherophis guttatus. Next base: position 115,932,465 of record NC_142067.1, on the reverse strand, counting down.
TGCAACTAGACCTCTTATAGGCAATACTCTTGCACCAGGTGCTGCCTATCTCATACTTATTCATCTGGTTTTTCATGTCTAGATTTTACTTTTCTCACCAATTTCCAAGTTATATTTTCAAAAAAAATACTGTGCAGTATTCAGTTTATTGACTAGTACAGACTTGAGTTGTATATATTTTATTTATTATCCTTCATTTTTAATTAGGTTACCCTATGCATAGGATTATATCTGTGGCATAATAAACTTGCAAATGTTCAACATTTGAGCAAACTGTGATTTGACACTAGTAAATAAATTATTAAATTCATATGATCATATGCTGTGCTTTTATAGCTCCAACATTAGGGCACAAATCTTTCCAAGTTGAATTTTCCCCCAAAATATATTTAATTTTTGGAAGATAAGTGATTAAATATATTAAAATCAATAACATTAAAATTAATAACATTTTAATATTTTCTAATTTTAGAATATTCACAAACTGGTGAAGAATGCAACAAAAATATCTGACTAAGTAGCCTTAGAACTGTTAAATTTCATATTGGACATTGATTTATTTCAACTGAAATAAAAGGAAAAATGAAATATATTCTTCACAGATGTCGTTTCCCACTCCCATTGCTCCAGGAAACAACTAAATGGATGCTAGAAATTATATATTCAGAAATATTCATAGCCAACGTTCATTATACCTCTCTTCTGGTATCTCAAATTGTGATTCAAACATCTGAGGTGATTGCCCAGAAATACTATTTTATTAGATCTGTTGTATTTAATTAAATAATTTAAGATAGAATAACATTCAATAGAACAAATACTGCAAGTACAACTGCCCGAAGACTTTACATAATTTTATTTATCCCTCCCTCCCACCAGTGCTTAATATGAAATATCATGATAACTGATACACAGCAGATAAATTTGCAGAACTGTCGTGAAAAGTTTTAGTAACTGTCCTAAAAGTGAAAAGGATAGGAGTTAATCAGATTTTGAAAGATTGTAATGGTCCAAAGACAGGACATAAGAAAACATTTCACTTTCAAATATAAATATATTTGAAGAAAAAAAAAAGGGCAGGGATACACTTACTGCTTCTGCTTCTGCTCTTGTTTTGAATGTAATCACCGCATGGAGAGAAGAATCGTCTATCTGGCAATCTTCAATTTCACCATATTGCTTTTAAGAGGAAAAAAAATCTCATCTAGGCAACATATTTATTCTCTGCTAACTTTAAGCTAAGAGCATTTAGATACAATTTGCACTGAGAATGATTCCAAATCTAAAATAACTGTAGAACTGTGCTTTTTTAAAAAAAATATTAAAAATGGTCTGAAAGGAAATTGAATATAAGAGAAGTTTAAGCACGTTTAAAAAAGAAAAACTTGCAAGGTAACGTTATCTGATGTTCATTATCTCCCTATTTGGGTAATGAAATTTCTGAAAGCAAGCAACCAGAGCAATCAGAGAGCACCAAGTTCAAACCCTAAAGATAGATAGATAGATAGATAGATAGATAGATAGATAGATAGATAGATAGATAGATAGATAGATATGCACACTTTTTCATCAGAATGATCAAATAAGCAGGATGCAAAGTCTACTTCTGGGATTTATGATGTCATGATGTATGTATCAAAGGCACAGATTGTATATCATGGAGTATCAACCCAACCCAATCCAATTCTTTATTACAAATTAGTAACCCAGATGGAGTTTTTCGTGCAGCTGTTGATAAAAATAGGATCGTCAACATGATCATCAACATCTGATGACGGATATGGCACAAGAGAGAAGAACCCAGATATGCTTCCTTATTTTCATCCTTTCCCTCACTGTTAACAACCATGCAAACCTGCCGTTTCCTATCCTGTCCTGTCCTTTTTCCACACCTGGAGAAAAATATGGCAACAGTCTATGTCGAGTCTAAGAAACATCTGAAGAAGTTCAACAAATTTAACTTGGCCTGAGTATTTCATCAGTCACAGTGAAAATGCCAGAGGTAACAACACACACAAAATCACACACACACACGTACTAAGATTAGCAGAACAATCAGACAGGTAGTCCAAGGTTCTTGGATGAGAAGCGAAAGGTCTTCAAAGGAAAAAACCAAGTCCAGTTGCCTCTTGAAAAAGCACCTTTGGGACAACCATGACCTGGATGACCAAGAATCTCCATAGACAATTAGACAGGAACATACCGCAAAATGAGGAAGGAGATCTTCCCTGTCATTCTCCGTAAAAGCTGAGATTTCAAGGGCTCGAGGACGATGATCCACCACAGCATGAACAGAAAGACTTCTTCCTCGACCCCGGCCTCGAACTCCCCTACCTCTCCCACGAGATGCCCCTCGACCTCGTGTGTGCATTCCTCTCCCGCGGCCAGAGGAAAGAATGCCTCGTTTTGCAGCCTAGTAATAATAAAAAAGTGTTCATAGAGACCCAAATGAGATATATTCTCTATCTGCATTTTCAACTTTAGAATTCTGCATTATGTAATTTATAATGATACGTATAGTATTATCATCTTTGAATTGTAGATGGCTCTTACAGATTGATGACATAAGGCTGGCTCATGAAATTAAAGCAAAGGTGACTCTATTCACTGGGTGGCTTTATGTCACCCGTTATCTCTCAGCTGGACTTTCCCAGAGGTTTCTTGATGTGAGAAAAATTAGGGAAGGGGATGCTAATTATGCCACACTGAAGGAAAAAGAGGGTTCAAATCTAACCACACACTTTGTCATTAATAGTTTAATTCCTTGATGATAACATGTTTTCTTAAAAGAAAGTGAAAGTAAAGCAAATATATTCAAAATATGCGTTCCCAAATATACATTCCATAGACTGAGCCAAGATTCAACTGAATGAACTGCAAAGGTATGTCTCTCTGTGTATGTGCTAATTTTTTAACACTTGTCTGCTGTATAATAGATGGTTTACGGAATTAATGAAACAACAAATTGTGCTGTTATTTGTCACTTAGATTCCCTTCATAAAACAGCAGAAACCACATCAAGCTACATTTAACAAAGAACTGTTTCTGTTAATATATATTTCTAGTAAGAAAAAGGGGCAGTGAATTGTAAAGGCCAGGAAAATAGGTTAGAGACATTTCGATACTTCTAAACACCAATAGCACCATCTATGGGTATACTGTAAAAATGCCTGCTGCTGATAGCGAATTAGGTTAAAGCAAAATTGCTTAAAGGCAAGTGAACAGAAATTATCTAAGTCCAAGACCTCCAATAAAAAACAGTTTTAAGGTGATTTCTGTTTAAAACTATTTTTGCATTATGTAGACAAGAAGTGAAACATCTGTAATGTTAACTAGCAATGGTGAAATATACTACTTACTTCAAGCTGCAGTTCTGTATACTTTCTCCTTAATTCAGTAACTTCTTCTCCAGCCTGCATTTTCTTATATAAGTCCAACTCTGTATCCAATAGTTCTTTCTGCATCTAAAATGTCATGGAAGCAATTTAGTTTGCATTTTCTAACTCACATACAAATACCAGATGAAATAACTAGATTCTACGGGGTGTAACAAGGATGCTAGATAGAAAAAGAAGTCCCCAACAGTGGTTACACACATTAGCAGAACACTAACCATAATTTGCTTTTTAATCAGTGATTAAATAATTAATTAATTAATCAATCAATCAATGAATTACTTTTATTTTCCCAGATTCTGAATGATGGTTTTATGCTGAAAATTAACTCCAGACAAATTATTTGCTTGCTTAGCAGTATTACTTCAGACTGCTAAGCAAGCAAATAATTTGTCTGGAGTTAATTTTCAGCATAAAACCATCATTCAGAATCTGGAAAAATAAAAGTAGCAATAGTATGATGCAGAAATATTCAATAATCTACCAAGTTACAAAGCACTTGACCAGTATGGGAAAACTAGTGGGTTAAACCCCTGTTCAAAAATTTGCATTGAAAGAAGAGGGGATATTTTTTCCATTGTTCAACAATGAATTTGTAAATACAAATGCACAAATATAAATACAATCATGGATGTTGAAAACAAAACTAATTAACTAACAAAATGATATAAGAGAGATCTGAAGAGAACAAAATGGGAACCAGTTTGGTCTAGTGGTTAAGGTGCCAGGATAGAAAACAAGAGACCGTGAGTTCAAGTCCCGTCTTAACTGAAAGCCAGCTGGGTGATTTTGGGCACTTTCTCTCAGCCCAACCCGCCTCACAGAGTTGTTATTGTTGTGAGGAAAACAGAAGAATGGAGGTATGCTGGGTATGTTCGCCACCTTGAGTATTTGTAAAAAATAATAAAGGCTGGATACAAATAAATAAATTAAAAATAAATTTTTAAAAATCTGTATACCTGTGTCCTTGTTTTCATGCTTTTTACCGGAGTGCTTGTTGAGGAAACTCCTTTTAATTCATCCTTTAACTTGGTGATACTGTTGGTTAAAGTCTCCAGAGTTTTCATGATTTCAGCTTTGTCTTCTAACTTCATATTTTTATTTTTCTCCAGTTTTGAAATCAGCATCTAGTGAAATTACCGTGTTAGTTACAGAAATTCTTTACTTTCCCCACACATAAAACATATAAAAATATTCATTCTAATACCAATGGGCTCTATGTTTTTCACACTGAAATCCTGGATCCAATTACATGTTTCAATTTTTTTTTAAATCATACCGATCAACAATAAAAAAAGAGAGAAAATGTCCATTTACTACCAAGATCTATTTTATTGGCTTTTTTCTCAAAAAATAAATAAATAAATAAATCTGTTTGAAAAATTCATTCACAAGAAACAAAATAAAGCTAAAATTCTTCCAAACTCATAAAGCTTTGCTAATGTCTTACTCGTATTGAAAATATATATGGTATCTTACTGAATATGAATATAGGTGAGCAACTGCCTCATCAATGACTGTTCACAGCTATGAGAAATGAAAAAATAACTTTGCAACTTATGCCCACATTTACAATCCTTGTGGCATCTTTCTCTCATGTATTTGTCAATACTATCAGTACACGTTCTCCTGTGTCTGACATATATTTCTTTCTTACCCCCTCACAGGCAGGAGAGGTTGCCTAAATAAGCTAGCCCTGAGCTGCTTTTCTCTGCAGCAGAGTATGTGTCCCTAAAAAGTGCTAAGTGCAAGTTAACAAACTCAGTTCCAGGACTTTAATTAGCTATTAGAATCATCCAGCTGTGCTGCTGCCTGACACTGACAAGACTCTAATCAATTTTATACTGAAGGCTTTTTTTGCCTTCTAGGCAGTTGGTGGTTTGTAGTTGCCAACTTGCTAGGCAAAGAGCTGGCCCTAATGTATTACTTTAGATCTGTGTTTCCCATTGTATGCCTGATTACTTTCTCGTAATCTCTTCCTCTCCAATAAATGTTAACGATAAACATCAATTTTTCTTGCTAATAATCGCAGCGTTGGGGTAAGCATTCCAAAGGGCAGGAGAGTGAGGGAAAAGGGCTATAAGATTTGCCCTTTTACCCTTCCTTGTGAGTCAAATTCCAGAAACTTTCCAGACTGTTTGGGCTCACCCAGTTGTTTGGGCCTGTATCCTTCTGACACTGTAAAGCAAAGGAAAGCTGAAGTAAAAGAGTAAGCACAATTGCAGTCATACAATTTTTCACTTAGTAACCGCTTTCCTTGATGACTGAGTTGCCATCCCAATTGCAGTTGCTAAAGGGGACTGGTTCTCTCTCTTTGTTCTTTGATTTTTCCATTTAACTGCTTTTACAATGCAATTTTTAATGAAATAAATCTACTATTTTATCTTAAAGCTTCATGTTTGACTGTTATCATTCTATTACCTTTTGTGTTTCAATATGTTTTTCCAGGATCTCTTGTTTTTTCTTCCTCACATCTTGCTGAAGTCTTAATGCCTCCTAAAAATATAAAAAAATTCCAATAAGCATCTCAATACTTTATAAAAACTAAAATGCCTCCAACTATGTATGCGTGCCAATATAGGTACACACACACACATATAGTTAAAATTTTAATTCATTAGATAACTTTTTTTTATTTAAAAGAATCATATATGGAAAAAGACCTAAACCATCCTATTATATTTTCACTAATTAATACACATAATTATATATAATTATATAATTATATATAGTTATATAATTAACAATCACCATATCTGAAGAAGGTATTTGTGCTAGACATTCTCTTCTTGTCAATGTATAGAATATTTGTTCAACTTATACGTAGAAACACACAAATTTAAAGGCATTACTGGAGGAAACCAGGTTATCAATTAATTGAACAAAATCAACTATATTCAAGAGTCTATAATTTAACTTGAAATTTAAAGAACTCTTAAAAATCTGGCATAAGAAATGTCCATAATTCAAACATGATGGGTTTGCCATCATAGTAGTATCATTGTGGAATTGTGGAAAAATTGCCCACAATGTCCGTTCTCTGGTTCCCTAGAAGAGTTGCACAAAGCCACACCAGAGGCAATCTCCTGGATAGTTGAATTGGACATACAGTTATGAGGCCATTGCTATACTTCTATGGAAGTTTTGTATGCAATTACATGGACTGTGTACAGTATATTTTTACTTTTCTTCTGTCGTGTTCTCATCATGCACTAAATAATAAAACCGGAAACTCCAGGTGCCTTTTGAAAAAGCACCTTTGGAGTAATTGTGGAATTATAAGAGTATTTAATATCTTCTTATATCTCAGATATATATCTTATCTCTCAATTTTTTATTGTATTTCCCATTGTTTGGGATCTAGAAAATATATAAATATTATAGTTCAATTGTATCTCATTGGGTAGCTAAAATTAATCTTTAAATATAGCAAAACTAATGTCATTTCTAATATATTGGATTTTTCAAGATAGTCCATGAGGAAAAACAAACAAACAGCAAACAACACCAGGATTTTTACTCTATGTGATAACTGAAACCATTGTTTGTAAATTATTTGTAATCATGATTGCATGCTGTGATTGGGAGACTGCACAAATGCACATACATATATACAGTTTCACATAAATATATTTCAAGTAAGAATATATATAAATTAAAATTCATAGGAAGAAATAATTCTTTGAGTGCTCCCAATTACCTAATCATAGTTAGAAGATCAAAACAATATGCTTCAACAAGAAAAATGTCCTTTACCCACAATCACATTAAATGTACCTGTTTTTTCTTCTGTGCTTCACTGGAATCTAACAGGGCAGTATTAACAACAGGCAAAGTTTTCTGAGCTGCCTTCAAAGCAGCTGGATTATATACTGTTTTTGTCAAGCCGGTAGAAGTTGACAGCACCTGTAGTAGAAAAATATTTCATTAGCACATTATGAAATAAAAACTCTCAAATCAAACTCATGTTACCTAGACTCATCAAAGTGTTTTCTTAGCAATAAGATACAAAATATTGCTTTTATCTTCTTCTATATTTGAGATCGTTCTATCGTACAGTCCAGGAGTTTCCTAGAAGTCTTCCATCTTAATACAGACAAGATCTGCCCTCTTATAAGGAACAGCCATGGTCTCAACATACATTGAGAGGTCAAAGATTTATTAATAAAATAATAAATGTTTATAATTACTATTTTGAATTCAAAAACAGTAAGACTGGGAGTTAAAGGCAGTTTAACTGAAAGCTAAAGGATAATTCTAAAACTTGCAAAATCAGCAGTTACAAAGTGCTGTTGAGTCAAGATATGATTTTCATATATTCAGAAAACCTCTGGTTTCCTCAGCGTACAAAAAAAAATGGAAATTTTAAAAAGGGGGTTGTCTTATTTATTTATTAATCAAATATACAAAGCTGGATATCTCACTAATTTTTCTTACAGCTCCTTCCATATTATAATATATTATAATATATGGAAGGAACTGTAAGAAAGAGCTAATGAATTTTATACATTAAAAGAGTATATTGATATTAGAAATTGTGGCTTGTTAAGGGAGTTAAATAAGTTTTCAAAATAATCTCTAACAATTTCAAGAAAGGTCTTAAGTGCCTGCTTTGATTAGTCTTTGGTTTATTTTTCTTATGCTAATTCTCTCTTACCTGCTTCTTTTTTCCCAAAAGCCTATGGACATTTTATCCAACTTAATTATCCTGGATCACTATATGCGTATTGGACTCATCAAGACAAAAGAATGTAAACTCACAAATAAAAGGCAGCAAGCTTTTAATTTGTAGTTTATAACTATATACCCACACTATTCAGTATCTACCTCCTCTATTATCCAATGTGCAAATTCCACTAGGTAAAATAAAACTGTACTGAGTAGGAGTATCATCCCAATACTGAAAGTCACATAACCACAGATGCCAAGCAAAGAGACGGAACCATTAAAGCAAAATATAACATAGCCTAGCAGGCATCATCTGGGTGCTTTGGGCTAGAACTCCCATAATCTCTTCCTACCAGCGATGCTGACAGAGGTTTATTAAAATGTTAATCCAAAAGGGGTGCTCTTGCAAAGAGTTTTAGGATTGTGACAGCACATCTACAGCAATTTCCTGCTGCTGGCATTACTACACCAAAGTCATTTTTGAATGTCAAGCAATTTCATTTGTTCTACGCTAACAGATACTGCACCAAATTCAACCTGGTTTTGTTAACCACCATCTCAGCATGCAAATCCATGCCGAAACAGCAACAATTTAGGTTTCACTGACAATGCCTATGTGAAAACAAGTATGGTTAGTAGCATTGCTCCTTCCGTCGGAACTTGAAGACTTGGCTTTTCAAACAAATAGGCTGAGACTGATTCCGGGCTTTATTATTTACTACTAATTAATTATTTGGATTAAATTATGATTTTATTGTACTTGTTTCTTAACTTGTGTTCGCCGCCCTGAGTCCTTCGGGAGAATGGCGGCATATAAATACATGTAATAAATAAATAAATAAATAAATAAATAAATAAATAAATAAATAAATAAATAAATAAATAAATAAATAAATAAATAAATAAATAAATAAATTTCAACCACTTTCGTATCAGAGCTGTCATGGTTTTAAAGAAGCTGACAACTATTTTGCATTTATCACACGTGAGCATCTGCTTTGAAGCTGACTCAGGTTAATCAGGAGACAGTTTTCTGAGCATTATAGTTTTCTTACCTTTTCTGTAGTTGGAATAGATGGTTTAGGCACAAACCCGAGTCTATCCTTTACAGACAGTTTGGTTACATTCTAGGTGAAGAGAAAAAGGATCTGTTTAATGTTTGCAATACGTGTTTTTAAATACATTTCATCTCACTTTTAAGGTAGTTATCTAAAATCCAATCAATTCCATCAAGATAAATAGAAGATTATAGAAGGGTTTTGCAAAATGCCCATTCCCTTCAACTACAGAATGTTGGGCCATACTTCAAAACATACGGTATACAACTTTCTGCTGGATCAAATACCAACTTGGAAAAAAAATTAAGCTGCACGCTGATTTAAAAACTAGTGAGCATACAATGCAATAAATAATGAGACAGGGCCTATTTAGATAGACCATTTCCATTTGCTGTGTAGAAAACAGAAGAGCAAAAAGCAGTGATTCATTAAAACTCACAATGGCTGCTCAAAGCAAAGTTTTGGAAGTCTATCATCTACGAGAGTTTTAGCAATACGGAGAGTCCTCAACTTATGGTATACCATACCCCCGACTGAAATGTTTTATATGTTGGGTATATAAACAATACCCAACTTTCTAGATTGGCCTTCCGCCACCACAAATTCATGTAACATTTGTTTTACTAATGAAGTTGCTTTAATTAATTTTTCAATGAGCTTGTGAGCCATTACATCCTTTTTCTTTTTCCAACAGGGAATTTCCAGAGAGAGGGGGGGGAGGGAGGGAGGGAGAGAGAGAGAGAGAGAGGGAACCTTACTTGAATATTAGAACACTTTAATTCTCCAGAGGTAATGGAATTAATCCCTTTAAACATTTTTGGCTATTAATTAGAAAGCACTGTAATGAATCTGTAAGGCAGACATCAATTCAAATGTGCCATTTTACTAAACATGCGAATTAAACATAAAAATCACTTCAATCCTTTTTTAAAATGTTCCTTTTACCATTTATACTGAACAGGTGCTTCTGACAGAGAAGGAACTATATAGTTTGGTTCTGGAGACTAAGAAAGTTCAGAAAAATTAAGAGTCACGTTCACCTGAATGGTTTCTGCACTGGCATTCTGTGCTTCAGCAGGTTCAATGTTACTGGCAGGCACCGGACCTAATCGCTCCTTGACTGATTGCTTCACAACTGGTAAAATGGGCTGCTGGACTAAAGGCTGTATTACCTTAAAAAGAAATGAAATCTTCATAATAGTTCATAAATATTTCAACTCGGAGTATGACTGGCTTCTAGACATTTTACCATTATTCCTTTTTTCATGATGCCCTCTAATCTGAATGCTATTTTGGCATAATTATATTTTTGGTAAGTTTCATAAGGCCATAGACCTGAAACTACTCAGATTATTTAAATCTAAAAACAACACTTTAAGAATAACTGTTCTTTAATCTTTCCTGTTTATGTTAACAATTTCTGTATGATTGTATTAATATCCTCAGATTATCTTTCCAATAAATAATTATATGGTTCTATATAATACTTGAGAAAGGGATCAGGGGATGAGTGTTACAGGCTATCAAAAAAAAAACATACTCAAAGTTTAAAAATAATATTTTTAGAACCATGCATGCTTATATTATGTGTTCCACAGAAGTGGCTGAACCTCATGAAACATCTTTGTAACATTCATTAAATAAAGCAATCCTATCATTTTTCAGGCTTATATATAAGACTGGGAGAAGGGATTCTTTAATGAATAGAAGAGACATATTTGGCATAAGATTGGGGGAACTCTGAATTTTGCACAATATTATTTTTTTAAAATGAAACTAGGAAGGGCAAAGAATATCTTATAAGAAGAACAATCAGGTACTAAACTGCTGTATCAGCTCTACCTGATTGATTTTCTTACAGTAAAAAACTCAAATACGTGAAATAAATTTAACTGATCTATATTCATAAGCAAAATTCTTATTCAAATAAAGAACCTTGATTTCTTAGTGTTGATTTGGAAAACTCAAGATTCAAACTTCTTGAAAACCATGCTAAAGTATTTAGCTTAAAAGAGCTATGCAAATTAATCAAATTTAATTCTTTACCTTTGGAACTGAAGTTGTAATTGGGGGAGTACTGCCTTCTCTATGCCAATAGACTTTGATAAATCGATTATTTAAGACTGCTTCTGTACTCGATATTGCTTTTTTAGCTTCCTCGTGGGTAGCAAACTGGATGAGGGCACCTTCTGGATCTCCCTGGTAGGCAACCTATGGTTTTTGAAAGAAAGGCAAACACAATGTAGAGAAATGCAGTGTGTCTTCTCAAAGAAGCACAAGACTCTTTAGGAATGTCATTCAGAGAATATTCAGAATATCATTAAGCCACTTGGAGTTCAAATACTAGAAATGTCATAAAATACAATTTTTAAGCAGTCTAATTTGTAATTTCTAGTCAGGAAGTGGAGAATAATAGTTATTAAACATGTACATTTCTGGGCATGTTACTGAGTATGTTTTTGGCACAAACAAATCCAATTTTCTTGCCATTTTTTAAATCCTCCCCGCCCTCCAAAAAAGGAAGAAAACGTGCAATCCCAAATCATAGACGTTTAATTGGGTACAAAATGAACCAAATATCCCATTAAACAAATAATTTAGAAGGCCTGCCAAATGAACCATATATTTTTGTTTAAATTGAAGTACAGCAAATTGTAATAGAGCTAGTCCTTTACCTACGACCACAACTGAGCCTAAAATTCACAGTTAAGTGAATCACTGCAGTTGTTAAGTTAGTGACACGGTTGTTAAGTGAATCTGGCTTCCCCATTGACTTTGCTTGTCAGAAGGTCACAAAAACAGATCACATATCATTGGGACATTGCAACTGTCATAAATACATGCCAGTTGCCAAGCATCTGAATGTTGATCTTGCAATCATGGAGATGCTGCAATAGCTGAAAATGTGAAAGCAGCCATAAGTCACTTATTTCAATGCCTTTGTAGCTTCAAACAGGCACTCAATGAACTTGTAAATTTAGGACTACCTGTTTGATTGAGAAGGCACTAGTACCTGTGCCACTTTACAAATACAGAGACAGGCAATCCAATGCCTTTCAAATGTTTGGAATTCAAATTCCCATCAGCCTCTATCTGCAGGGACAATTGCAAAGAAATGTGGAATATTTTGGCCAAAATATCTGGGGGAAATAATGTTGCTTATTCTTGCCTTAGGGTAACTGCAATAAATTAATTCCTTGCCAATATTTAACTTCTGACTAAAGCTCTCTATTTAAATAGATGATACATCCAAGCTAAATTTTCAGGGCTTTATGTATTAGAAAAAATACATTGTCATGATCCATGTTTCAACTAGTAAAAAATTTCCAATATATTATTTCAACAATATAGTAAAAAGGTTTATAGCACTGTTTCTCAACCTGGGACATTTTAAGATGGGTGGACTTCAACTCCCAGAACTCCCCAGTCAGCCACGCAATCGCCTACCTGCAAATTCACTAAATTTCCAAATTTGCAGAAGTGTTCATTTAGTTTGCTGATATTATTAAGCTCTGGGGGAATTCTCCTCAGTTCAAGTTTTGTGTTTTCATTCCCAAATTGCATCTTCTTCTGGAAAGCAGGACTATTTGTTCTATTAAAATTTTGTCTGAAAAAAAAAAATCCAAATGCTTAAAGTTACTAATAGAAATCAATTCACAAGAGGATAGTTAAAATGTGGAATTAAATGATAAACAATATGAAACTAAATTCCAGGAAGCATCTATTTTAAACACTGTTGTGGAACAAGGAAAGCTTCAGTATACTAATATCAGCAGCTACCCAAGTAGGGAGAACCAAAGATCAATTCATGATCACATGCCAGCCTCTACCATATAATCGTAAATGACTAACATTCCTCTAGATTCCCATGTTTTCCTCTACAGAAACCTCTACAATGCTAGTTTAAAAATCTTGTTAAAGATTTAATCTTGTAGTATATTAATGTATATTGCAAATTGAATAAACTAAGATTAATTCACTGTGAAATGAGGAAGTTGTTGACATGTATATTAAAACTGGATAGAAATTAATCAAGGAGAGAACCAACCTAGAACTAAGGAGAAACTTTTTGACAGTTAAAACAATTAATCAATTGTCCGGAATAGTCTTCTGTTTGAGCAGAGGGTTGGAATAGAAGACCTCCAAGGTCCCTTCCAAGTCTGTTATTCTATTAAAACTGTTCCTAATTTGGAAAGCAGTATTTGTATATGTTTTCATGCAACGGAAAAACCTGTATTACTGAAGTGATACTTGATGTGATTTTCTTTTAATACAAGTATAAAGATAAACATTGAGTATTACAGGGCCCATATAAAAATAATGCAAAGTGTTGTTTATGTGATCTGCATCTACAGTGTCCACAGTATCCAGCAAAAAAAGCCAAGATAATAGCTGCAAAGTCCTGTTGTTTTACATGAATACAAGATATTAGAAACACATACAAAAAAGTAGACGTTAAATTGTTGCAGCAGCTGTTTTCATTTTTTAAAAAACCTTCAAACTTTAAATCAAGCATAGACAATATTTCTGTACTGTATCTAAATTCCATTTTTAAAGCCAAAATATGTGGAGGGAGGGGGATTAAGAGGAGGGGTCTTTTGAGCAGCAAAGGGCATGACAGCTGATTCTTCATTACTCTGTTGACTTTGCTGTCAACAGAGCCAACAACTGCTTACTTGTCAAACCAATTCTTCTTTGCTGCAAGCCCATCGCCTGCACCGATAGTTCTCTTCCGGGACTCTGAATCCACTACAATCCTCATACTGCTTTTATTGGGAGGTTTTTCTGGAGGAAGAAAAGAGTTCACTGATGAATTTTTAAAGGATGTTTGTGCATTTTATAGTAGAATTTTCTCTCCTGATTACCGTCAACCGACTTACTACATTTTCGCAGCATATTAATAAATGCAGGACTTCTTTAAATCCAGGTCCCTTTGATTCAGTGTTGGTCCAAGATACACTAAAACCACATGCTTCAAAAGGAAATGCAAGTGACCACCGAAGGCAGCTACAGAATTCACTGCTTAGAAAATATAATGTCTTTACAGCTGTAGATATTTAGCAGATGACTTGCGACCTGAAACCCTTAAAGGGATCTCTTTGGGAAAAGGGCATCTCATAAAGAAGTACAGAGGGTCCTTGATTTACAACAGTTCATTTAGTGGCCATTCAACGTTACAATGGCAGTGAAAAAAAATGACTTGTGACCATTTTTCACAGTTACGACCTTTGAAGCGTCTCCGTGGTTATGTCATCAAAATTCAGGTGCTTGGCAACTGGTTCATACTTATGATCATTGCTTTGTCCCAAGGTCAGGTGATCACTTTTTTTCAATCTTCTGACAAGCAAAGTCAATGGGGAAGCCAGATTCATTAAACAAACAGCTTCCCTCAGGTATCCTATTCTATCCCTTCCCCCATTGTTCATCTGATTAGGAGCTTCCAACACCAGTTGATTAAAGGTGCATGGTTTCAACAGAGAATTCAAGGTACACGGTTTATTACTTTTCCATTAACTCTTTTAAGCCTTGCAAGCGCATGCTTGCTTGACTGGGAAAAATGTAATTAGGAGGATGGCAGCACTAGAGAGGATCCTTGCAACTTCAATTCCTACAACATTTCCCAATTAGTAAAATGGAGTAACGTAGGGTAAAGTTCGCTTCGCACATATGTGCTAGTCGTTCCCAACTCTAGGGGGGGCGGTGCTCATCTCTGTTTCAAAGCCGAAGAGCCAGCGCTGTCCGAAGACGTCTCCGTGGTCATGTGGCCGGCATGACTAAACGCCAAAGGCGCACGGAGCGCTGTTACCTTCCCACCAAAGGTGGCTCCTTTTTTTCTACTTGCATTTTTTACGTGCTTTCGAACTGCTAGGTTGGCAGAAGCTGGGACAAGTAACAGGAGCTCACCCCATTACGTGGTACTAGGGATTTGAACCGCTGAACTGCTGACCTTGTGATCAACAAGCTCAGCATCTTAGCCACTGAGCCACCATGTCCCTTATAACACAAAGGTGAGCATTTTGAGAGGAGGTACAAGCCTTGAGGAATAGAATAAACATAAGACCTGCTAGAATCACGTGATACTACCCATTTACATTTTAAAGCAAGAAATCTTTCATGTTACCTCTTGGTGGCAGGTCCATATCACCTGAGGTAAGTCCTATCAAATTTGGTCTTTGGGCATGGACTCTGTGTCTATACATGGGTCTTGAAGTGCTGGTTATACTTGGTGCTTCAGGATTATAGCCATCCGTGTCGTATGTTTCTGGCAAAAAAATATATTATCTAATCATACAATTATAGAGAAACTTAAACCATATACTGCAGGCATGCAAATCAACACTTAAATGATTCATATCACCAATTTGGTTGGAGGGGGGAGGTTATTTGGCACATATGCACAAAAGTAGCTGGATTTCTAAGCTGAATAATTTTGAATTAAACTGAATAGTTTTAAAAGAGTGAATTATTATCCTACTAAACAGTTGTATGGTAAAAGCTGTGAACAAATCAACTTTTCACACCTCCATCATAGATATAACCTTAATACAATTTATATAGGATCAGATCAGAATTAGAACACAAAATAACTTTTTTTCATACATTTTTTTCTACCCCAAAATTTCTTTAAAACATTTTTTCTTTAAATTTTGTAATATACAGTAAACTCGTTGGGGAGTTTTCTTAATTTCAAAAGCTTTTGACCTTTTGAGGGGAAGAGATATTTAATGCTCCATTAAGTCTGGAAGCCTAGTTTTCACAATTCTTTTGATCTTGTATTTGATTATAAAACTGCATCCCACACAGAGCCTTATTAAGAACGTAGACTGTGCACTATTTTAGTTAGCTAGAATTATCCTTTTTGCCACTCAAAAGTGCCTTTAAAAAAAATAATAAAAATAAACTATACATGTTGGCATTCGATTAAGGTACAATCAGTCCCAAATGTTTTACCTCCCTCCATAAATTGAAAATCTCTAAGTCTGGAGATATTTTGGGACAAGGAAAAGAAGACTCTAGAAGAGAGACTCTGAGAAGGGACTATGACAATTTGCTGCGGCCAACTCGCCACAGCCAACTCACTACGGCCATCTTGCCACAGGACAACTCGCTGCGGGACAAAACTTACACTACTATCAAAGAAATGGTGGAACAGAATAATTAAAGAAAGGATTCCAAAGGAGGGACAGAATGAAATGTGAATGGCAAAAATTAAAATAATTTTTATTTATTGTAAATAATGAAACCGAATTGTCCAACTGTCCCATAGTGAGTTATCCCACGGCGAGTTGGTCATGGTGAGTTGCCTCGCAGAGAGTTGGCCGTGGTGAATTGGCTGCAGCAGCTTGGCTGTGGTGAGTTGTCCCATTCCCCTCTGAGAGGGTGGACTACTCCTCACATGACTTTTTTTCTTCCAATGTTCTAATACTCCACTGCACATTATGTGTAGAAATCGCTTTTCCCCTTTCATTTGTAAAAAAGAAAAAAAAAATCCAGTACTACACCTGTGAAGAGAGAGGGCGGAGCAGGTGGCGGCTGGTGATGAATACCCGTGGTTACAACTGTAGGAACAGAGCTGGTAGCAGAATTTGGGGGGGCATCCATGCCAGAGGGCTGCAATGGTGGTAGCGGAGGTGGTGGTCCTACCAAAAATAAAAGATAGTGGAGTTATAAAAATGATTAAAAAAAACCCCGCACAAAATAAATGATCTGGGAATCTTGTCTTTTGAAATCTTCTGCATCTTCAGAAATAGACTAGATCAGTGGCCCCCAACCTTTGTGTCTTGGCGGCCCATCTGAGGGGAGGAGAGAGAGAGGGGAACTGGGCCACATGAGTGGCGGACTAGCAGCTTGATTTGTGCAAGTGGTGGCCTGGCATGCGCATGTGTGAGTACCCACAGCTCATGCAAGTTGAGCTGTGCACGCGTACGCGTGCTCCAGCCAGCCACTTGCGTGGACCAATTCCAAATAGCCTACAGCCCAGTAGTGGGTTATGGCCTGAGAATTGAGGACCCCTGTACTAGATAACCTATGCTGGGTCTTCATTTCAGGGCTATTGCTTTACCTAAACAGAGAAACCAATTGATCACGAGTGGATTAAACAGCAGTGGGAGTGGGAATAATTTCTGAATTCCCTGTCAACTTCCCCATTGGCTTGCCTTGCAGGAAGCTGGCAAGGAGCACTGTAAATACGGTAATTATTACCTGAACGTGACCGGGCATGATAGCACTGAAGCAAGACAGTAGGTTTTACAAATTTCAATCCCACAAACGTCATGGATTTTGGATGCATTTCTAAGTTAGCCTCTTTGAAATATCTTGACTGTTGCCCTATGATGTTATTGCCAAATTAAAGATTACAAATAATCAGACATCAAAGTTTTAGCAGTAGATAGGTAGCAGTATAAAATAAATAATGGCATGTTTTATTTCTTTGAGATGGCAATAGTATCAGGATAGATATAAATCATTTATCAAAAAAACTTATCTGCAATCACTAGAGGAAATACCTGTTGTATCATGTTAGCGGACCATAAAACAATGTAAAATGCGGAAAAGGAAAAAAAAATAGTTGCAGCAGTTCTAAGTATGAATTTTTCTCATTGCAAATTCCAACTTGTTGCCAGCTGTACAACTATTTCATAATACAAGTGTTAGAACTGTAACTAAAGGAAACAGATTATATCACACATTTCTTTTTTGAAAAAAAATACACTCTGGTGTGCTTTGCAATCAATCTAATTTTAATTTTTTAAAGCTTCATCTGGATCCTGCATATCTAAAATGATATCTCCTTCTATATATCATCATAATGAAAACGTGTGTGTTTGGGAAGAAATGATTATAAAATGTAGAGTAGGAGTATTTATTTATTTCACACATTTTATAGACTGCCAACTTCTGTACACATAAGGCAATTAACAAAACCGTAAGAAAAATACATTCATAAAACTAGGAGCAATTAGTACTAAATAATCATCTGTAAAGCAGCGGAAACATCATTAGGTTCCAAAAAGCATAGTAAACAGGGAACTATAAAGAAATTTCCAAAAGCCTGGGACATTCAAGGCATTCTATTACTCAGGAGGCAAAGAGTCAACATCAGGTATTTCATGGGTACCCCACCAACTTCACTCCAAGTATATAGTCTCTCACTAAGCCTTCCTTACAAGAATGCATGGAGTACAACCAATCTTGCAAGGAGAGATAATCCTGAATATAGCCGGGAGCCAAGCTACATAAGGTTTGAAGGACAACACTTTGAATGAGGCCAGTAACAAATTAACAACTCATGGAACAACCACACCACAGGTGTTAACAGGGCTGAATTTATTAGCTGCTCTTGACCAAATAAGCTTCCAAGTTGTCTTCAAAGACAATCCACACCCAAATCTATTGTAGAAATCTAAGGTGACATGGGTATGGTTGAACCAGGTACCGTAGGCCTCCAATATTAAGAGTACTGGACAAACACCCTACTTTCATTCAGCTCCTGATGAAAGTCATCCAGCAGAACTATGTAATTTCCTTCTCATGGCCTGGCCTGAACCCTGACTGAAAAGGGTCCAGGAAATTTCTTTCCTATAGCATTCTCTAAAACTGAAGACCTACAACTTTCCCTGAAAAGTGAAATTTAAAGACTGGTACCTGGGATTGATGTTCGTAACTAGTCTCTTGTCTCTACAGTGGTTCAGCACCGATGAAACACATATAAATCAGAAAGTGAACTGATCAGGTTCATCCTCTTCCTAAGGCAGTGTAATACAGTAGTGGCCAAAACTGTGGAAACCTTTTGGGAAAAGTGTATTTTTGAGGTTTGATGGCTAATACCGGGTTTTTTGGGGGGGGGGAATTTCAAGATAATATTATTCCCCTGCTGGAATGGCCTGGGAATAGCCCAGATCTTAATCCAATTAAAAATGTATGGAGCCGGCTAAAGAAACTTATTAAGTCAGAAGCGACCCAGCAATAAAACCCAGTTAATAGAAGCAAGCATTCAATCTTGGTTTCGCATTATAACAGCTGCAGAACTAAAAGACTTGGTTCACTCCATGGGAAGATGTTGTAAGGCCGTAATTCATGCTAAAGGTTGCCCAATTTAACTGACATGGTGATAATTTTTATATATCTCATTTTTTATACGGTGATACTTTTTGTATAGCTCGTTTCTTTTACCTTTCACTTTTTTTCTTTATACTGTAACTGCTATTTTAATAACGTTTTCATAAACGTTATTGCATTACATTCTTGATTAAATTCTTTCCATTGATATATAATTTCATGGTACTACTCCCCCCCAAAAATGATGTTATTAGCTAGTTTTAGAAAATACACTTTCCCCAAAAGATTTCCACAATTTTGACCACTACTGTATATAGACACTCTCACCTACCCACGTCTCAAAAGTGCTTTTTTTCAAAAGGCAACTGGGATATGTTTTTTTTCCATGAGGAAGAAGTTTCTCTTCTCATCCAAGCTTCATCAATCACTGGATGAGAAATGAAGCGTCTTCTTCCTCAAGGAAAAAAACATAGTCCAGTTGCCTTTTGAAAAAGCACCATTGAGACAACCATGACTTGGATGACTGAGAATTTCCATGGACATCTCATCCATCCATGTACAAAGGCAAGCACATCTGATCTCAGCCAAGGTCTCAAGAAAAAAAAAAAATCACCTGTCCTAACCATGGCTGCAGGGCATCTAAAAAAAGTTCCGATAGGTACATTTCAGAAGGGCTACACTAGCTTTGCCAGGTTTCCATTAAGACAAGTGAGAACTGTATGTTTCTCCACTCCCATATTTTAGATAAAACCAATTTTATTTCACACATTTTAGAATTGACTAGAAATTATATCAATTTCAACAAAACCCAACCGTGACTGATAAACTCTACCCAGACGTACAATGTGTAACGTTTGCAGCCAGCAGATTTAGAATTTACAGAACCTACCTGTAACAGGTGGAAGACTAGGTGGTAAAGGGCCTGGAGGTGGAACAGGCGGTCTAAGGTTTACAGGAGGAGGAGTAAGAATAGGTGGTGGAGGAGGAAGTCCCGGAGGAGGAGGTCCTTCAACAACTGGAGGCTGCGCTGGAAAAGGCAGTATGCCTGGAAGGTTCACATCTTCTACAACTACAGGGTCACTTCCATGATCAAAGGGACACATATCTCCTCTCATACAAAAACCTTTCTCTGAAAAAAGGAAAGCAAAGTAAAGTTAGGAAAGCGTGTAGCATTCTGGAACTGCGCAGCATTCTTAATAAACGTGACGAATGTGGCCATGCAATCGCTGAATACATTACAATGCAATGAACTTTTATTTTTTGATACCACTACACAATAGTATATAAAATACTAAAGACAAAATCATCTGTGAATATTGAAGATCTTTGACCATTAATATCTGAGGGGTTCAAGGAAAAAAAAGGAGAAATATAAAATACAGATACTCCTCGATTTACAACAATTCTTTATTTATATTTTTATTTATTTTCATCTTTCAATCATTTTTTATTGGTTTATAATAGAGCATACAAAGAAAATACAAAAATAAATAGTAGGGAAAAGAGGGAAGAGAAAAGAGAAGGGAAAAAGGAGGGCAAGAAAAGGGAAAAAAGAAAAAAAAGACATTAACTTCCGACCCCCTTTGGTGCAGTAGAATAAGGCATTACAATGCAATGAACTCTTTTTACACAATAGAATATAAATTACTGAAGACAAAATCATCAAATGCGAATATTTAACATCTTTGATCATTAATATCTGAGAGGTTCAAGGAAGAAAAGGAGAAATATAAAAATAATACAGGTAGTGTTGTGGCCCGCCAGCGGCCTGCGCGGATTGTTGCTGATCCCGACGACAAGGAGGCTGGTGTGGTGCTGCATCAGCAGCCTGTGCAGCTGGCGTTTGAGTCGGACAGCAAGGAGGCTGAAGAAGATGTGGTGCCAGAGGCAGGGATTCAGTCAGGGCCTACAGAACCTCCAGAGGCTCCTTTAAGTGAAGAGGGTGAAGAGGAGGAGCCTCTTCTCAATGCACGGGCACAGAGTTGCTAAAAGGAAGAGTGGTTCCTCAGGAGGAGGTCTCCTCGAGAGTAAGGCTTGGGGCTAATTGGCCACGCCCTTAGAAAGAACGTTCTAAGAAAGAACGCAGCTTGTAACAAGCTGCAGGAAACAACCTGTTTGCTAATCATCGCGTTGGGATTTCTCTGCAACCTTGCTTCTGGGCTCTCTGCCAACACCAGTAAGACTCTGACTATCTTATCTGTGAAATTCTGGCAGGCTGTTAAGAACGCTTATTAACAGCCAGCATTTGCTAAAACTGCGTTATTTGAGTAAACTAAGTTTTGTTCAGAGTTTGTGTGTGCTGTGTTCTTTGGGATCCGTAGCTGGGGCAGAACAGGTCCTCGACTTAAAACAGTTCTTTAGTGACCGTTCGAAGTTACAACGGCACTGAAAAAAGTGACCTATGACCGTTTCTCACACTTATGACTCTTGCAGCATCCCCACAGTCATGTGATCAAAATTCAGACAGACGCTTGGCAATGGACTCATGATTATGATGGTTGCTATGGTTCGGGATCATGGGATCACTTTTGCAACCTTCTGACAAGTCAATGGGGAAGTCACATTCACTTACAACCATGTTACTAACTTAACAACTGCAGTGGCAAGAAGGGTCATAAAAGGGGGAAAACTCAATTAACGAATGTCTCACTTACCAATAGTAACGTTGGGCTCAATTATGGGTGTAAGTCGAGAACAACCTGTACATGCATCTTTATCTTTAATACTTGAGTAAAATTTTCTGGGCTTACCATCATAGTCTCTGCACCGTTTCTTTGGTAGTGGAGGCCTTCCATAGGAATTGTGTTCCAACTGTTCTTCATGAAATTCCGACCAACTTTCAGTAGTACTATTTCCATGATGAGCAGGAGCGATGACAGTTATAGTGCTACTTAGCGTAGGGACAGGATAGTGAGCGGATGAAATGTTTGTTACAGAAGAAACCGCAGGGTAACTGTTTTCTAACGGCTCCGTTCTATCCAAGTCATATTTTGGCTTCCCCAGATCTCTTTCTATAAAAGAATAGTTGAGAACTGTGGACGGTGACAGAATAACAGAAGCAAAATGGCAACAATTATGCAGGCTAATCAATTCTCACAAAATAAAACTCTCCAAAATCTAATTCATGTGATCAAAAATAAATAAATAAATAAAGATCACAACTAGTGAACATTTCAAATAATATAATAAATTCTAAAATCTAAATTCTATCCCATGGGCATCAGTAGCTTTCTATTAATTTGAATACAGGACATTTTGTCCTGAGTTAGACAGGTATTTTTAATTACGGCAATAGACGGTGCTTGTGATGGAATGGTATCCGGTTTTCTGGGAAGGAGTGCATCCAGATAACGTTCCTTCACAGCACTCTGGACAATGGAGCCAGAAGACAGGATGTTGGACTTAGAACGTCAGATAATTCCATTCTATTTCTAATATGCAGGAAAGGAAAAAGTATATTAGGCAGCTGCCCCCAACTTTTGGAACACCAGGGACCGGTTCCATGGAGAGGTTTTTCTGTGAACTTGGTGGGAGCATGGTTTCATGTGCTGCCTGCATCATGCAGATAGGACTTTGCTTGTTTGCGCGGCCCAGCTTCTGGCATGCCACGGCTCGGTGCCGGTACACAGACCGGGGGTTGGAGACCTCTGATGTAAGGGAAAGCTAAAAGCCAAACATCTGGTCCATATCTCAAAGAAAAGGCAAAGAATGTCTGAGTGGATCTCCCTACATGCTACATCTATAATTATATTTATTTAAATGAAGTACACTGTGCACATTAATACTTGAGGTTAATAGTTACCTCTGCTTCTTGTTCTACTTCTAGTGCGACTCCTACTTCTATCTCTATCTCTGTCCCGCAACCTTTCTTTACTCCAGCTTCGACTACGGCTCCTGCTGTAGCTTCGGCTCCTTCCCCTTCTTCTATTGTAGCGGTCTCTATAGGACTCTCTTCGTGGAGGATTCCGATCATAATCTCTCTTGCGAGAACGGTCGTCTTTCTTCCTTTCATCCCTGCTTCTAAGTATTTTGGACAAGAAAACTTTATAAGAATAAATTTTATATATTCTAAATGGAAAATCCATATATAAAAAGGCTACTTATATCAACAATAGTAGAAATATTTAACCAAAACCTAAGATAAACATAGAAAATATTGCCAAAGAGGTTGCTGGTAGGAATGCAAAATTCATCAATCTGAGAAAGGAATTTTCCAGACAACTCTTGAATATTCCATTCCAATTCTGGAACATGCTATTGCAATGAGGGTTCAGCAATTTTTGGTAGTTAATCCTTCAAACCAAGAGTGGTTCAAGGTCTTTCAGATGTAGGTTCTTGACAATGTTCCATTTTCAGACTGATGAGTTATAAACACTCCTACCCGGTTTTCCCCAAAATAAGACATCCCCTGATAATAAACCCAATCAGGCTTTTGAGCGCATGGCAATAAGGCCAAGTGCTTATTTCAGGGTTCAAAAAAATATAAGACAGGGTCTTATTTTCGGGAAAACACGATAGACAGACAGACAGATAGCTAGACAGATATAGAGAGATAGAGAGATGGATATATAAAAGCACTATATATTGTCTATGACAAAATAATGAAAATAACAATGTTACTTTCTTTACTTACTTTGCAATTTTAGTGCAATTTTAATGCCTGAAAGGCCCTTCACATATACAGTACTGGCTAATTTTGTTAACAATACCAAAGTAAAAAAAGAAGAAAGTCCGGATATTGGCAGTTTTCTAAAATGCAAGTATTCTATTGTGAGTAAGTTATATGTCATGAAATGTGCTTCCTTGTATGTCTATTTAAAATGTAACTTCAAAACAAAACATTTTGATTTTTAATTTTTTTGTTCAAAACACATTCTGCACAGATACTTCATTTGTATCTCTGTAAACTTTGTGATATTGGCATAAATATCTCAGCATTTGAGAATTTGTCCTAAAAATCAGAAATATTTATCAACTGCAAGAATGAGAAAAATAGGTGTTACCTGGTGTCTCGGTATCGTGAACTTGACTGAGGAGGACTATGATTAAGCCTTCTAGAGAATTTTTTCTCTCGTTCTTCTTCCTTAATTATCTTGATAAAAAAGAACATGAAACAGATCTTTTTTTCTAACAACCAAATGAAAGATAGTGAAAATGAAAGTACCAGAGATAAATTTCTTGTGTGTCTAACCACACTTAGCCAAATAAATAAATACTGTATCACAACAGTAAGTTATAAATAAAGTATGAGGGATATTTTGTGCTGCTGTGCTCTATTAGTACCTTACCACCTGTTTCTCATAGTATTACATAATCTGATATATTTTAAGTTTTATATCTCTATCGTATAAGTTGTCAGGACTAACTTTGACTGAAGTCTAGGAAACATTCACTAGAAATATCATAGTTTTAACAAACTGCCATTCATATGTACTAAAGTGAAAACAGCAATGAAGTATGTAGATCAGGTTACAAGATAGAGATAGTCATTTTACAACCATTCGTTTAGTGATCATTTGAAGTTGCAATGGCACTGAAAAAAACTAATTTATGACAAGTTTTTCACACAGCATTGCACCATCCCAGTAATTATGATCAAATTTGGACATTTGGCAACTGGCATGTATTTATGAGAGTTGCAATGTCCTGGGGTCGTGTGATCACTTTTTGCAACCTTCTGACAAACCAATCACTTAACTTGTTACTAACTTAACAACTACAGTGATTCACTTAGCAACTGTGGCAACAAAGGTCATAGAATGGGGCAAAACTTACTTAACATCTATCTTGCTTAGCAACTGAAATTGTGGTTCAATTGTGGCCGTAAGTCAAGGACTACCTGTATAACAAGGGTGTCAAACTCATGTTGTCACAGCGGCATCACGTGACGTATCAAGACTTTCCCCCCCTTTGCTAAACCAGGTGTGGCCAGCACGTGACGCATCTGGTCCGCGGGCTGGGAATTTGACAGCCCTGCTGTATAACATAAGCTTAAAATAAGATACAGCCGATTATTACCTCTTCTTTTTTTGCTTCTTTTTCTTGATGCTGAAAGAAGTCTGATTTCAGGCTTCCTGAAGATGGCAGCTCGGGTGGAGGTAGATAACTCTTGGTATTTACAGCATCAAATAATTTTTCTACAAATATCTGTGTCTCTGAAATGACACCCAAACAGTATACAATATATAACAGGCAATTTAAGAAACATTCTTAAGGGCTATTATTATTGATATATTAACATTTTTGTACTTTATCATTATTGGGACAATTCTATTTCCATAGAACCAATTCTAGGATTTCCAGCTTTGGAAACAACATACATAACTTTATGTCGGTTCTGCAATGCGATGTTAAATGTTTGTGGTAATGACACAATAATAATAATAACACATTCAGCTACTTAGACAATGATATTTTCAGGCAAAAGCAATCTTTTAGAATACTCAGAAGTGGAAAGAGGTCCGTTCTGAGTAGTCAAGGGAAGGAAGAAACCCATACTAATTGCCTGAGAGTTGTTTATTTTATTCTAGGTAGTTGTCTAATAACTTTTCAAAATGTATTATTTGGAGAATTCAAAAGTAAACCTCATGGTGAAGCTACGGTATTTGCAAGAGCAGCATTCAAACATCAGTCAGTCAAAGCTTATGTTATATGTCATACTGTAGTTTTATATTTCAATGGGGAATGAAGGCATTGGTAAAATATTATCCAAATTGTAATTAAAGTCAAATGGATTAAATCTTAAATGGAATTAGAATTTGAAATTAGGTTCTGAAGTTTAAATTCAAAAGAACTTACCCTTCTGAAGAAATACATCCAGTTGATCCACACATAGTGCTTTAAGTTCTTTCTCACTTTTATCTTTTTTCACCAAAGCAAGAACATACTTAGCAAGGGCTGATGGATCTGCATCACATCTACAAATGAAGAACACAACTAATTCATAAAGGCATTTTTAAATCTCACTTCCAGGTAATAGATTAAGTTTAACATATCCCATATGTGTAATGTTTTGATGCAAATTATATCTAACAAAATCAGGTTTAATTTATAGTCGTAACATAATTCCTAGCTATTCCCTGCTTGTGTTCAATTTTATTCCAAATATATACACTTTACTTTTTCCTACCTCTTATATTAAACAACACTTTTTAAAAAGCTCCTTTCAATTGAGCATTATTATAGAATTTGTTCTACCAGTATGTATTATCATTATATATCTAGCAATTATTCCTGTAAATATAGTGAGTAAATATTTAAAGGAGCAGAAAGAAAAACAAAAGTATTAGTTCAAAAGGCCCCCTCCCCAGAAATAGACTAAAGAAGCATTCAATTTTATTTTACTTCTTCAAGAAAGTTATAAGCTTAAGAGATGTACACTTAAAGATTATTTAGGATGCTGAATTATGGAGAGGATTTTATCAAAGTAATGTAAATTTGAAAGACAGACAACATTTCTGTAATCACGATAAGGAGTTTAGCCTTCTGAGAATATAGTATCTCCAGATATTTTTCCTAATCAAAAATTTCTTCAAATGTTAATGGGATGACAATAATACCTTGTTTAGATTCAACAATCTTGTATATTAATGCTTCAACTGAGTAACACAATGTTCTCAAGCTACATTACAAAGATTCCATCAACCCACTAACATTAAAGTCATGAGCAAGCAGACTTCAAAGGTGATTTAAAAAAAAGAAATGGAAGCATTTTCAAATATATCAGAGATATCTGGAAGGCTGCATGTTCTTCTAAATTAAAAATTAACTTTATAATACTTTAATGATATCTCCTGAACCATATCCTTTCAGCAAAAAGCAGTTATAACAAAGAAGCAATATTTAAAACAAGATTTATGTTAAACATTTAACATAAGGTTTTAGTATAAATTCCTTCTATATCTAAATTATATAAATATACTTCAGGGCTTTTTTTCTTTAATTTGGAGTTGAATTAAAGACCACAGAAAAGAAGCTTATAGATCTTAAAGTTTTTAGGTTAATTTTTTTAAAAAAGCAAGTAAGGTTGTTATTGGTGTGGGTCCAAATTATCTGATATATATTTTGCACATTATAATGCAAATAAATTATTAATACATTCTTTATTTTCAGATTGAATTTTAAATGAAAATCATAAATACCGCTAACAATAGTATAATGTATGAATATAAGACTGATTTCAGCTGAAAATAAAGGAAAATACCACATAAGTTTTACTTTTAGTTTGTAAATGACTTCATTTTCTGATATCATATTACTTAGTCCTTAAAACTAATACCCGCAGTTTATTACATTTCTAATATGAGCTTTGTCAAAAGAAAGTTTGTTATTGTTGTTGGTCACAAAGTCGTGTCCAACCCATCATGACCCCATGGACAATGTTCCTCCAGGCCTTCCTGTCTTCTACCATCCCCTGGAGTCCATTTAAGCTCACGCCGACTGCTTCAGTGATTCCATCCAGCCACCTCATTCTCTGTCATCCCATTCTTCTTTTGCCCTCAATCTTTCTCAACATTAGGCTTTTCTCCAGTGAGTCCTTCCTTCTCATTAGGTGGCCAAAGTATTTGACTTTCATCTTCAGGATCTCCTCTAGGACTGACTGGTTTGATTGCCTTGCAGTCCAAGGGTCTCACAGGAGTCTTCTCCAGCACCTCTTTTCCAAGGCCTCAATTCTTCGGCATAGGAAAGTTAGTGTCTGATAAATTCCAACATGTGTAATTAGACTGTAGGGATAATTCTGAAAGACTTTTTTCTTTTTTCAAATCTAAACTATTACACTATTTGAAAAATCCTCATAAAATAATTTCAAACGTATGTGTCTTTCAATTACAGATATAATTTTAACTGACCATATTGATAAACCTATGGTCCTTCAAATCTTGCTGAACTACAGCTTCAAACATTTTGTATCACTAGCTTTTTTTGCCCTTACATTTAATCATGTCCAATTCTCGAAAACTATCTGGACAAGTTCTGCAGTTTTATTAGCAAGCTTTTTCAGAAGTGGCTTGCTATTATCTTTCTTAGGCCTGAGAGAAAGTCACTAGCTCAAGGTCTCTCAGTTGGCTTTGTGCCTATGTTGGGGCTAGAACTCATGGTCTCCCAAGTCTCCCTATTTCTAGCCTGATGCCTTAATCCAGGGGTGTCAAACTGGCGGCCCGTAGGCTGGATCCACCCCGCGCAGGGCATGCCCACCCCAGCTCTGCAAAGGCAAAAAACGTTGCGATACATCATTTGGCACTATCAAGTTTGACACCCATGCCTTAACCACTTTACCAAACTCTTTAGGGTTTAGCGGACATTGTAATTCACAGGTTCTAGAGATCCATCACCTAAGCTGCAACCAACTGGAGCTTAGCAACCACAGTATGTTGCTCTATTAAGTTCTAAAGATTATGAATTGATGTGTATTTTATTTATTTATTTTATTTATTTGATTTGATTTCTATACCGCCCTACTCCCGAAGGACTCAGGGCGGTGCACAGCCAAACAATAAAACACATACATACAAAATTTAAAGGTAGAATAAAATCAAATTAAATAATTTTGGCCCCGACAAATTTAAAACCCCAAACTTTTAAAACCAATTTAAAATTGAATGTATAAAATACTAAAAGATATTTAAAAATTAAAAATCTTTTATAAAAGAGGGAGAAAATTAGGCCAGGCCCGCCTGGTGAAATAGTAAGGTCTTTAAAGTGAGGCGGAAGGTGCGCAGATCCGGGATCCTCCGTATCTCTGGGGGGAGCTCGTTCCAGATAGTAGGTGCCCCCACAGAGAAGGCTTTCCCCCTGGGGGCCGCCAGTCAGCATTGTTTGGCTGACGGCACCCGGAGGAGCCCCTCTCTATGGGAGCGTACCGGCCGGTGGGAGGCTATTGGTGGTAGTAGGCGGTCCCGCAAGTACCCAGGTCCTAAGCCATGGAGCGCTTTAAAGGTGGTAACCAAAACCTTGAAGCGCACCCGGAAGACCACCGGGAGCCAGTGCAGCTCGCGCAGGAGGGGTGTTACATGGGAACGCCATGTCGCTCCCATTACCACCCGCGCGGCCGCACTCTGCGCCAGTTGGAGCCTCCGGGTGCTCCTCAAGGGGAGCCCCATGTAGAGAGCGTTGCAATAGTATGAATGAACATGTATGAAAATGAAATAAATTGTGATGTTTGTGAATTGATAAGCATGGAAAATGTGTTTACTCCTGATGTAAAAAATAAATCCATATCCAAAACCTTGTTTACATGACAAGTTTCCTCACTGCTTCATTGACAACTTGTTAATCTTAATAAACTGAATAAAGAGCTGCAGAAGAGGCAAAATAGGTAATAGCTGCACACTTCAATTCCTGGCTCTAATTATTATAGTTGTACTCAATTTTCTAGTCTGAACACTTTTTTATATTTCTGATAATATTAAATATAAATGTTGGCAGTATTAAGGAATCAATCCAGATTTTTTTTTTTAAAAAAAATTGATTTATATGCCGCCCTTCTCCGGAGACTCAGGGCAGCTTACAATACATTAAGCAATAGCCTTCATACTTTTGTATATTTATACAAAGTCAGCTTATTGCCCCCACAAACTGGGTCCTCATTTAACCTACCTTAGAAAGGATGGAAGGCTGAGTCAACCTTGAGCCTGGTAAGATTCGAACCTGCAGTAATTGCAGGCAGCTGTGTTAATAACAGGGTGCTTTAAACCACTGTACTACCAAGGCTCCTTATTAATGATTAATTAATGATTAATGATTAATTTTGTTATTTCAGAGATCCCAAAGCGTATCAGAATTCTTCTGAATGGATCAACTGTACCATCTCCTCATAAATAAATGTAGATGATGTTTTAAGACTATCTGGCAGCAACATCTGTCACCCCACTGATCCCAAGGGTTGATCTGACTATTTTCTTCCCTCACTGCTCCATCAGTATCCTTCCTGAAGCTGCATGAAGTGACTATCCAAGGCAATAATATATCAATTTTCAGTCAACAATAGCTATGCTCCACTGCTAAAATCTCCAAACAACTAAAAGCTAAAAGAATTTGATCTTAACAACAATCTTGGGAGTACATAAAATATTTTCTGAAAATGGGAATTTCATTTTGAAACCTTGTTTGTCATTCTCAATTTCCATGCTGTTACTGATCTTTTGATCTATCTCTAGATATTATTTGTATTTTTTTTGCTTGCTATATTCTCATTTTTTAATTTTTTTTAAAAAAAATTTTTTATTTATTTAAAAAGTTTTAACAATCATTACAATAATTTTCCCCCCTACCACCCCCCCGTCCCCCCTCTCTATATTCTCATTTTTGATGGTTCCCTATTTTGTTTTAAAATTGTTTTCTCATATTTTCAGCGAAATTTTTATTCCAATGTTGCTAGCTTTTCCTTTCTTTGCTATATTTTCACTTATACTGTACCATTCTTATTTGCCAGATAAGATACAAAAGAGTTACAATTAAAGCATCGTCTTACTCATAATTCCCTTTATAATGATTTACAAAATCCCAGGACATTTAGCAAGCATAAAGAACACTGTATTTTAATGAGCTTATGTTTCCACAATGTCTACATATAATGAAAATGTTCAACCATCCAATATTAACAAATAACAAATAAGAAACATAATGCCAAAAGCAGAAGTTACTTTGAAAATCCTAAAAAAAAAATAATTTGAGAAAAGCCAAAGCAACAGGTTCAAATCAGATAGAAATGAAACACCCCAAGGAGTAGTGCAGTAAATCAACACTTTAACAACACTAAAAGTGTTTGCCCAGCCTGCATGGATAATATCTCCAGGGACATTTCCAGCTTGGGAGAAAGACAGAAAACAATAGGAAAGATTATTCAGAATGATACATCAAAACTTATTTTTGTAGTAAATGTAGCTGATTTACTGTTGGATGAAAAAAACTTTCAGCCTAATAAAAAATAAATGGCATTAGGGCAGCCATTGTTCTTTACAAACAGTTGTGAAGATTGATATCAAAAAAGTCATCTCAACATATGTGGTACTTAAAAGTCACTTTAATATACATACACATGCATGCATAGAGTACATAATGAGCAAATTAGAGTTTACCAAATTCACATATATGCTCCCCCCCAAAAATCTGATCAAATCATGTACTAAACTGAATTCTGAAGGAGAAAGGCGAAACAATCTCAATTACTGTACAGTGACCATTCGAAGGTACAACAGCACTAAAAAAAGTGAGCTATGACCATTTTTCACTCTTACGAAATGCTGCAGCATCTTGATGGTCAAATGATCAAAATCTGGATGCTTGGCAACTGGCTCACATTTATGACTGTTGGAGTGTCCCAAGGTCATGTGATGACCTCTTGAGACCTTGACAAGCAAAGTCAATGGGGAAACCACATTCATTTAACGATCGTGTTACTATCTTAACAACTGCAGTGATTCATTTAAACAACGGTGGCAAGTAAGGTAGTAAAATAAGGCAAAACTCACTTAACAACTATCTTGCTTAACAACAGAAATTTTGGGCTCAACTATAGTCATAACACTATTTGTATATCAAAATATTGATGCGGGAAGAAGGATGGATGAGGTCACATTTTGAAAGTTTCTATGTCAAATATATATTACCTTACTGCAATTTTTAATGTAATAAAAATAGGCTGGATTACAACTCATCCTGTATATGCAATTCAACTGCTTTAAGTTCCATTATATGCCATAATTCTACTACACATAGAAGGCTGGTGGTCTTGAAAAGAAATATAAATGTGCCTCTGTGCCCAAAATCTATGCATTTTCCCATTCTAGTACTGTACTTTGCTGCTGTAATAATAGGTAAAAGGGTAGGGGGTTTCCTAGGTACCCCCACAATCTAATATTGATTCCCAATTCAATGTCACACATTTACAAGCTCATTTACAGCATACATGATAATTTCTATTTACATGAAATTATGGTTTTCTAAAGAAAAAAAAATCCTAGTATTATGTTTTGTCTATAATAGCTACCCCTCTAGTGCTGAAAAGAATTTTAGGAATTGGGGAAAAATCAGTTCACAAATTGAGCAGAATATTAACTCTTCTAAATTTCATTGATGAGTTTGTATAAACTGTATCCATACCAACATACAAAGTATAATGGCATATCAAAAAGCATCTACAGTAGAAGCTCTGGTCACGAACACTTCTGACCACGACCAAAACCGGTTCCAACCAAAAAAATTTTTTTTGTGGCCAATTTCCTCTTCCGCGCCATTTTTTTTGCAAGCAGCAAATTTCACGTCACAACCAAATTGGTTTGCAACCAAAGTTATGGAACGAATTACGGTCATGACCAGAGGTTCTACTCTATTGTTCAGTTTCTCAAAACAATGGAATGAACATTTATCCATGATTCTTCCACATAGCTTTTGTGCAGCAGTTAAATTAAAATGGGAGAAATATCCATTAGCATAACAAAAGTTTGCACCATCCTTTACTGCACATTACAACATGTATTCTTGCATATGAGTTTCTGAATACTGTAACAATATTTTTGATGATATGAATGTATTGGCAATTAATTGTTTTCAAGGTTCAAAAGGACTGTATTATTCAAGATAACTTCCGTCAAACACTGTTGTTGAAAACAATATGTAAGTTAAATAATTGTACAAGGTCAGATTTTGCTCTGAATCTTATTAATCAAAGAACCAAAAAGAGAAGTAAATAATTGAATTAATTATCTACTTAAGACCTAGTTTGATGGTTCTTGGAAAATCCTCCCTGGAGCCATAAATCAATCCAGATTCCACTTTAACAACAAGAACCAGTTTTACACATATGTTTCCTAGTCATATAGAAAAAAAAAATATC
This sequence comes from Pantherophis guttatus, assembly GCF_059756535.1. NCBI lineage: Eukaryota > Metazoa > Chordata > Lepidosauria > Squamata > Colubridae > Pantherophis > Pantherophis guttatus. Next base: position 115,899,451 of record NC_142067.1, on the reverse strand, counting down.
TACAGCTGGTTACTTGAGTATGTTTGTCACCGAGTGCTTTTATGCAGCTCTAGTGAAGTTACCAGGAAGGCAGTAACTCTGCAGGATCTACCAAAATAAATGAACAGTAGGAAAGCCAGTTGAAAAAGCAAAACATGCAGACTGACATAGGTTTTATCTCAAACTATTTTATTACCATGCCAGCTATAACCAAAAAGAATGACACAGGTGCCTCCCTCCTGGATCATCTAAGCGGCAGAAGCAGGCTTGGTCAAAGTAATTTATTGCTATTTCAAAGGTTATTTCTATGTACTTTTGGTAACATGGATCTTTGCAAAGTAACAGAGTTTCACAACAGAAAAGCAGCAAAAACCTAGTTGCAATGGAAATCAAGCAGGATCATGGTATCAAAACTATAGAGAACACTGGGTAATCACATGCTTTGAAACAGAAATAAATAGAAATACATTCCTTTGACCAAGCCTGCTTCTACGCTTAGCTTAGATGATCCAGGAGTAAAGCAACTGGATCGTCTAAATGTCAGGAGGAGCCTTGGTCAAAAGAATTGTATCGCTTATTGCTATTTCAAAGCAGTTACCCAATGCTTTCTATAGTTTTGACACCATGGACCTGCTTGATTTCCATTACAACTAGGCTTTTTGCTGCTTCTAGGTCGTGAAACTGCATTAGTTTTGGGTTTTTGCTAGCACTGGTAATAAGGGAAGAGTTTAAGATAAAACATAAATCAATCTGCATATTTTGCTTTTTTCCCATCTAGCTTTTCTAGTGTTCCTTTTATTCTATTTTGGTGTCTCTTGCAGAGTTACTGGTTCAATCAATCAATCAGAATAGAGCTAAAAGGGACCCTGGATGTCTTCTAGTCCAACCCCCTTCTCAAGGAGACCTTATCAATTTGAGACAGTGGCTGTCCAATCTCTTCTTAAAAACACCTCCTATGATGGAGCACCCACAACTTCTATAGGCAAGCTGTTACACTGGTTAATTGTCCTCACTGTAGTTCTTAGTTCTAGGTTGCTTCTCTCCTTCATTAGTTTCCATCCATTGTTTCTTGTCCTGCCTTCAGGTGCTTTGTAAAATAAATTGACCCCCTTCCTCTTTGTGGCAGCCCCTCAAATAGTGGAATACTGCTCTCATGTCCCCCCGGTTCTTCTTTTCTTTAGACTAGTCTTTTCTCTAGACTAGTCCCCCCAGCCCTTTTCTCTAGACTAGTCTTTTCTCTAGAGTAGTCCCTCTAGTCCTTTTCCTTTGACTTTTCTCTAGACTACACGTTTCTCTAGATTAGTCTTTTCTCTAGTCTCTCCAATCCTTCTTTTCCTTAGGAGCCTGAATAGCTCTGCAGACTAAAGCACTGTAATTTAACACCAGCTGTCTGCAATTAAAGTAAGTTCAAATCTTGCCAGGCTCAAGGTTGACTCAGCCTTCCATCCTTTCTAAGGTAGGTAAACTGAGGACCCAGTTTGTGGGGGCAATAAGCTGACTTTGTATAAAATATACAAAAGTATGAAGGCTATTGCTTAACGCACTGTAAGCCGCCCTGAGTCTCCGGAGAAGGGTGGCATATAAATCAAATTTTAAAAAAAATCTTTTCTCTAGCCTTTTCTCTAGACCAGTCCCCCCCAGCCCTTTTCTCCATTAGACCCTCTAGTCCTTTTACTGTCTTCTCTAGACTACACTTTTCTCTAGATTAGTCCATCTTTTTCTCTAGACCAGTGTTGGCCAACCTTTTCGGCACTCAGTGCCGAAACGGGAGCGTATGCGTGCATGCGTGCAGGGGAGTGCCGGAAACTGGAAGAGCAGCTCCCCAGTGTGCATGCGCAGGAGCACTGAAAACCGGAAGAGTAGTTCCCTGCCACGCATGCGCCCGTGGGGAAGCTGAGCTTCCGGTTCTGGTTTCTGGCGCGCATTTGCACGCAAAGACCAACTAGCCAGCACGCATGTGCGCGCCGGAAACTGGAAGAGCAACGGGCGACTACTGGCGTGCCCGGAGAGATGCCTCTGTGTGCCACTTCTGGCACACGTGCCATACATTCGCCATCATGGCTCTAGACTAATCTTTTCTCCATTAGTCCCTCTAGTCCTTTGACTTCGTCTTTTCTCTAGTCTACTTTTCTCTAGAGTATTTTCTCTAGAGTATTCCCCATCCTTTTCTCTAGCCTTTTCTCTAGCTTAGTCTTTCCTTCGTCTTTTCTCTAGACCAGTGTTTCCCAAACTTGACCCTTTTGAAGATGTATGGACTTCAACTCCCAGAATTCCTCAACCAGGCATACTATTCCTCAACCAGGCATACCGGCTGGGGAATTCTGGGAGTTGAAGTCCATGCCTCTTAAAATAGCCAAGTTTGGGAAACACTGCTCTAGACTGCTCTATATTTTCTCTATATTTAGACTAAATATAGACTGCTCTATATTTTCTTTAGATTACACTTTTCTCTAGACCGTATTTTCTTTAGATTACACTTTTCTCTAGACTAGTTCCCCCCCCCACCTTCAATCCTTTTCTCTAGACTAGCCAAATCCAAATCCTGCAATCGTTTTTTTTTTCCGTATGTTTTCAGTCTCCAGGCCTTTCATCACCCCTCAACTGGACAGCAAAGGGGTCATTTAGGGCTGTTTATCGCTCTCCAGCAGCAAAGATGCCACCCTGCCTGTATGGACCCCAGCCTACCTTTCCAGACACACCATACACACACACACACTCACACGTTGTGTCCGGCCCTTATAAGGGGCCTCAAAGGGGGAAGGAGGGAGGAAGGGGGGGGCAGCAGCGGCTGGCTGGGTTTACTCACATGGGCTCCAAGGTTTTGCTGAGCCAGGATTTCAGCGCCTCGAAGTTTTCTATGATCATTTTAACCACCATCCAGAGCGGCCCCAGCCCCGCCTCCCCCGAGCAGCAATGGCAGCGGTCAGTGGCGGCGGCCGCGAGGGCCCGGGGCCCCAGCCAAGAAAGGGGCGGGACCGCAGCAACGACAGTTGACGCGACACTCCTCGCCACAAGCGGGCCGGCCGCAGGGTCGGGCAGCTGCCGGACGGACCAACAAACCCGCCCGTGGGACGGGGGTGGGTGGTCCGTGTGTGTGTGAGAGAGAGAGAAACTCCGCTCTCGGACCGTTGTGCAGCCGCCCGCGAAGCACCGGTTTGCCAAGGCCGCCGCTTACGCGCCTTTTTTTTCTTTTTTTTTTCCCCCTTTGCCCTCCCCTCCCCCTCCGGCGGCGCGGACGGCAGCGACTACGGAGATCACCGCGCCAGAATAACTAAGATGGCGACGCGGGGATGTCGCGAGAGTTGGGGAAACCTCGCGAGAAAGTGGCGGGGGTGGGTGGGAGGAGGAGGAGGAGAGGAGAGGCCGGCGGGGAGGACGAAGCGCGGAAGTCGCGTAGGGAGAAAGAGCGAGAGAGCGGCCTGAGGGGCCGTTGCTAAGCGACGGCCGCCCTCCGTAAGGAAAGGTGCAACCTTGTAATGTGTCCCCTACCGGGTTTCTCCGGAAGAGCGACCGGTGGCCTTTTAGAAATCGCACCAATGGAATAAAACTTTATTCTCGCTGTAAACGTACCCTAATCAGCATCCCTTAAAATGAAATTTCGTGGCATTCAGCTCTCGAAGGATTTTATGCATATATTGTCGGTTCTTGACTGACAAAAGAAGAGCGAGGGGGAAAACTGAACTCCTGAAAAATCCTATATTTGCTTTAAAACCTTGTTTTTCCCCCCGGGTGTAATTCATAACGCATAAATGAATAATGCACAGGCTTCACGGATCTGCCGAAATCTGCACTAACTAGTCCATTTCATAGATAGATAGATAGATAGATAGATAGATAGATAGATAGATAGATAGATAGATAGATAGATAGATAGATAGATAGATAGATAGATAGATAGATAGATAGATAGATAGATAGATAGATAGATAGATAGATGATAGGCAGGCAGGCAGGCAGGCAGGATAGGGAGGGAGGGAGGGAGGGAGGTAGATAGATAAATAGGTAGATTGATAGATGAGAGGGAGGGAGGGAGATAGATAGATAGATGATGGATATGATAGACAGACAGACAGAATTCTTTATTGACCAAGTGTGATTGGACACACAAAAGGAATTTTCTTAGTGTACATACAAGCAACATAATCATAAATACAATCATAAATTATAGATGCAACACTCAGTGACAGTCATAGGATACTAAAGCTATCAACATAAATCATAATAGGATACTAAATAAAAGCAAGCAACATGAATCATGAGCTATATTTTACAAGGTGTAAGAAAACAAAGGTAGTCCTCCACTTACAACAGTTCATTTAGTAACCATTCAAAGTTAGAATGGCAATGAAAAAAGTGACATAACCATTTTTCAGTTACGACTTTTGCAGCATCTCCTTGGTTATGTGATTGAAATTCAGACACTTGGCAACTGACTTGTATTTATGACGGTTGCAGGAATCATGTGATCCTCTTTTGGGACCTTCTGACAACCAAAGTCAATGGGGGAGCCAGATTCACTTAACAACCAGGTGACTAACATCAACTGCAGTGATTAATTGAACAACTGTGGCAAGAAAGGTCAAAAATTGGGGCAAAACTCACTTAACAAATGTCTCAATTAACAACAGAAATTCTGGGCTCAGTTGTGGTCTTAAGTCGAGAACTACTTGTACGTCTAATATTTAAAAGATTATTTTTGATTCTAGAGGTTCCCTAGAATACTAAGATTAATATCCACTCTGTATTTATCTTGTATTTACATCTTATAAAAATGTAACATCTTTCAACACAATGGAAAAATCCAGTCAAATGCTAATTTTTCTCTGCTAACTAGGTGTAATATATTGTAAAGAGTTCAATAACTCATCTGTTCTTTGTTTTTAAATATTTTAATGACTGCAAGTAGCCCAGAGCTGTGAGAGTTGGGTAGCATATAAATGCAATAAATTATTATTATTAATAGTCATTCTGTTAAGCTTCAAGAAAAAATGGAGTTCTGATTTGCAACAAAATGATTCTAGCTGTTTTTTAATCATCATCTTGCAGCAGTAGTGCTATCAAGATGGGATATAGATGAAACAAGTGTATTCAATTGCTGCTATTGTATGGAGATCAGCTAGTTTTGATTGCACCATTCTCATGTCACAGGGCATATCCATTCTACACTTAGTCCTCAATTTACGACCACAGTTGAGCCTAAAATTTCTGTTGCTAAGAGACAGTTGTTAAGTAAATTTTCCCCATTTTATAACCTTTCTTGCCACAATGGTTAAGCGAATCACTTCAGTTGTTAAGTTAGGAACACAGCTGTTAAATGAATCTGGCTTCCGCATTCACTTTGCTTGTCAGAAGGTCACAAAAGGTGAGCCATGATCCTGGAACACTGCAACCATCAGAAATATGAGTCAGTTGCCAAGGGTCTGAATTTTGATCACATGACCACAGGGATGCTGCCACGGCTGTGTGTAAAATGGTCATAAGTCACTTTTTCCAGTGCCATTCTAACTTTGAATGGTCACAGAATGAACTGTTGAGGACTACCTGTATTGAATTAGCCACATTTTTCTCCCCTTACCTGCTAAAACAGTTGTGATTTTAAGACACTGGTGAAATCCAATTTTTTTTACTACCGGTTCTGTGGGCGTGGCTTGGTGGGCATGGTGTGGCTTGGTAGGCATGGCAGGGGAAGGATACTGCAAAAACTCCATTCCCACCCCCCTCCAGGGGAAGGATACTGCAAAATCTCCATTCCCACCCCACTCCAGGGAAAGGATACTGCAAAATCTCCATTCCCACCCCCCTCCAGGAGAAGGATACTGCAAAATCTCCATTCCCACCCCACTCCAGGGAAAGGATACTGCAAAATCCCCATTCCCACCCCACTCTGTGACCAGCCAGAGGTGGTATTTGCCAGTTCTCCGAACTACTCAAAATTTCCGCTACCGGTTCTCTGAACTCAAAATTTCCGCTACCGGTTCTCCAGAATCTATCAGAACCTGCTGGATTTCATCCCTGCTTTAAGAGCTAGTATCTGAGCTGGCTTTTCTGTTGCTTTCCCTGCACTTCTTTTTTTGTGATGCGATTTTAAATTGTAAATTAGAAAATAGGCTTATAATCAGCTTGGAAGTCTTTTAACCTGATGAATGGGATAATAAACTAGTAAAGGCAATTTTGTTAAGTGGTAATGAATATTCTAATAAGATCTGCTAAATAACACATCAGAATTATAGGAAGAATTATTAACTTCCTGATAGTGACACTAAAAGGAGGCAAGTAAAACATTTGTCATTCTAGCAAGTAGCATGTTTTTACCTAAGCTAGCATCAATACTCATGATGGGGATGGTACCAAAAACTATGGCTTCTCAGTGGTTGTGCATGCATACCTATTTACAAGCTGTGATTTGTGTTTTTTCCAAAATATATAATATGGAGAGTTCTTGAGTTTGTTATTCTTTGTGTGGTGTGTCATTAAATCTTTGTTCTTAATTAAAAACAACAACAGCTCTCTGTGGAGGGAGGTATTTAAGGAGAGAACTGTTGGCAGTGCTTGATCATTTGCAATTTGGCTCTTGTCTACTTCCCATATGCCAACTTCTCCATGGCTTTCTAGACACATTTATGAGGCATTATTACTAAAATCAATACAATAAATGTGTCAAGTGGAATAAAAAGAATCCCGTAGGGTAGTATGTGAAGCTACTAATATCATATGAAGCAAGACCTCAGAGAGTTAAAGACGTACCGGGGATGGACGGGATCTGAAGATCTTGGGCTGAAATTCTCCATGTTTCTGGAATGCCTCAATATCCTTGGTGACAAAGAATGGCAAGACAATTATTAAGAATACAGTGACAGAACTTAGAATTTGATGACATCAGACTCCAGCTATGGATCTGGTGGGGTGGCTGGGGTTAAAGACTAAGATTTAACACACTCTATTAGCCAGATATTTTTATGCCCATGAAGCATGGAAATGGAGATAGGAACACCAGCATCTGGCATAACATACGGGCGGAGTGGATGGCAGGTAAGGCATATCCCATATTCCTCCCAAAAATGTAAGAAAAGAGGGAAACGATCCTGTAAAAACTACAGGTTTTAGGAGAAGATGCTAGTCAAAAGATCTCAGGTTTTAATAGAAATTTGTTATCCTAGTAAAAATGCTTAATTCTGATTTTTTTTTTTTTAATTGGAAATCAGGTGGATGTGTTTGGGATCCAGATACTGGAAATAGCTCTTCATAGCACTGTTTGTATATTAGCATGAAATTGCCTACTTTCAAATTCTAGATGTTAATTTGAGCTTTTTATAATTTAACAAGTTACTCTTTGACAAAATTCATTTTATTTCAGCACTTCTAGACTCTATAAAAAGAAAGTAAACTGGCTTTCTTCTCTTCCTAGCTTTTTTGCAGGCTACTTCTGATTCACTTCTGTTTCCTTCTTATGGCACAATAACGTTCTTTACTAGGTCTGTGAATAGGGTGAATATCTGCTAACATAAGCAAAGAAGGCATTAGAAAGATAATTGCAGAGGTCTGCAATGCAATGCTGTTGTATATACTTCAGCAGCAAAAATATCTTTGAATATTTGAATCTTGATTTATTTAATTAAATATTCAAAGTATCCAACTAGGCATGCTAAATATAATTCAGTACAAGAACATCCAGAAACAAAATATTGCAGCAGATCATAATCTATGAGAACAAAACTCAGAGGCTAATTCAGAATTGCTTTTTTAATTTTAATGTATAACAAGATTACAAAAAAAAAAAAACAATTACAAAAGGTTAACAAACAGTGAATGCACAAAACTAATACAATCTAAGCAGAACAAACAAAAATAATACTAAACATCTATTGTATCATGCGTTAAACATTAAATAGAAATCAGTGGTTCACAAAAAAAAAAAAGCCTTATAATTGTGGTTATTCAGCAGGAAAAAATGATCATACTGCTCTGTTGTGGGTAAAATATCATGTAATCTATATCGGTGAAAAATTTAACTGCTTCATTTTATTCAGTATCCTGTTTTTGACAGTGTCTGAAACATAAAAGAAGGCCTATACAGGTAGCCCTTGACTTACAAGCATTTATTTAGTGACTGTTGGAAGTTACAACAGCTCTGAAAAAAGTGACCGATGACCATTTTTCACATTTATGACCATTGCAGCATCCCCCATGGTCACGTGATTTACATTTGGATGCTTGACGACTGGTTCATATTTATGACGGTTGTCATTTTGGAACCTTCTGACAAGCAAAGTCAATGGGGAAGCCAGATTCATTTAACAACCATGTTATTAAATAAACATCTGCAGTGATTCACTTAACAAATGTGGCAAGAAAAATCATAAAATGGAGCTAAGCTCATTTAACAAATTTCTCATTTAGCAACATAAATTCTGGACTCAGTTGTGGTCATAAATCGAGGATTACCTGTACATGAGAGTAATCACTTTCTCATTTTTGTTTTCCAATGATTGATATCCATACTGTCCTGATTCACACAACATGCTAAACCATAATATAGTTGTTGGCTTGGAGTTTGTATTAAACCACAACTTGGTTTGATAGGTGAACTCAGTTCTCTCTGAGTGCAGCTGAGTCACCATCTTTAATAATCACTGATGGTTTGCACTCGGTTGATGTATCTTTAGCACCTGTCAAACTCCATGTCTCATCTACCCTGTTTCCCCAAAAATAAGACCCAACTGGAAAATAAGTCCTAGCATGATTTTTTAGGATGCTCGTAATGTAAGCCCTACCCCCAAAATAAGCCCCAGTTAAGATTGTCAGCCAGATGGATGCATTTAGTACCATATTTCCCCAAAAATAAAACCTAACCAGAAAATAAGCCCTAATGTGTCTTTTGGAGCAAAAATGAATATAAGACCTGGTCTTATTTTTGGGGAAACACGGTATTATTATTTTATTTTTTAAAAGACATTTTCAATTTAAAATGACTAGTTAGCATGCTTCAACTTCAACTATATCAAAGATTGCTTCTGGGCCCTGCATGTAGCCAGGAAGCATACTTAAGAAATAAACATTTCAGAAAGTTGCACTGCAGAACTTTTGAACTACCTGACTAGGAAAGAAAAGCTGAACTACTAGAACTCATCTTAGCTGGAGGGAGATATGAAGCAACCTCATCCATTTGCTTTCTTACACACAGGTGTTTTAACACAGCCCAAAGCTCATGGCACTGTTTTTTATTAAAAGTGCACATAACATGCTTTTGACCTGCCCTTTTCAATTTCCACAGCCAAGAGTAGTAGCCAGGCAACACCAACTCTTTGAAGTAAGCCTCCTGACATTTTTTAACCGGTTATTTTTTTGCTATTTACTCCTACCTGAATCAGGAGCAAGTACATTTTACTATGCATTGCACATTTATCCTAAAGTAAGGTGGCACCAAGCTGAATCACTGCTTAAGGCTCATCCTGTCATTTTACCCCATGACTTTAATTGCATCTCTAGGCAGGTAGAGAGTTCTTCAAAATTAACTTTAAACCAGTGGTGGGTTGCCCCCCGATTCGGACTGGTTCTATAGAACCGGTTCTATAAAACTGGCGGGAGGCTCCGCCCACTGACCCTGATGTCATGAGAAGCGATCTGCGCATGCACAGAAGCAAGGTGTGTGCGCGAGCGAAGCGAGCCCGTTGCGAACTGGTAGTAAAGGTAAGTATAATCCACCCCTGCTTTAAACCTTCAGAATCAAATGGAGAGAGCAATGTTTATAAAATAACATTACACAGGACAATCAAAATAAATATAATTTCAAAATAATCAAAATTTAAAAAAGACAAAAGTGAAAGTAAATGTCTTTAATGTATTGGGTCTGATTTATTCTTGCCTAGTTTATTTTTCTAAGTCCTTCTACTGTACTTTATCAGGTTGGCTTTGTATCAAACTTTTCTATTTACTTTTTACTTGGTTTGGTATTTTTATCATGCTTCTTTCTCATGATGTGTTTAGAACTTCATTTTGTACTTGCATTGTATTATTTCAGATGAAACTTAAAAAGAATTTGTTTTAAATATAAATGAGTAGTTTGCTTGCCGAAAAACATTTTGAGGAAACAAGGCATTGCTAAATAGAATCAATCTAAGTAGCATCTTAATTAGCTTTTATAATAGGTAGCCAGAAGTAAACTAATTAAAGCTAATGATTCTTGGTCAGACAAGAAAATAGTTTTTATGTTTTCTGAATTCAGGAAATAGGTAGATAGAAAAAGAAGCTATGGCATTTTTTTCATTTTATGGGGAAAGTTTCATAGATAGAATTTTACATAATATTTCTAGTATGATGCTATTGTAATCTTACACAAATCCAACAATATATTGGTACTTTTATATTTGATTCTTTTCCTAATTAATATGTTGAGTATGTGCACTGTGCTAAGCAATGGTGAAATTCAATTTTTTTTACTACCGGTTCTGTGGGTGTGGCTTGGTGGGCATGGCAGGGGAAGGATACTGCAAAATCTCCATTCCCATCCCACTCCAGGGGAAGGATACTGCAAAATCTCCATTCCCACCCCACTCCAGGGGAAGGATACTGCAAAATCCCCATTCCCTCCCCACTCCTGGGAGAAGGATATTGCAAAATCTCCATTCCCACCCCTGGGGCCAGCCACAGGTGGTATTTGCCGGTTCTCAAAATTTCCGCTACCGGTTCTCCAGAACCTGTCAGAACCTGCTGGATTTCACCCCTGGTGCTAAGCCATAAATGTGATTACAGACCGCAATGGCTGGGTTTGCAAAATATTGGTTTTTTTAAATTATACAATGTGTAAACTTATCTTTTATCTGTGAATGGGTAACATAGGCTCTGATTGACAGGAAGACAGGTGATTTTAACTCATTGTGTGCTAGAAGTAATATATCTTTAGCAAGCTAATTTTATTGGGGAATGCAAGGTAATTTATTTTCTTATCTTATTTATCCTTATTGATTACAGGTAGTCCTCCACTTACAACAGTTCATTTAGTGACTGTTCAAAGTTACAACAGCATTGAAAGTGACATGACCATTTTTCACACTTATGACCTTTGTAGCATCCCCATGATCGTGTGATCAAAATTCAGAAGCTTGGCAACTGGTTCATACTTATGACCATTGCTGTGTCCCCAGGTCATGTGATCATCTTTTGACACGCAAAATCAATGGGGAAGCCAGATTCACTTAACAACCATGTGACTAACTTAACAACTACAGTGATTCATTTAACAACTGTGGCAAGAAAGTTCGTAAAATGGGACAAAACCAGTGGTGAAATCCGAACCGGTTTGCCACCAGTTCGCTGGCCACGCATACGTGGTGTGCGCCATATTTTCACTGCACACGCATGCATGGTACACACAAAATGCATGCTGCACACATGCTCAGTATGTGCCAAATGTGCGCTTCACGCAGAAAAAGGCGGCTTGGGAAGGTAAGTAGAACAGCGAGGGGGGGACAGCTGTGCCGCGCGATTTAGATTCACTAGAAAGCAGGATTTCCTGCTTTCTAGCAATTTCAAATCGCGCGGCACAGCTGATCGTCAGAAATACCGGTTCAGAGGAACTGGTAGCTATTTTTTTACTACCGGTTCACCTGAAGTGGTAGTTTTTATCACTACCGGTTCAGCCGAACAGGTAGAATTTCACCACTGGACAAAACTCATTTAACAACAGAGATGTTGGGCTCAGTTGTGGTTGTAAGTTGAGGACTACCTGTACACGGTATGCTTTTGAGGGCAACCTCACGATTTATACCCTTCAACCGTCCTCAGTTTCAGTGTTTGCATAGAGTGAAAAATTTAATGTTAATGACTGAAACTTAGATTATGAAAGGGGAAAAATATCTATACATCTATATACATAAATTTTCTATTGTATTTAACCAGTTGAGACACTAGACTAGAAACCAGGAGAGTGTGAGTTCTAGCCCTGTCTTAAGGCATGAAAACCAGCTGGATGGCCTTGGGCCAGTCACTTCCTCTCAGCCCAACCCATAACAAAGTGGTTGTTATGGGGAAAATAGGAGGGCAAAAGAATGTTAGATATTAGGTATGTTTGCTGCCTAGAAGAATAAAAAAAATAAAAATCTAAACAAAAACTCCTTAAGATACAGTTTGTAGAAACTGAGTTTGTTTTTAACCTTACCTTCTTATAGTCCCACAAGAGGGAGCTCAAATATTATTTCTTACATAGTGTACGGTATGCCTTAACTATGATTGGCCTACATTTTTTGATAGGTTCATAATAATATACCGTAGCTTTGAAGTGACTGAGCAACAAGGAAATAGTGCAACTTCTCAAGAGATGCAGTAACATCATACTTGCCTTAGTCATTAAAGCATAACCAAGAAATAGGCCCAGACTGGATATGAAGGTAAATCCTTCCCTGTCTTTACAGGTACGTAATATGAAAACTAGGTTACAGGAAGAGAGGGGAAGAGCAAGATGCCAAAGGGTATTTCAGATAATAAAATGCTGAAAACAAGTCAAGAAAATTAAGGCTTCTTAATTTTAAAATAAGGAAAATTGGCATGCGGCGTTCATGACTAATGACTTCTATAGGAAGAATGTACCACAGCCAGTTCATCTTAATTCTTTCAAGAATCTGTGAGGAAATACTCATTCTGAAATCCTACCATTATGACGATGGTTGTAAAGCAGAAGGAACAACAAATCACAATGTTGTATCTTTCAGGAAGGGGAAGGAGTCTTCCAACTTTTCTTTCTTTCTTTGGAAACAAAGACTTGGGACTGGAACGTTACTGTGCAGCCTGTGATCACATTATTTTCATCCATTTTTTTTTAATCAAGCAGGGAAATTATTCCTTGTGTCAAAAGATCTGTCGGGAGATAATTTGGTACCCGTAGGTGATGCTTTGGGGACTAAGCTCTAAGGATTTCACCATAAAATGTTTGAATAATGCAAATATACAATACAGACATCAGAATATAGGTGTCTCTGTCACAACTGGGACAAGAGTATTACATGCGCATTGTTTTTGTTCATCATTGTGAACACTTAATTCTAATTTAAAGTCTCCTGTTTATTTGTTTTGTTTGTTCATCTCCACCAATGGTATGCAGGAACTTGTGAGAGCCAATTGTTAAGCTATTTTGGAATTTTTTACAAGCTGGTTGGAGAGAACTGAGTCACTATGCCCAGTGCACTGATGTAGAAACAGAACTGGTTCTTAAACATTTGCCAGCACACCTCTGATCTCAATCCTTTGTTTTATATTCAGATGTGCTCAGTTTCTCATTAGCCAATCATCTGATTAAAGATTAGGTGGAAATGTTCTATTGATAGTTATGAAAAAAACAACAACAACACCCAATCCCAATTCTATTGCTTAAGAGATTTAAACTTTTCATCCAGAAGTCTATGGAGATTCTCAGTCATCCAGGTCATGGTTGTCCCAAAGGTGCTTTTTCAAGAGGCAACTGAGCTTTCCGGTTCTTCTTTGAAGACGTTTTGCTCCTCATCCAAGAAGCTGCTTCTGCTCTGAGCTCATCCATGGGATTTTCATCCAGAATTTATCAGATTCTGAGACATCAGCAAGGTCCATCTCTGTATCCCTAACCTGTCCCATGTCCCCCACCCCACTTCTAACAGCAATAACTATCCTACCACCTTTCTTTTTTGATTACCACTTTAAAAGTCTCTGGATAATCTGTAATATTTGGTTCTTCAATGAACTATTTGATTTGCAAACTAAATATTGTTACAGCATCTGCACAATTAAGTTTCGCTTTCCTGTGGTTGTATCCTGTGTTTATATTTAGATGACACAAGCATGAAGACAGGGTGTGTTTAATTATCGTAAGAAGTTGATTATTGTCAGTCTCAACAGTTAATGCTTATTGAAAATAATTTTCTGCGCTGCGTATCTGAAATAAGAACTCTGGGATTACAGTGAACTAAATATGAAGTTCAGCTAATTATAGAACTGCATTTAGTTTCTACGAGGAGATAATATTACATTTAGAAGTACTCCCATAGTTCCAAGACAAGTAAATCTATCAAAAATGCCACAAAGTAGGTAGCCAAATCAAACTGCTACTTTTTAGATTCAATTCAATATTCCTTTGCTAGATGAAAGTGGTAATGAATTTAGGTATAAATTTACATCTTTTTTACCTTTCAAAGTATCTTTGTCTCATGTTGTTATATGTACATAATAGAGCCCCACATTTTTGTTGCCAAGTGAGACGTTTGTTAAGTGAAACGTGCCCCATTTTACGACAGTTCCTGCCAATTGTTATGTGAATCACTGTAGTCGTTAAATTAGTGACATGGTTGTTAAGTGAATATGGCTTCCCCATCGACGTTGCTTGTCAGAAAGTTGCAAAAGATGATCACATGACCCCAGGACACTGCAACTGTCATAAATACAAGTTAGTTGCCAAGCGTCCGAATTTTGATCACGTGACTATGAGGATGCTGCAACAGTTGTAAGTGTGATAATTGGCCATAATTCATCTTTTTCAGTGCCATTGTAACTTTGAATGGGCACTAAACAAACTGTTGTAAGTTGAGGAAAAAAGTTGAGGAAAAATCCGAAGAAGGTACTATCCATCTGTAATACGTAGGTAGAGCTGCTAAAATGGCAGTTTTTCTTCAGTTTATTAAGCTACAGCCCTACCCAATTACTGCTTGCATTAGCTTCCTTTTATGTGTCATAAACACAAAAGATTTTAAATAGGGAAGCCAGAATTGTCCAAAGTTACCTCTTCAGCAAAGATCATTGCTACTTCCTTTTCCTGTTAATCCAGTTCAAAGTGAAGGGCTTAGTTAATGATTCACGTTTTGAAGATTTTTAGAACTGAGTGGCGAAAGAAAACAGTCTAATGAAAGTTTTCTTCTTCTCCCAATTATAATCTTAATGAATCCTTGACCAAAAGTTGAGGGGGGGGAAGAGAACTGGAATGTGAGTGTCCTTCAACTCCTCCCTTCATCCTTGTATTTTCAAGTCCTACTCTTTTATTGGTCTTCCTCCTTTTGTTTAGGAAAAGCTCACAAGGCAATATAAAATAGAAGTCATAGTTTAAAGTATAAAAGCATGAAATCCCAGTCAAACCAATTCAGTACAGAATAATAATGTAGCTTTATACAGATACTGCACTGTGCGGTGTGAGGCGCTGCTGACATTTTGGAAATATATGGATAAGTATGCTTTTGAAGCAAGGTCCTATCTATCCACTATTAATTTATTCCTCTGCTAATACCAGCTCTATGCTCCTGAGGTTTGTTACTTTAAATGCTAAAGGATAAGGTTTATGAAAATCCTTACTGTACTGATTTTAATCGCAAAGGAAATTAGATGAACAGAATTGAATACTTAGAATTACATTTTGGAGATAATAAGGCATTAGTTCTCCAACAGAACTTGGAATAATTTATTGATTTATTAATTCAGTCCATTTATATAGCTTTAAGCTTACAAATGGACACTTGTACGGATAAAATCAATTAAAAACAACACACAAAAATATTAAAACAAAATGTGCAAAACATATCACTCATCCAAGGCTATTCACATATCTATGAAAGCCTCTAACGGTGGGTTCACCTGGTCATCCTAATGTCCAAGGAACCAAACAAATCATCAATGCTTTGTGAAAGGTCAGTGGGACATATAGCATATGTTCTTGGTTATAGCTTGTTCCACTTACAATTTCCTTCTCTAGCACTTCACAAAACTATAAAATATCATCTATTGCGCATAATAGATTTGACGGTAAATAATTTGACGGCCGTGGCCAGGGGTGCCTTTTATCAGGTTCGCCTGATCCACCAGTTGCGTCCCTTTCTGGATCGGGATGCCTTGCGCACGGTCACTCATGCCCTAGTTACCTCCCGTATGGACTACTGTAATGCTCTCTACATGGGGCTCCCCTTGAAAAGCACCCAGAGGCTCCAACTGGTCCAGAATGTAGCCGCACGGGTGATTATGGGCGCAGCTCGTTACGCCCATGTAACACCTCTCCTACGCAAGCTGCACTGGCTCCCGGTGGTCTTCCGAGTGCAATTCAAGGTGTTAGTTATCACCTTTAAAGCGCTCCATGGCTTAGGACCTGGGTACCTACAAGACCGTCTTTTGCCACCAATAGCCTCCCACCGACCAGTTCGTTCTCACAGGGAGGGACTACTCAGAGTACCGTCAGTCAAATTATGCCGACTGGCGACTCCCAGGGGGAGGGCCTTCTCTGTGAGGGCTCCAACCCTTTGGAATGAACTGCCCCCGGAGATACGGAATATCCCTGATCTCCGTGCTTTCCGCTGTGCCCTCAAGACCCTGATGTTTCAACAGGCGAGGCTAAACATATGAACATGTGAATGATTTTTTTTTTTAAATGTTATCTAATTCTGGGTTTTATTTAATTGACCAAACTAAGTAATAATTTTAATTAGCAATTTTATGATGTTTGTGTGTCTATATTTTTCTTGACTGTACACCGCCTTGAGTCCTACGGGAGAAAGGCGGTATAGAAATATAATAAATAAATAAATAAATAATAAATAATCTTTCTGTCAGGCCTGGAAACCATCTTATGCATTGGGCCTTCAGGCCTGCCACATTTACTACTGTGGGAAACTGGGAGGGGGGATTGTATGGAGCAAGGGTGATATATAGTCATAATAACATTCCTTTCTCAAAGAGTCAAGGACATCTTGCCCTGCCCCTGGAGGACTGGAACTGGGAGGCCTCTCCATTTGGGATTGGACCATGTGATGGACATGTGGGTGCCGGGGCAGGAACTTGGACTTTCCCTTGGGTGGGGAAAACCTGGAAGCTTTCAGATTCGGGTTTTCCCAGATGTGCCAATATGACATCTCTAATAAAATGGAACTTTGAGGAACTTCAAGCCTCGGAGTCTTTTTTCATTGGGGGTGTTACTTGGATCCCTGACACTTTCTTCCTCCTATTTCCTCTGGCTTCCAAGATTATTCCATTTCTGAGGCTATGCTGAAATTCCTTATAATCAAGACCCTTCTAGTATTGGGGCCTGCTACTACTCCAGATCTCATTGGTTCAATAGATCACAATGGCTCATTTAGTGTTCAGTGTTTCTGAGTGACAGACCATTTTCTCATATGTCCTTCATTAATATTTATCAATTGGAATTCGCCAATAACTTAACAGGAAGAAAAATGCCACAATGACAAGGGTTGATATATTAGGACTCTTGCAATCGGAATATGAGCGAGATAAAACAGCATACACCAGTAGTTCTCAACCTGTGGTCTGTGGGGGCCAGTGAAGTCATCACACGGGGTCTGTGAAGGCTTGAAGAAATGTTATAATTTAAATCTTGAGTTAAGCCTTGGGAGTCCGTGGCCACAAAAGCTATTAAAAGGGGGTCGATAGTGAAGAAAAGGTTGAGAATCACTGGCATATGCCATATACATTGAAGGCTGGCTGTGCTATTTATACAGAATCCTCTGGTGATCAAATGAAACAAACAAAATGTTTAAAAGTTATGATATTTACTTAGTTACTTATCAAACACATCTAAGTTATATTAAAGTAACCAAAATATATTTATAATTCTCAAGGCAACTTTTGAGCATCCTTAATGTTTAGAAATTGAAAGTTGAAAAAATTGACACGCCCTACAATAAATATGTCTTCATTACAACTGGCCATTTTATTATAGTTTAAGATTTGGGAGTGAATGTCACCTGTTTTCTTCAGAAATGAGAGAATTCATTTCCGTTTTGATTTGTGAAACTTTTCAGCAGGAGAACCTGTTCTACAATATCCCAAGAAACCTTAAACACAACTTGTGAAATAACCCTTTGATTTGTCTGGAACTTCTTATAACTTTGGAATCAGAAAGAAGAAATAGGAATTCACCTTATGCCTGTACTGGCTTGTCTGATTTCATATTTCTTATTTGCACACAGTTCCAAAAATTATAGATAAGGGATTCCCCAGCTGCCCTGGGAAGAGTCAGAAATTGAATTTGTTTGGAAAAGGTGCACTCCATATAAAATGCATGTTGTTACAGAAATGCAACTCTTCCAGTGAATAAATTGATTTACCATCTATAGCAGGTTGATTACCTGCTATAACTGACAGTTTGATATCTTTTTTCTTTTGCAATCTGCAAAATATACCCCTCAAAAAGACCAACATTTTTTTTAATGCCAAGAAAAGAGAATTAGATTTCAAAATTTCTATCTCATTGCCCGTTTTATTACCCCCCCCCCTTTTAACCTGGTATTTTTAGGTACGCGTGAATTCTAAAATTTTCACAGGACTGTTGCATTTTTCTGTATTTTAATATTTTGGTGTATTCACTTCCCCCCAGAATATATATAAATTTCTGGTGTTTTTTCGCATTAACAGTGATGCTGATATGATTCAGTTTGTTTCAGAAACAAAATTAGGCTGCCTTCAGTACTACAAGAGAAAGAACTCTGAATGTACTGTAAACAAGGCAGAAGAAATAAGAAATATTTAATCCTCTTGAGAAGTTGCTGAGCATTAACAGACAAAATATAAATATTTGCAAGGGAAATGGATCCTAGCTAGGAAAAAAATTAAATTATTTTCAATAGTGCTGCTGAAGACTTCTCTTTTCTGTTTTTATGCAAATAGATGTACAGGCTTCAAGGACAGAGTTGCTTGGTAATTAGATGCCTATCCAGCTGTCCACTGTCAACCATAAAGTTTTGCTACATCCACGGGTTTCTGATTTATCCTATCCTGTAATCCTACCGTGCGTACACTTCAAAACAAATATTCTTGAAGTGTTTGGTTGAAGTACTATATCAAAGAGCCTCTGCGAAATCCATATGATTTTAAAATCTGATTTCATTGTTTTAAAAACCACAATCAATATGCAAATTGCAGAAATAATATAAACGTGCGGCAAGAGATTCTCATTGAAACTCATGTAATATACAGTAGCTGTTCATTTAGTATCATCAACATAATGTATCCTTACTTGGGTAACATCTGTAGCAATTATGGATATAGAGGCAAAGGAGGTGTCGTTTCAGCCTGCAAAATGGGTTAGCGTTATTAACTGAGGCAGGATAGAAGTGATGTAGTTAAAATATATGCTCAAATTTAACAGGATGGACTAACTCATGAATATTTAAATTTTAAAAATTGGGTTTTTTTTTAAAGAACATGTTTACTACTATGCTAGAAACACTTACCCATGCACTACCAAAATTTCTTATTTTGTAGCCTTGAGCTGAATAACAAAATAACGGAGTTGGAAAGGACCTTGGAGGTCTTCTAGTCCAACCCTCTGCTCAAGCAGGAGACCCCATACCATTTTCAACATATGGTTGTCCAGTCTCATCTTAAAAACCTCTGGTGTTGGGAGCACCCACAACTTCTGAAGGCAAGTTGTTCCACTAGTTGATTGTTCTTAACTGTCAAGAAGTTTTTTCTTAGTTCTGGTTTCTCCTTGCTTTTCTCTTTGTTCAGTTTCCACCCATTCCTTCTTGTCTTGCCTTCTGGTGCTATATAGATATTGGTTGACATTCTCTCCCCCCCCCCTTATTCTTTGTGGCAGTCCCTCAACTATTGGAAGACTGTTATTATGTCACTGCCTAGTCCTTCTTTTCATTAGACTAGACCAGGGGTGCCAAACGCAAACCCTGGGGGCCAGATCCAGCCTGTGGGGTACTTAGATCTGGCCCGCGGGGCTGCCCTGGAAACAGCAAAGGACCGGCCCATGGTGCCTCTGCCAGAAGAAATGGAGCTTGAGAGGGCCACCCCTCAAGAGCCCTGTTTTCGCTGGCTGAGGGTTGCAGGAGGCTGTCGTAGCTGAAAATGGAGCTCGGGAGCCCGTTTTTGCTGGCAGAGCGCTCGGGCTGTTATAGGCACCCCCGACACGAGTGACGTTGAGCTGGCCACATCTACCCTGGCCATCCTGGCCCCTCGAGGTCAAACACAACCCCGATGCAGCCTTCAATGAAATCGAGTTTTGACACCCCTGGATTAGACATACCCAATTCCTGCAAACATTCTTCAGCCCCCTAATCATCTTTGTCGCTCTTTTCTGTTCTCTTTCCAGAGTCTCAACTTCTTTTTTATATTGTGGTGACCAAAATTGGATGCAATTGGATGCAAAAATTGGGCAAACTTAACTTTTGTACCTCCTAGGGCAAAACTTTTTCAACCTTTTCATTATGTATTATGACAGAATACAAAATGTCATAAAACATTTCCTGTGCTCAGCTCCTGATATTTGACTGCTCCTTTCAACATGGGATACTTCCAGTGCGGCTACATGTCTGAATATTTCCCTGAATTTGTATGAACTTTTTCAGTGAAGCTGATATTTCAGAAGCTCTGCTTTAGTTTTTCTGACGTGTTTAGTTGTATCCAGTCCTGTGCGAAGCTAGCAGGAAGATTTGGAGGAATCTGGTAAGGAAATATCTCTGAAAAGATGACCCAACAGATCACCGGAGGTCTACTTCATTATTTAGGAAAATGAGAACTGCAGGAAGCCAAATCTGAAAACTTCCTTCCCTATTTGATTATTATGATGCTTCTCGTTACATTTCAGAATATGTTTTGGTTCAGCTACCTCTACCTCAGGGGTGTCAAACTCAAGGTCTGGTGGGTGCCGGATCTGGCTCACAGGATGCTTAGATCTGGCCCACAGAGTCGCCTTGGAAATAGCAAAGGACTGGCCTGTGGTGTCTCTACCAGAGAAAACAGAGCTCAGGAGTGCCTCATGTGGCCCTCCAGACCTCCGTTTTCAATGGTAGAGGGTTGCAGGAGGCCATCGCAGCTGAAAACAGGGCTTAGGATCCCGTTTTGTCTGGCAGAGTGCTCGGGCCACCCAGCACCCCCAACACAAGTGACATAGAGCTGGCCACGCTCACTCCAGTCCCCCCAGGTCAAACACAACCCTGATGCGGCCCTCAGTGAAATGAGCTCTACCTCATCTATTGAAAAAAAAAATCTACTCTTAAAATCCAGACCCAAACTACAGCTATGCCAACAACACGTCTTTTTATCAGTTAATGAACGCTCAGAAAACAAATTCAGATTAATACCAAGTGTCAATCACTTCTTTTTCTGTTGTTCCAGAATGTTTACCCATTACTTAATGCCACACAGGGTGTGTTGTTTTCCTGTGGGGGTTGGAGGGAGAAAAATCTGTCACAATGCAAGTTTCACTTCATGAGTAGGTGACACATGAACAATGGAGCTTGGATCATTCATCAATCGTTACATGCATGTGTCACAATGCAGATTTGATTATTTTGGCATCACCGTGGTTCGGAAGAGATGTTTATCTCTTCCATGATCAAAGGAACACTCACACACATACGTGTGTGTGTGTGTGTGTGTGAGAGAGAGAGAGAGAGAGAGCGAGCGAGAGAGAGACAAACACACACACACACACACACACACACACAGAACTTCTCTAGCTTGTGGGTGGGACAGGAAGTGGGCAGGAAACCTTTTGCCATTTCTTTTAGATATTTCTATACTTTTGAGTCAGAGACTCATCCATCTGATTTACTTCCTGTAGGGCTGTTAAGGACTGACTGGTTCACCAACCTAGCCTCTTTTTGCTCAACTACTACTTGTAGGTCATTGAGATTGAGAAAGAGTAACTATGCAATAAGGCCGAGTTACGTGCTCCTACAGTCACCACATCAAAGCCTGCATTGCTTTGGTAAATTTGCATCGGTTTCAGACACAGGAAGAGCATAAGGGAAAGATGTTGTAGGCCAATGAACAAATGGTGCGGTTATTATTATTATTATTATTATTATTTCAATTCTGTGCCTCAAGTAAGTGGCCACATTGATCTGCCCATTTGATCACCCCCATGGTCACGTGATCAAAATTCAGACGCTTGGCAACTGACTCGTATTTATGACGGTTGTAGTCTCCCGGGATCATGTGATCAACCTTTTGAGACCTGACCAGCAAAGTCAAGGCGGAAGCCAGGTTTACATGTTATTAACTTAACAAGATCAGTGATTCCCTCAACAACTGTGGCAAGCAAGGTCTAAAATTCACTCACTTAACTATCGCACTTAGCAACAGCAAATTTGGGTTCACTTATGGTCGTAAATTGAGGACTAGATGTATAAAAGGCGTAGAATTATATAAATGGTTCGGAAATTGCAAGTCTGCCATGGTAATCTTTGTGGAAAGACTGCAGATTACAGACTGAAGTTTATGACTTGCATCGGAAGAAACAAGGTTTAATCCCTGACATTTCTAGGTAGGACTGTAAAAGTTTTTAGCTGAGAACAGTTTTCTTCCTCCTTTTATAAGCAGAGACCTGTTCACGTAATATATTATGTCACGATGACTGCAATACAGTGTAGTCCAGTCCTAGAACATAGGTAAAGTTATTCAACTTTGTACCCGTGATTTGTTTTAAGTTAACTATTATCCAGCATATTATCTGGATCTGGACTAATGGCTCTACTTCATAAAGAGAAAGAGGAGAAATGGCAAAAAATGTGATTCATTCCTACAGCTGCGTATCTCTTATTTCCACTGACTTAGGATAAGAAAAAAAATCAAAACAGGTAAGGTTGACCAGCTCAGCAAAAATAGAAAAGCGAACATGCGGCTTGGCATGCAAACCTTTTCTGTAATTAGATGGACGCATCATACTAAGCTGTCATTTGATAACCATCATTTATTAAGGACAACATCCTAAGCCAAAACTAAATGAAAGACATGTCCCTCACCTTTCCCCATAGGCATCTGACATAGAGGTAACTTGTCAATTTATGACAACTGAGCCCCAAATTTCTGTGGCTAAGTGAAACGGTTGTTAAGTGAGTTTTGTCCCATTTTACAACCTTTCTTGCCACTGTTAAGGGAATCACTGCAGTTGTTAACTTAGTAACATGGCTGTTAAGTAAATCTGGCTTCCCCATTGACTTTGCTTGTCTGAAGTCACGAACAGTGAACGCATGACCCCGAGACACTGCAACCGTCGTAAATATGAGTCAGTAGCCAAGAGTCTGAATTTTGATCCTGTGACCATGGGGATGCTGCAACGGTCGCAAGTGTGAAAAATGGTCATAAGTCGCTTTTTCTAGTGCCATTCTAACTTCGAAGGGTCACTAAACAAATGGTCCTAAGTCAAGGACTATCTGTATATGGCTGAAAATGTCATTTGCACCATGAAGGAACTGGAAACATAACTGAGAACCCCAAATAGTAAAAATAGCTCTCCCCTCTTTTTCAGCTTTGAACAGCATTAACTAATTAAAAGGAGTTATATCATATCCTGTGATAATAAACTTTTAATCAGTTCAGTATATGTATATCAGTGGTGGGATTCAAATATTTTTACTACCGGTTCTGTGGGGGTGGCATGGCATGGCATGGCTTGGTGGGCGTGGCAGGGGAAGGATACTGTAAAATCTCCATTCCCTCCCCACTCCAGGGGAAGGTTACCACAAAATCCCCATTTCCTCCCAATCAGCTGGGACTCAGGAGGCAGAGAACAGATGGGAGCAGGGCCAGTCAGAGGTGGTATTTACCGGTTCTTCGAACTACTCAAAAGTTCTGCTACCGGTTCTCCAGAACGATTCAAATGTCACAAACAATAGAGGTAATGGCCATGGCTATATTTCGAAGAAAGACTCTAATGTGCTTTGTGGCTTTGAACAAAGCAAATGTGTAGGATTGACCCACACTGAGTGGGTGGCCAAAAAAAATCCCCTTTTCTCTGCCAGGTGACCTAATTATCACCTCCTACCTCAAACATTTACTTATAAGAGACTGTAAAGTAATGAGCATAGGCCTTTGCAACTATGATAAACAGGGTGTTGCTTAGTGTAAGTAAGGGTTGCTGAAGTTAGATGGAGAAGAAAATCAGCTCCATTAGTCTCACAGATATGAGAGAGCAAGAGCATGTGATGTGATGTGAACTATTCACATCACAGCACAATAGCAACATTAAGAATAACTCATCTTTGGACTTCCGGGAAAATAATGGCAGAATGAAGAGAGCTTTAGGGCAAGCGATGCAGTAAAAAGAGGAACCGGTGAAGGGTTCATCAACAACCCCAGATCAAGGAGAGGGCTAGGATGACTCATAGGGTTGGCTCTATATAGAGCCTCCTCAAAAGAGACCGTAAAATAGCAATATCCAGTGAGTTTTAGAACTTTGGAAGTCAGTCAGATAAGCATCTTGTTCAAGCTATGGTTCAGCGCCTTCAGTTGGACCCTTGGTTCGCCCACCTCCCCTCTTAACCACGTTAGGAAATTGTTTGCCATTGATTTTTTGGGATGTAAAAAAAAAAATCCTGCTGAAGGGCAAGGTTTACTGTGCCGGGAGAGTTTTCTTTCACCTGTGATGAAAGAAGTTTCGTATAAATTTAAGGATTATAATAGAAAAAAAAATACTTTTGGAAATTAGCAATAGTGGGACTAGAATGTTGACTTTCGAAAAATAAGGGGCCAGATAGACTTGAAATACATCTTGTGGATTTTTAAAAATGTTATTATATGTATCTTATAGATCTATCTATATCTATAGCTGTCTCACTGTCTGTCTGTTTCTCTCTCCATCTTGATATTAACTCTTAAGAAATCATCTCATGAGAAAATTTTATTGATTGAAAATAAATATAAGGGAGGATTCTGAAGATTGACTAGAGAAATCAGAGAGCATAAAGATTATAATTCAAGTGACCATTAACGGAGCAATATGATTTGTCTGTAGAAGAAATCAAGGCTATTTAGGAACAAGGTATTCAGAAAATACTGCTACGATTGATTGCCACTATAGGTAGATCTCACTTAATGACCATTCATTCAGTGACCATGAGAAATTACACAGGCGCCGAACAAAGGGACTTAAGATCAGTACCTGAACTTGCAAGACATGGCGGTCATGATTGCCATCTGGGTCCTTGGCAACCCATTCACATGACAGGTGTATCCCGCGATTATGTGATGGCCATTTATGTTAATGTTAATGTTGTAAGCCTCCCAGACTCACCTTGTGGCAAGATGGGCAGCAAATAAATTTAACCCCCTCCCAAAAAAGAAACAAATAAATAAATAAGGGCACGCCACTCGAATATAAACTGAGAGCAAACCCTACTCCTTACTAGCACTGTGGCTGGTGTTACCTGGTTTGGAGAAATAGAATAGAATAGAATAGAATAGAATAGAATAGAATAGAATAGAATAGAATAGAATAGAATAGAATAGAATAGAATAGAATAGAATAGAATAGAATAGAATTCTTTATTGGCCAAGTGTGATTGGACACACAAGGAATTTGTCTTAGGTGTATATGCTCTCAGTGTACATAAGGAGAATAAAATACATTCATCAAGAATAAAAAGATACAACACTTAGTGATAGTCAAGGTTACTAATAAGCTATCAAATTGTACAAGGATTCAATATAAATTGAAAGATACAAGCAACATGGTTATAGTAATAAGTGGGAAGAGATAGATACTAGTAAGGAAGAGAAGAATAATAGTAATACAGTCTTAGTAAATTATTTGACAGTGTTGTGGCAATTAGTTGTTTGGCAGAGTGATGGCATTCGGGGAAAAATTGTCCTTGTGTCTAGTTTTTCTGGTGTGCAGTGCTCTATAGAGTCTTTTTGAGGGTAGAAGTTGAAACAATTTACGTCCAGGATGTGAGGGGTCTGTAGATATTTTCACAGCCCTCTTTTTGACTCGTGCATTGAAACGTCTGCAAGAAAACAACCAACTTCAGAGAGCACCAAGAACCCCTCATTGCTACATACAGAGAACTATTTAGGGCAGCATTCAAACCACATCCGTATTCCAGAGCCTGGAAATGGAGTCGCCCTCTCTGTGCTTCTCTCTTCCTCGGGATTGCCCCGGGAGAAATACAGGTAGTGCTTGACTTACAACAGTCCGTTTAATGACCGTTCAAAGTTACAACGGCACTGAACATTCTGACTATGGACCGTTTTTCACAGTTACGACTTTTGGAAGCAGCCTCCCCATGTTCGCGTGATCAAAATTCAGACGCTTGGCAACGGCTTCATACGGATAGTCTTCAACTTACAACCACAATTGAGCCCAAAATTTATGTTGTTAATCAAGTGAAAAATTTGTTAAGGGAACTGGTCCCATTTTACGACTTTTCTTGCTACATTTGTTAAGTGAATCATTGCAGTTGTTAAATTAGTAACAAGGTTGTTAAATGAATCTGGGTTCTCTACTGACTTTGTCTGAAGGCCACAAAATTTCTCCTGAACCCTGCAACCATCATAAATATGAGTTAGTTGTCAAGCATCTGAATGTACATCAATGTGACCATTGAGATGCTGCAATGGTCATACATGTGAAAAATAGTCATCAGTCACTATTTTCAATTGCCATTGTCACTTTGAACGGTCACTAATGAGCTGTTGTAAGTTGAGGACTACCTGTATTTGGGATGGTTACAGTGTCCTTGGGTCACGTTATCTCCTTTTGTGACCTTCTGATGAGCAAAGTCAATGGGGAAGCCAGATTCACTTAAAATGGTGGTCGTAAAATGGAGCAAAACTCACTTAACTGCCTTGCTTAACAACAACAATTTTGTCCTTACTTGTGGTCGTAAATCAAGGATTATCTATAATTACCTATAAATACTACCTGTATTTATGACCGTAGCCATGTCCCAAGGTCCCGCAATCTCCTTTTGCGACCGTCTCACGAGCAAAGTCTACAGGGAAGCTAAATTCACTTTAACAACCGAGTTACTGACTCATCGGCTGCAGGGACTCACTTAACAACCGCGGCAAGAAAGATCGTAAAAGTCACTCAACCTATGTCTCGCTGAGCAACAGAAACGTTGGACTCCAGGGGGGTTGTAAATGGAGGACTCCCCATAGTGTCGTGGAATGCGACCAGGGCTGTAAAGGAAGAGGAGGAGAACAGAATAACAGAAGAGTTGGAAGGGACCTTGTAGGTCATCTAGTCCAACCCCACATAGTTGTGTGGGCTGTAAAGGAAGAGGAAGAGAATAGAATAACAGAAGAACTGGAAGGGACCTTATAGGTCATCTAGTCCAACCCCACGTAGTTGTGTGGGCTGTAAAGGAAGAGGAAGAGAATAGAGTAACAGAAGAATCGGAAGGGACCTTGTAGGTCATCTAGTCCAACCCCCATGCCCAAGCAGGAGCCCCTAACACCATTTCTGACTAATGGCAGTCCAGTCTTTTCTGAAAAGACCGTCGGCTTTCCTTTGGTCCGCCGAGAACCTGGAGGCGTCTCAACCCCATTGAACCGTCGTCGTCGTCCTCCTCCTCCTCCTCAGCCATTTCTCGCCTCAGGCGCGCTTCACTCCCGGTCTCCTCCTGAGGCGAGCCGCCGAGAAAGCGAGCGCCCGGCTGCCCGAGAAAGAGGAGGCGGCAGCGGCGGCGGCGGAGGAGGGAGGAAGGAGGCGGTCGTCAGGGGAGGAGCCAGCCGCACCGCCGGAGCGAAGCAGAGCCGGAGGAAGACGGAACCGGGAGGAGCGAAGAAAAAGAAGAAGAATTAGAGGAGGAGGAGGAGGAAGAAGAAGAAGCAGGCCCGGAGCTGAAAGGAGGAGAGCGCTGAGGCGGCTAGGCCAGACGCGCCTCCCCAACCCCCCCACCGCGGCACGGCCGCCATCATGGAGCAGCAGCAGCAGCAGCCGCCCGTCAGTCGGTACCAAGTGGTGAGCGACTCCCTCCGGGTGGGGGTGGCGGTGTTGTTAGACGGCGGGTGGAGCCGGCCTGGTGAGGCCGAGGCCTGCCGACCGAGCGTCCCCGGAGGACCCTTGGAAGGGGGGAAAAAAACAGCCGCGAGGAGCGCTTCTTCCTCCCTTTCTTCTCCTTCCCTCCTTCCTTTCTTCCCTCCTTCTTTTCTTCCTTCCCTCCTCACCCCTCCTCCTTCCTCCCTTGCTTCCCTCCCTCCCTCCTTCCTCCCTTGCTTCCCTCATTCCCTCCTTCCTTCCTTCCCACCTTTCTTCCTTCCCACCTTCTTCTCTTCCTTCCCTCCTCACCCCTCCTTCCTTCCTTTCTTCCCTCCCTCCTTCTTTTCTCCCTTCCCCTCCCATCCTCCCTCCTTTTCTCCTCCCTCCCTCCCTCCTTCCTTCTTTCCTCTCTTCCCCTCCCTTCTTTCCCTCCTTCTCTCCTCCCTCCCTTTCTTCTTTCCTCCCTTCCTCCCTCTCTCCTCCCTCCCTTCCTCCTCTCTTTCTCCCTCCTTCCTTCTTTCCTCCTTTCCCCTTCCTTCCTTCTTCCCTTCCTTCCCTCCTCCCTCCCTCCTTCTCTCCTCCCTCCTTCCCTCCTCCCTCCCTTCTCCCTCCCTCCTTCCTTCTTTCCTCCCTTCCCCTTCCTTCCTTCTTCCCTTCCTCCCCTCCTCCCTCCCTCCTTCTTTCCTCCCTTCTTCCTCCCTCCCTTCCTCCTTCCCTCTTTCTCCCTTCCCCTTCCTTCTTCCCTTCTTCCCTCCTCCTTCTCTCCCTCCCTCCCTCCCTCCCTTCCTTCCCAGCCTCCAAAGCTGTAGCCAGGCTATAAAATCCCCCTCACCCATCCATCCTGCCTCTCTGTTACACCCGTGTTTTGTTTTTCCCTGCCCCAATTACACCACACGGTCTTTTTCATGAGCGATTTCCGCTGAAGGAAGTGAGGTAGCCGAAAGTGAATCTCCTCCAGGACTTTTACAGCTAGTCCTCAACCCTGCGACCACAATGGAGCCCAACATTTTAATCTTGTTAAGGGAGAGACCTTTCTTAAGTGACTTTGGCCCTGTTTGATGACTTTGTTAAGGGAATCACTGCAGTCCTTAAAGTTAGTAAACCCGGTTGTTAAGTGAATCTGGCTTCGCCTATTGACTTTGCTTGCCAGAAGGTTGGATCAAAGAGGATCGCGTGAGCTCGGGACGCAGTAAACGGTTGCAAATATGAAGCAGTTGCCAAGTGTCGGAATTTTGATTGCGCGATCAAAATGGAGAGGCTACAAAGGTCGTCACTGCGAAAAATGGTCATAAGTTACATTTTTTGTTGTTGTAACTTTGAACAGTCACTAAATGAACTGTTGTAAGGCAGGGACAACCTGTACCTGATCTGAGGTTGCCTTTGGGGCTCTTTGACCTTGGTTGTTTTCTTGCAGACATTTAATTACCCAAATAGGTAACATCAACAGTGCTAGTTATAGTTTTTTACCTAGTTTGGGTAATGAAATTTACGCAAGAAAACAACCAAGCTCAGAGAGCACCAAGGACCCCTTTCGTGTCAATTCTGGACTACAAATATTCTTCTTTATTGACCTGACCAGTTTGCATTCTCATTGAACCTGGGTGAACCTTCTGTGGGTGGTCCTCGATTATGACCACAACAGAACCCCAAAATTTGTGTGGCTAAGCAAAACAGTGGTTAAATGAGTTTGATCCCATTTTACGACCTTTGGGTCATTCCATGTCAAGTGGTCTGATTTCAGAAAAGTGCCCCGCTCGACCATCACTGCAGTTGTTAAATTAATAATCCAGTCGTTAAGTGAATCTGGCTTCCTCGTAGACTTTGCTTGTCAGAAGGCGATCACATGACCGCGAGACACTGCAGTTGTCGTAAATATGAATCAGTTGCCAAGTGTTTGAATTTTGACCACGTGACCATGGGCCTACAGATTCTGATCAGATGGACAGATTGCACTTCGATATTTTATGCTGCTAAATGAGACATTGGTCAAATAACTCTTGCCCCATTCGACGAACCTTCTTGCTGCCGTTGTTAAGCGAACCATGGTAATTCTGAAGCTGATAACATGGTTGTTAAGTGAATCTGGTGTCCCCATTGACTTTGCTTGTCAGAAGGTCGCAAAAGGGGATTGCGTGACCGCGGGACAGTACAACTGTCATAAATATGAGTCAGTTGCCAAGCATCCAAATTTTCATCATGTGACCATGGGGAGGCTGCAAGAAGTGTGAAAACTGGTCATAAGTCACTTTTTTCCAGTGCTGCTGTAACTTCGAACGGTCACTAAATGAACTGTTGTAAGTCAAAGTATTAACTATCTGGGTTTTCAACCTGGGGAGTTATTGTGCAAGTCTACTTGGTGTCGCTAACGGATAGGTCATTCTCATACAAATTTAAAAAAAAAACCATGCCACGCAAGCAGACCTATTATCAGCTGGGCCGGGTTATCTTTGTATGATTACCACTTGATGAATTGTGTCAGTTTTATGTAGCATTTCTGTTGCTGATTAAGAAAACAAGATAGTGCCAGAACAACCTGTGCGTTGAAGGAAAAAGAGAGAATCCAGTAAGTCACTCTCTGAGATGGACCAATGTAAATATTTTTATTTTGATAGAATCACACCTAAATAGCTTTATGAGAAAAGTAGGAGAAGGCTTATTTTAATTTCAAAGTTTGGTTAATACTATTGATTTCAACAATATATTGGGTAGTGTTTCTGATACATTAACCATCTACAACTTGAGCCTTCTCTGTTTCAAGGAATATCCCCTACTGTTGTTCTAGAGTATCCTAAGTTCATATTATTTGGTAAAACAACACCTCAGTTGTATTTATGTCCTCTTAAAAGGATCCAGGTAGCCCAATACTAGTCAGGATTTCTATATTTTCGTATTTGAAGACATATTCTATAGTGGAGAAGAATGTCCATAAATATATAAGATTCTGGTTCAACTTCTTAAGGGACAAAAGTTTTTTTTTCTACACATTTTTAAAGAAAAATCTGTAAACTAGCATAAATGCTTAGTGTAAAAATTGTATGGGATGTGGGTTTGAGTTTCTCTCTTTCCTAAACAACTTAACCTAATGTTTTATTAGTCTTACTCTTTGAAATGATAAATTGTGAGGTCCTCTTTAATTCTTGGCAATATGTATTTGCTGCCTCACTTTGTGGCTATGTTAGTATGTTAAGTATGGTTTGCTGTCCAATCATAGGAGTTTTATTATGTTAAACCATAATTCACTTATTTTCCTAAACCAGAATCAAACTGAATTATTTTTAGGACATAATTTGAATCCAATGATCTTGATAGTCTGTCATGCTTAGCTGTAAATGTTCTTTAAAGCATAGAACAGATACCATGTAAGTGCCTGCTGATGCTTTCCTCATTTTCATTCTTTTAAACTTTCACATATGTAACAAATATACAATCTGGGAAAATGAAAGTATATGATATAGATACATTTCAGAATATATGAAATATAAATATATTTGTTTATACGTAATAGCACATGTGTATAATGTAACGTGCTTAAGGCAGATCCTCTGTTTATATAGATTTGTAAGTTGAACCACTCTCAAATATTTCTCTTTTATAAACAGAATCATTTCAGTGCTTGTTGAAATACATAATTTCCTGCCCAATGAACTGCTGCTTTGAATAGATAATACTTGTTTTTCCTGGGAAAACCTAGGTGGTAATTTCCTGATTCAGCCAGGACCTTGTAGTGCTTCCATAGGGACCTAAATCTACCTCCCTGAAAGGATTTATAATGCTGATTTCAATAGGAAATAGAGAAAGGGAAATTTGAATGTTTCTTCATGTCTGATTTTATGTGTCATATTTGCATTTCAGTTGCTTATCTTGGCTTTGTCGTTCACTGAAAATAAAAAGGTTGGTAATATGCTGATGGTTTAAAATCCTATGAATGATGCACAGTGCATAGAAAAGGTCATTGATAAAGAGAGAAAATGCTATGTTTTAAAAATCATGGCTCTCCATAGTTTGGAGGATGAAATTGTATCAGCTAATATCCCATTTTTCAAATTTAAAATTTTCAACAAAATCTTGTAGGATCAGCTTATGCATAGCACTGGTTGGACTTACTTAATAAAGCTGTTTAAGTCCTAACTTTGCCTTCGTTCATGTTTAAAGCCTGCAGCTTTACTTTGAGGTAAAAAAATAAAATTCCAAACAGTTTAACATTTAAATACTACTTCCTGTTTTTAAGTAACCAGATGAACATTTCAGATATATGACATTCTTAATGGAAAAACTTTCAGAAGTTATGATTGTGTAGTGAAAGTAATAAAGAATACAATAAAGAACCTATTCTATTCTATTCTATTCTATTCTATTCTATTCTATTCTATTCTATTCTATTCTATTCTATTCTATTCTATTCTATTGTCAGGTGTATGCACCATTAGAGAGGCAGAGGAAAACGATTTGACTCATTCCTCTCTCACAAATTTCAAATTGAGGGCAATACTGTACCAAAGGGCTCTGAGTGAATATGAATAAGACTTCCACTGCTTCCAACTTGTATTGGATAGAAGATATTTGTGAAGGATCAGTCAATATTGTGCTACCAACAAATTTAGTCTTACTGCTTTTGTAAAACCTTTGTAAAACCTTTACCCCAAATTTCTATTTCTTATTGCTGTGCACTGTTGTGATAGGAAAGCAACGTGATTAGCAGCTGGTTTCCTGTAACAGTTAAGTAATTTGTTTAATTTTGACTTAAGACTGTTTGTACCAGGCAGATTGGATTTGTAACTTATAGTTTATGTATCATTTAACAACATTATACCAACTGGAGCCAGGATGTTGATATCACATTGTTATTAGTGTCTACAAGGCAGCCTTTATTATGGTTAGTGATTAGAGCCCCGTTTACATAAACATTAAAAATGGCTAGAATCTAAAAAAATGATGTTCTTGTACAAGGTCTTACGATATTATGGTGTTCCATTTTTTTTATCATGGTGTTCCATCTCATCTTATGAGATTTTAGCTATTAGGGTGAGGAGGAAGCCAGGCCAGCGTGCAAATGCTTATCATTTTGACCTGCCCTTACTTAGTACAGTAATAACTTGTATCTATCCAAGGTCTTCCAGTAATTTTTCTGATCCCATCCAACTGGCTAACTAAATGACTTCTATTTATCTCAGTGTTGCAAAGTATTAAGCCTTCTCTAGCCTGTTATCTTCTTGCATTATATCACTGTTTACCACTTTCACTTCATTGTCCGCTCCAGCTTCACTAAGCTTGCAGGTTGACAGCTATTTTGGTATTTACCATTGTCCTGGCTTTTTTCTTTCCCTTTCCTTTTTACTAGCTCTTCTAAGTCTTTTTCAGTTAACAACTTTCTGCCTGGTCGTTTGGCATTTCTCTCTACTTACACGGCATTTTCCGTAAGCAACCCTTTCTCATCTTCAAATTGATAAATCACAAGTTCATTTTTCTCTTTTATTTTTCAGCAAAAAAGTTTATTAAGAGTTTCCATAAGCAACCCTTTCTAATCTTCAAATTGATAAATCACAATTTCATTTTTCTCTTTTTTTCCCATCAAAAAGTTCATTAAGAGTTTCCAGTCACTAATAAATGTAGTTATTGATCTTTCTGTTTTCAAACAAGTAAATTTTGCAGTCTCTCTGAGAATTCTGTTATCTTCAGCACCAATCCTCTGATGTGAATATAGGTGTTATCTATGATAACTGTTCTGATTCTATCTAACTGTGAATTGTGACATTGTTCTGACCTTATTTAATTTTTTTTTTCATTTTCCTCATCTGGTTATATTCCTGCATTTGAAAATACCTGTGAATGAGATCTTTTCTGGCCCTTTTTTGCTTGATTAGTGGAGTCATGTGTCTGCTTATCTCATGTCAGTGTTGCTTAAGGCTTTCATCCTTGCTCTTTCTCTCCCTGTGATGATAAGCTATTCTGAAAATCACTTGAATCTTTTCATCTTTGCCATTTTGATACCATGCTGGCTCTCCTGATTTCCTTAATTTTCTAAATTTAATCTGCATTTTTTGATTACGGCACTTCACTAACTTTCAAAGTATGTGCCTGGAAGTGCGCTGACTGATTAGAAAATAGAAAACCGGGATCGGTAGGGACCTCTGGAGCAGGGGTGAAATGCTCCCGGTTCGGACCGGATCGCCCGATCTGGTAGCAATGGAGGCGGGTGGTTCGGAGAACCGGTAGCAAAAATCCCTGTCCCCCCCATGCCCAGCTGAGCCTCACAATCATCAGAGGTTTTTTTTTACTGTTAAAAGCATTTTTTCTACAACCTCTTCAGTGGAAAAAATGCTTTTAAAAGTAAAAAAAAAAAAGCCACTGATGATCGCGCGGCTCAGTTTGGATTGTCAGAGGCATTTAAAAGAAAAAAAAAAAACCTTTTTTTCTTTTAAATGCCTCCGACGATCCAAGCTGAGTTTTTAAAAAAGTCTCTGCCGATCAGGCGACTCAGCTTGGATCATCAGAGGCATTTAAAAGAAAAAAACCCTTTTTTCCTTTTAAATGCCTCTGACGATCCAAGCTGAGTTTTTAAAAAAGCCTCTGCCGATCAGGCAACTCAGCTGGGATCGTCAAAGCCTTTTGAAAGCATTTTTTTACAGTCTCTTCGCCGAAGAGATTGTAGAAAAAATGGTTTTAAAAGTAAAAAAAAAAAAAAGGCCACGCCCACCCAGTCACATTATTCCCCCACCAAGCCACGCCCACAGAACCAATAGTAACAAATTTTAGATTTCACCACTGCTTTGAAGGTCTTCTAGTCCAACCTTCTATTCAAGCAGGAGACTCTATACCAGTGATGGCGAACTTTTTCGGCACCGAGTGCCCAAACCAGAACGTGTGTGTGCATGCGCCAGGGTGCCAGAAACCTGAAGATCAGCTGGCGACAGCACGCATGCCCATAGAGGGGGCTCTACGCATGCCATAAGTTCCCCATCATGGCCCTATACCATTTTGGACAAATGGGTTGTCCAATCTCTTTAAAAACCTCCAGTGATGGATCTACCCCAGCTTCCGGAGGCAAACCATTCCATTGATTAATTGTTCTCACTGTCTAAGGAAATTTCTCCTTAATTCCAAGTTGAGTCTCTATAATAATTTTCCACCCATTACATCTTATTCTGCCCTCACATGCTTTAGAGAACAGGCTGATCCCTTTCTGTCTGTGGCAGCCCCTCAAATATTGGAAGAGTGCTATCATGTCACCCCTGTTCCTTCTCTTCATTAGACTAGGCATACCCAGTTCCTGCAACCATTCATCACATATGCCTTAGCCTCCAGCCCCTTGCAATCCTTGCTGCTCTTCTGTCCTCTTTCTAGAGTCTCAATGTCTTTTTCTAGAGTCTCAATGTCCTCAACCTACGACCACAATTAAGCCCAATATTTATGTTGCTAAGTGGAACATTTGTTAAGTGAGCTTTTCCTCATTTGACAACGTTTCTTGCCACAGTTGTTAAGTGAATCACTCCAGTTGTGAAGTTAGTAACACCGTTGTTAAGTGAATGTGGCTTCCACAATGACTTTGCTTGTCAGAAGATTGGAAAAGGTGATGACATGACCCTGGGAAACTGCAACCGTCATAAATAGGAGTCAATTGCCACGCATCTGAATTTTGATCATGTGACCACGGGGATGCTGCAATGGTCATTCAGTGTGAAAATCGAAGTCACTTTTTTCAATGCTGTTGTAACTTTTGAATGATCACTAAATGAACTGTTGTACGTCGAGGACTACTGTTTCCCCGAAAATAAAACCCTGTCTTATATTTTTTTGCCACTAAAAAAGCCACCAGGTCTTATTTTTTGGGGGGGGGAGGGGGATGTCCACTGACTCACCTCACTTGTTGCCCCCAGCTTCCTTTTTACTGTCAGAGGCCTTCAGGAACTTATTCAGCCAGCAAGGCTTTGCTGAAGGACTCTGCAGCGGAAAACAGAGCTCTGGATCGATCCTCTGGGAGGTGAGAGGCTCTTTTTGCCTCCCCAAGCTCTTAGAAAGGTTCTGGAGCCTGGGGAAAGAGAAAAACAGGCCTTCCAGTCTCACCAGAAGTTGGCAAATGGGCCATTTCCGGCTTCCAGGGGGGTGGGGAAGGCCGTTTTCACCCTCCCTGAGCTCCTAGAAAGGCTCTGGAGCCTGGGGAGAGAGAAAAATGGGCCTACCAGGCCCACCGTGCCATTGCGTGCCAGGAGCGGGGGGGGGGAGGGTCATGCATGCATGCGTGGGGGTGGGGTGCATAGAATTATGGGTCTGGGCATGCGTGCGTGTGACCCCCCCCTCCCCCGTTTCTGGCACGCGATGTCAAAAAGGTTAGCCATCCCTGCAATAGAGTTTCATTTTTAATGTGGGCTAGTGTGCTCGCAGTAAAAAAAGTAACAATTTATCTTATCTTAATGGACACCCCTTATTTCCAAAAGATTTAATCCTGTCTATTGAATTTTAATCAAGTACAAATTTATGGATTTTTAGTATTATAACTCTGTTCCCTTGTGTTCTTTTATAGTTGGATAGTTCCATCTTAGCATTAGCGGTTTCTTCTTGTCCACCTAAATTTGTTCCTAGCATATCCAGTTCGGTACTCTTCATATCAATTTTGTTTAAATTAAGTTTTACTTCATTCATGCTTATTTATGTATTAATTGGATATATTGTAATTGGGTGAACTGTTTTTAAATGTACTATCAGTGACCAGACTTCCTTAGGTCTGCTTTACTTAATGTTTGTTTAATTTTAAATATTAACATCAGGGTGGATTTGATTTAAATCAAGTTGATTTAAACCACGATTTAAATCGTGATTTAAATTACTAGTAAAAAGGCTTGACTTAAATCAACTCGATTTAAATCATAATTTTTAAAGAGCAACTGTCATCTCTGTCCTGCAGTGGCGCCTCCTCTGACCTGCTGTTGACTCACCGACAGTCCCAAAATTGCAGAATATATAGCCTCCTGCTACATAACTAAGCTCCATTTCATGCTGAATAAACTAAATTATTAATGTATCTTAAATAGAAAACTATCTTTAGATAGATTTACACTCCAAAAGCATTTTGTTAAAATAAATTTGATGAAAAAGAATCTGATTTAAATTAAAAAAAAATACGATTTAATTTTTTTTAAAAAATCCATTTTTTAAAAAAACAAAATCAATTTTTATCCACCCCGATTAACATTGCTATGGGAAGGAAGACAATTGTCAGCTCAAAGATGACACAGTGCAATCCAGTCAAGTCCAGTTCTTCATTTGCTTACATCTCATGTACAAAATCTTACTATAGGAAAGCTATAATCTTACAACCTGATAGATATATACTCTGAGAGATTATAGGGTATGGTTACCCAGAAGCTCTTCCCCTCCCTTCCTCCCTTATCCAGTTCAAGATTGCACAGACCCTTAATTTGAACTTTTCTCTGGAATGTGCTGCCTCCTCCTTGCAAAATCACAGTGTCCCTGCTGAGATCCCTCCCCTCCTTCTCCAGGTGCATATTCCATAACACAAATGCCCTGCTCTGCATTTCCATCCTATCAGCTACATTTTTAAAGCTTTGATCGGTTTCTATGGCTACAGCAAAAGAATTGTCAAATGGTGTAGAAAGCAATCTTTGTTTGACTTGTCCTTTTATTATAACATTTTAGATACAGCGAAGAATATTGTTCCACAAAGTAAGGAGAGTTTGAGACAGCTAGATACACTGTACAATATAGTTGGACAAAGTAAGGGGAGTTTGAGATAATTGGTTAATTATTCAAGCAGTGTGTCTTGTTTTTATTTACTTAACAACTACTTCTGAGTCAGATTTTGCGCAGAATTCAATTGCCAAGTGACATTAAATGTAAAAATGCAAAGTGTTAAACTAAAGGTGTTTAAAAAACAAAAAGTTTAGCAAAATCAGCAATGGAAGAAGATAGAAGCAATTAAATAAAAATAACTTAAAAACCCATATGAGACACAAAGAATTACAAAGTTATACCTTCAGGAACTCTGGCCATTGGTGAGGATGTTAGGAGTTGTAAATGACTCTAGAGAAATTGTAGTAATTTATCTTTGCTATACAGGATAGAATCAGCATATTAAAATGTATATCGAAGTAAATTAGTAGCCACTACAGAGAGAAGTTTGGTGTAACATGAGTTTTTAAAAAATACCAAAAAGCAGGGTGGATTTGATTTAAATCGAGTTGATTTAAATCACAATTTAAATCATGATTTAAATCACTAGTAAAAAGGCTTGATTTAAATCAACTTGATTTAAATCATAATTTTTAAAGAGCAACTGTCATCTCTGCTACTCCTTTGACCCACTGTTGACTCACCGATAGTCCCAGTGTGGCAGAATATACAGCCTCATGCTACATAACTAAGCTCCATTTCATGCTGAATAAACTAAATTATTTATGTATCTTAAATAGAAAACTATCTTACGATAGATTTTTACCCCAAAAGTTTTTTATTAAAATAAATCCGATTTAAATAAAAAAAATATGATTTTTTTGATTTTTTTAAAAAAAATCATTGATTTTTATACAAAAGTCATCTGGATAGTCCATTCTCCCATCACTATCAAATGCAGGTTCCAAGTAATATTCAAAAATAAACTAATGCAAAGCAAATTAAAATATTCCAAATTTGAAAAACAGACATGGTAAACTTTGTCAACAATATAATCTAAACAGTGTTTATATTATAAAGCTTCTTCAGTTTTAGAATAATCCAAGCAGCTTTCTACTGTAGGTCTTTCACTGAAAAGCTAATACTAATGTAACTGAAGGGAATGATAACAGAAGTTCTTCAGAAGATTTCCCTTTTCATTTATGGAAGACTAATTTGGTTTTTTAAAAATTCAATGTTACTTAGTAGATGACTCATTGTAAAATATAAATCATTAAGTATTTGAGTTTATGGAAGGTTATGATGCTGTAGCACAAGCTGCAGGCTCTGACCCAGAATACACTTGTCCTCATTTCAACTATAATTCATAACTTCAGAAGAGAAAAAAAGGACTTTGGCATGCACACACAGAAAAATAATTGGGTCCTTTTGAAGCAAAAGATTCTCTTTTAAATTGCAGCCTGATTGGAAGAGCATTCGTTTACCTGTACTAATTTAGTTTGCATTTCACTCTATGAAGTTAAAGAATAACAGAGTAAGGGACCATGGCAGTCTTCTAATCCAACTCCTGCTTAGAAAACCCCCTACTCAGGAAACTTGCTATCCCACTGCTCAGGAAACTTTATACCATTTCAGACAAATGGTTGTCCAATCTCTTCTTAAAAACTTCCAGTGTTGGAGCATTCACAACTTCTGGAGGCAAAATAATCTTGTGAATATAAACATAATGAGGCAGAGCCAGATTAACTGAAATTAAATTAATTTTCACTAATATCAAATAGATAATTAGTTGCGACTTTATTGAAAAAAATGTGTTCAGTTTAAAGGACAAAGTGGTCCATGGTAGACACACACAACTTCTGAAGGCAAGGTTAATTGTCCTCACTGTCAGGACATTTCTCCTTAGTGCTAGGTTTCTTCTCTCCTCGATTAATTTCCACCCATTTCTTCTTGACTTGCTCTCAGGTGCTTTGGAGAATAGCTTGGCTCGGTCTTCTTTGTGGCAATCCCTGAGATATCTGGTTTTCCCCTTTGACTTTGCTTGTCAGAAAGTCACAGAAGGAGATCACATGACCTTGGGACACAGCATTGGTCATAAATATGAACCAGTTGCCAAGCATCCGAATTTTGATCACGTGATCATGGGAATGCTGCAAAGATTGTAGCTGTGAAAAACTGTCATAAGTCACTTTTTTCAGTGCTGTCGTAACTTTGACTGGTCACTAAACGAACTGTTGTAATTCGAGGACTACCTATATTAACACTTCACGTGATCTTGATTCTATCCCTCTGTTAAAGAAGAGTTTATATTTCATATTTTTTTTTTTTTTTGTTAAAGCGCGATTTACTCTTTCATGAGATAGCCGTTTATCTCCCAAAACAGAGTTGAATCCTCTTGGCACATCCTATCCTGCTTGGAAGCTGAATTATAGAAATATCCCCCTTTCCCCCCAGATTTAATTTTCAGAAAGGAATCTCAAGGTACAAGAATCCTGATCTCTCAAACACTTTGGAATTTGGGGAGATTTCAGAGTAAGGAAGATAGGTGGTGGCAACAGGGATTTCCAAAT
The DNA here is from genome assembly GCF_059756535.1 of Pantherophis guttatus. Classification (NCBI taxonomy): domain Eukaryota; kingdom Metazoa; phylum Chordata; class Lepidosauria; order Squamata; family Colubridae; genus Pantherophis; species Pantherophis guttatus. Next base: position 115,859,611 of record NC_142067.1, on the reverse strand, counting down.
TGCTGTTCCCAACACTGAAGGCAGGGCCGGGATAGGAAACCCAGATGATTTTGAGGAAAGGAGGTTTGAGACCCCCCCGCCTCACCTACTGTTCAATATATGGACTTAACCATTCCACTACAAGCAGATTCTGTTTTATTCAGCAGGGGTGAAAGGTGTGGTACTCTCAAAGATGAACACAAATGCAGCAGGGTTTGGGTTTTTCTGTCTGGGCTTGGAAGTCCAGTTCATAATATTCTTGTCTCTTAGTTGTTGCAAAATCAGGCGTCACGAAAAATCATCTTGGGCCTTCCTTATGAACAAGCTTGATGGAATGATTCTGGTCAAAATAGTTTTTTGATTTCTGATGTTGGAAGGGGGAAATCAAGTTCAGGGCTAATACAGTAACTCTTAGACTTCTGTTCTGCAATGTTTCCTGAGGACAATTCGGAATAACTTTTCAAGGATCCCAAATGATGGTTTGAGAATCTCTGACTCGGGAACGTGAAATCCTTCTCTGTTTCTTAAATCTTTTTAATTGCAGTCCTTTGGAAAGATTGCTGACCCTGGCAACTTGCATCAGTTTATTACTTTGAATTTTATAATCTCTACCCCGTCTCTTACTGATCAACTTTTGCTGCAAATTTATTTATCTATTTATTGGATTTATATTGCCGCCTATTCGCCCATGGTGACTCAAGGCGGCTTACAGAAAATATAAAACCACACCAGACTAGGTGGTTCAGTGGCTAAGACACTGAGCTTGTTGATCAGAAAGGTCGGCAGTTCGGCAGTTCGAATCCCTAGTACAGGTCTCCTGCATGAGCAGGGGGTTGGACTAGATGACCTCCAAGGTCCCTTCCAACTCTGTTACTGTTAACTGTTAACATTTAAAACAATAAAAACTAACAAAAAGAATCAAATATATTAATATAGTATAATATAACAAAATCACCCACCCCCCCATCTCCCACCACCCCCGCCCCGGCGACTAATAAGTTAGTCTTATTCAATTGCGTTTAATGGCAAAGAACTCTTATTTAAATATTATTGTTTCCTTTGTTGCGTTTATTCTTCTTAAAAAGTACATATTCATTGCAAGTTGCCATAGTTGGTAACCTGTAACCTTAACAGAAGGTCTGAGTTTGAGGTGTTTTGCATTTGCTTGTGACGTAGAGATTAACGAAGTAGAAGGGGTTACCCATCACCCAGTAGAATGTTGGAAATAATATTTTTCAAGAGGTTTGAGAATCCATCTGTCTGTCTGCCCTTGCCATGTGAAAATAATGGAATGGACACAATTTTGTGGGGAGAGACAATTTTACAAAAGGAAAAAAAGTAGAGTTTATAAGTGGTCTGGATCATTTTGACAGCCGGTAGGGGAAACAAGGTAGAAGTAATTGAGCCGCAGTTCATCATGGTGCTGACTACTCTTTCTTAAATTCTCCTCCTTTCTCTCTCCTAGTCAAATTACCCAGAATATCGGGCTATTCTGGTGCGCAAATGCACACACAAACAAGACATAATGCATTATTTTATTGCACAGAGGGAAATGTGGACCTGTTCCATGGTACTACTGGTAAAAGTGATTGGTAAAAATTCCGCAACCTGTATTTTGCCATCTATTTCTATCTTGTTTGTTTTCATTCTATGTGTTTTGAGGTTTCCCCAGATCTATTACCAGAATCTGATCTCATGTGTTGTGAGGACTTCATAGGAAAAGAGGAGGCAAATACGTGAACTCAAAAACAGCTCCTTAGTTCTGTAACATGATCATTTGAATGGTAAAAACCATAAGTCTCCTGTGACGTGTGTTACATTGCCCTGCCCGTTTTGTATACTCAACCTGCTCATTTTGCTTTCCAAATATATTTGACGTGGTCCCCAGATGCCAAAAAAAGCTTGCCCACCCTGTAGCCTAGCTGTTTAATCCTTGCCCTATTATCTCTTGCTGCCATGTGAAATCTGTTTTGTACTTAATTAAATTTGCTTTACGTATATCTAATTAGATTTTTCATAAGCAAACATATCTTAGCAAGCTTTAGAGTCAAGTTTCTATTCTCTCTTAATCACCTCAGAAACCCTTGTAGGTTTCTTCTTGCCTGTCATGAGACTTTTTTTTGGGAAGTGTTAAAATACGTGTTTCTATTTAATCGTGCAACTGTGGGCACTAACCTAATTTTTGTGAGTGGAGAGAATTGGTGACTGTCTAATTATTATCAGGGCTTATGAGTTTTATATATTTGTGTCTAGTTTCAGTCTAATATAGTTACCATGTTTCACCGAAAATACGACCTACCTGGCTTGATTTTGCACCCAGTATAAGTCCTACCTCCCAAAATAAGCCCTAATTAAGACCCCCCCACACACACACACCAGGGTGCACGGGTAAAAATTTAGCTAGGGTGGGGATGGGGGGGGTGGAGCTGCCCTACTACTTACAGTTGCAGCCAGGCCTAGCACACCCCGACACCTGCCTTGCCGGCCCATTTCTTCTGCAGCCGGCAAGTCTTTCCTGAAGGCCTCTGCAGCCGATAACAGAGCTCCAGATCGATCCAGAGCTCCGTTATCAGCTGCAGAGGCCTTCAGGAAAGACTTGCCAGCCGCAGAAGAAGTTGCTGAAGGCCTCTGACAGTGAAAAGGAGGCGACACATGCAAGTGAGGTGAGTCAGTGGAAGACACCCCCCTGAAAGTAAGACCTGGTGCCTCTTTTTGGTGGAAAAAAAATATAAGACAGGGTCTTATTTTCGGGGAAACCCGGGTAGATAAACAATATGGTAAATAAAAATTAAAGTTTCACTAGAGTTATCTGTTTACTTTTCTAGATCCACTGTCCCTTCAGGCAATCCCTCATGCCCTGGTCACCTCATGGCTTGATTATCGCAGTGCATGCTACAAGGGGTTGCCCTTGAATGCCACCTGGAAGCTTCAGCTGGATCAAAATGCAGCGGCATGAGAAGTCATGGGCATTCTTCAAAATGCCCATGTAAAACCTCTGTTTCATGAGCTGCACTGATTGCCAGCTTGCTTTTGAGGGAATCATTTTTGTTCAGCATTTATTTTATAGTACCTAAAAGCTTTACATTCAATCTTTTTATCTGGAATGGTATAGGGTCTCCCGCTTGAGCAGGAGAGGTTGGACTAGAAGACCTCCAAGGTCCCTTCCAACTCTGTTATTCTGTTGAAAGGTCAGTAGTAAGGTCCTCAGATGTCTACACTAAAAGAACATTTTTTGAGAGTAGATGTAGCTATGCGTAGCAAAGCATTTGATGAAAAATCATAAAGAAAATTGGCTTAAAATTCATATTCATTGGATATCCATCACCGACATATAACCAGTCTACTAAAACTTCTCTCTAGGATCTTCACCCTCATTCCCCTTCAGACTGAGTTTCAGGATGCCTGGATGTGACTGTAGAAATAGTACACTGCAGATTATCCTAATTTATATAGGCAAATGTGCAGAATCAGTGATCTGTGATTTGAACATTTTATATAAAATATAAAGTACAAAGCATATAAAATATAAAGTTCAAAGCAAAATTAGGCATATTTTTGGAAACAGCGGAACCTTTTAAGCCAGGGGTGTCAAACTTGATTTCATTGCGGGCCGCATCAGCATTGTGGTTGTCCTCGGGGGGCTGGTGTGGGTGGCCAGGGTGGTCATGGCCAACATTGCTCATGTGGGCTGGGCAATGTTGGGGAGGAAATCCAGGGGTTTCTGGTGAGTGGGGCAGTGGGCAGGAAGCTTGTCCCACAGGATGAGGTGAGTAAGGTGACACGGGACAGGGTGAGGGTGCTTGGCGCATGCCCAGGGAGCAGGGCCAAGGCAACGCTGTGGATCTAAGCTTGGCTGTGGTCTGGCCGGATGGCCGCCACCAGGTTGCAGATTAGCGCCCGGTCGGCCTGGGCTGGGCTGAGTCACTGTGGGCCAATCCTTCTCTGTTTCCAGGACGGCCTCGTGGACCGAATCTAATCACCTTGTGGGCCGGATCTGGCCCGCATGCCTTGAGTTTGACATCCCTATTCTAAGCAATGCAGCATAAAGTACCTCTTTTGAATCCTTTCCATAGTTCTACCATCAGTCACCCAACTTTGAAAAGATAAAAATTAAGCTTTCTAAAACAAGCTTGCAGATGGTTCAAATGGATAATAAATGGTAGTGTTGTGATGTTTTAATTATCCAAAATCTGCCAAATCTGATCTCTTCCATAAATTCTTATCTGGCTGTCAGCTTTTTTTCCCCACAGAATTAAAGCAGAAGCAAGAGCGACGTCCGGTCTTAAATTAATATTTACCATTAGGAAAGTCTCACTTGATAAAGTAGAACTAGCAGCAATATTAAGTTAAAGTTTCGTGGCTGTTACCAAAACCTGGAAGGTAGAGAAAATGTGTCTCTATCCAAAGGAAAATAACTTTTAGTCCTTTGCATAGAGTAGATGGGGCCAGCATTATGCAAGAAATGCAAATATGTAAAATAAACAAAGAAATGTTATAAATAAATAGTTCTCAGCAGTTGCTGATATATATTTTTTAATTGTGGCCTTTTCTCTGCAATGAATTGCTTGCAAGAAGTTCCTGGATTCTTGTGTGCTTGCATAATTTCAGCTCATTGTGCTAGGAAGAAGCATGATAATTGCCTTCAGAAATTGTGGGTGCTCCATCACGGGGGGAGGGGGGTTAAGAAGAGACTGGACAGCTACTTGTCTGAAATGGTATAGGGAGATAGATTAGAAGACCTGCGATGTCCCTTTCAGCTCTATTCTATTCTACTGGTTATGTAAAATTTAGCAAGAATGGAAACATGAGGAATCTCCCCTCCCCCCCCCCCCAAAAATGTCAGATAAACAAAATTATTTATAATTTTTTAGGCAGAATTTAAATATATTCCCGTAACTTATTCATCAAACAAGATTATTCCATGACACACAGCTTGACTTGACAATAACCTATATTTTCAAGTTAATTAAAGCACACCAGTGTTACCTAAATAGAAGCATTGCTTGATTTCAGGAACATCTTTCCTAAGGGCCCAGCAGTAGCCAGCCAATATCCTAGGACTCTACCTGCAATGCAATGTCCTGGTGAAATTGCTCACTGTCTGAGTGCACACAAGCTTTCAGGGTGAAAATCCCAGTGAGGGTACAAGAGTAACATGTAGGTCGGTAAAGATTTAGGAGATCACTCGTTATTTTGCAATACTTTTCTTCTTTGTGATTTTCTGGAAAGAATTTTTGCAGACGTTTTTGAATGATTTCCATCCAGCCTCATTTAATGCTTTTCAGCTTCATTTAATGCTTCATCGAGCTAACATCTTTACAAAGCACCACTTCATCATCTTGGAAGAAAAAATCGTTAAACTCATGATCATTGTGCTTGTTAGGCAGGAACAATAACCATCTGATGAATAGTCTTTTGGCTCCCTCCAAACAACAGGAATGGCAAACACCAAAGAGTGCGTGCAAACCCTTTAACCACCCTGTTGGAAGTCCAGCACAATGTCCTACAGCAAATATGAGGTCCTCATTTTCTTGCCTTGTTCATCCACTTCACAACCCAGGAAAATGTCATAGCGTTTTTTGACAATTGGGATGAAATTTTGTTTCTGAGATTTTAAATGTCAACTCACCATGCAAGTAGCAGAACATGTCAGGATTATTTCCAGAATTTTATGGCCATGGTATGCATGATACTTTTATAATCAGTTGTGAGCTCTGACACCAGACTGACCAACAACTGCTGTCCAGAAGAGACTGGGCTCATGTGTAGACATGTTCAAACATGACTCAACGTGTAGAGGGGCTATTCTGTTCTTGCTGTCATGCCTTTTATCTTTGTCTTGATATTATCTATGCCAGAGAGCAATAATAAACTAGATTTAGCTCAGCGATTGTTACAATTACGGTACTAATGTTAAATATACAACTATAATATCACTAATTGAACAGAATAACAAAGGTGGAGTCATAGGAAAAACTAATTCTGATAGAAATAGATCTGTTTTCATGCTTAAATTTCACATGAAAAAAACCTACTTAGAACACCTATTGTAATCCCTGATACAAAATTATTGCTGACCAGTGAAATGAGACTAGACATTAAATCCTATGAAGAGAGATTAAGGTATCCAGTTATATTTAGCCTTGAGGGTAGAAAACCAAATAGAGATAAAGTTGGATTTTATGTCTAGCTGAAAAGTGGAACACAGAAAAGAAAATTCTATTTTACTGTTCTAGGGATAAAGGACATTTAAGCTACAAGACTGCAGAGTTCTCCAGATGGCAAGTGTAATTGCTGTTTTTAAAAATACCGAGTTTCTCATTATTCTAGATACTATCATAGTGTTGATTGCAATACCATTCTTTTCATGAACACACATTTGTGTGTGAGCGATGAGGGAGCATTCAAACAAAAATCTTGTTTACGTGTTGAAATTCTATATTGCCTACTTTGTGTTGTGTCTTTATATACTGATTGCATCTTGGGGCTCTAGATCAGACGATGAAGTTCTTTTTTTAAAAAAACCTCTGACAACTTAGACTGTTACCTATTCTTGGTTACTTATGGTTGTTAGGGCACAGGTGAGATGTTAGGGTACAGATAATGAAGTAGGTGTTTTGTTTTGTTTTTAATTTTCTCATCTCTTTTTACTTTGAATCTTTCTGACTGATATCTTAGGCAACTCTGAAGTAAAAGAATGGTTGAAGGATCCAGTCTGGGTCACTCACTGGAAACAGAGGTTTAGTCTTTTGAGCTTTCGGACCAGTGGTGGGTTGCTACTGGTTCGCCCCGGTTCAGGCGAACTGGTAGCAGTGGCGGCGGGAGGCTCTGCCCACTCGCCCAGACATCATCAAATACGCTCTGCGCATGTGCAGAAACTTCTGCGCATGTGCAGAAGTGGCACGAGCGAACCAGTAGCAAAGGTAAGTGAAACCCACCCCTGTTTCGGACTCGTGTTGGAACCCATCTTCAGAGAACTTTTCTCTACCGAACGTATGCTTTGGGTTGTTCTATGCATCGTATTTAAGTGGTGCCTGGTTGTGTGTGGTTTCTTATGGGGTTGATTGGGGCATTGATGATTAGCTATTAAGTCATTGGCTGTTGTTTCCTTGTGCTACCAAGTTAAAATTGATGGTTAAAATCATCAGGTTGGTGTGACATTATTGTTATTATTATTATTATTTTGCACTGCTTTGATAGCACCAGGAGTTGTTTTTCAGGCAATTTTACCCTGCTGTTCTTTTTCATAGCACTGCTGCCATAATTACCGGAAGGGAGTATTTGAGCAATAGTATTTTCAAGGGGAATCATGTTTTACCAGTGTGCTGTAATCAGATTCAAAACTCAGTTGCAAGAAGAGAGTTAGATGCTAAATAGAGAAATCATTTTTGAAATACTTTCTTCATTTCATTGTGGAATATCCCAGTATACAATTGCTGAAACCTCTATTAATATCAGGGAGAAAACATACAACATATATAGTATATAGATCAGGGGTGAAATCTACTTACCTTCCTTACCGGTTCGGAAGCACACGCACCTGGTTAAAACCAGGAAGTAATGACACCCGGGTGGCGATTGCTACCGGATCGCCGAACCACAGGGTAAAATCGCTACCGGATCAGGTGATCTGGTCTGATCAGGGAGCATTTCACCCCTGATATAGATGTATAAAGAAGAGCTGGGGAAAAAAACCTGTCACTCATAATGCTTTTGATGTCCATCATAGTCGAGATGAAAGCACCACAGAAGTCAAGAGGAAGAAACACCCCATAACCCTTGTTCTACCATAAGTGTCTGAATGCTTCAAGTATTACTCTCTTGTTTACGTATAGCACAAACATTTAAGTAGACATTATCTTCTAGTCAAATGTCATATTGGAATGCATAATATTTAATTCTGTTTATTTTTCTTTAAAGCTTCACAATGAAGATGACCCTGCCGAATCTACAATTGAACAACCGTCCACCTCTACGGAAACTGCACCAGCTTGTCAAACAGAGGCACCTTTACCTGAGGTGGATACTTCCCCTCCACCTTATTGTAGCATCGCTACAGAAGCAGCTGCATCAACAGGTACTGCCTTTTTCATGATTATATAACCACCCCAGGTATTTTTAGCAATGCTGAAATAGTGCCACCAGCACTCCTGTGCCTGCTTCTGCTGACCTGCTTAAAGATGCTTTGCTCAGTTCTTTCATGCAGAAGTCAAATGATTTTGTTTCACATATCACTGCAAACAGGCTAAATTGGATGTCCATGCAATTAATTTGTCTGAACGTGCTTCCTCTCTATGCATGATGAGATTAGCGTGTTTTGTTTAATTGATGTTGATTAAACGTGGATTATACTCCCAATAGGATAACCATACAATTTTTTTAAAAAAGCATCTTGGATTTAATTGGTTTAAATCAATAGAGCCGCGGTGGTGCAGTGGTTAGAATGTAGTACTGCAGGCTACTTCTGTTGACTGCCGGCTGCCTGCAAATTGGTAGTTCGAATCTCACTGACTCAAGGTTGACTCCGCCTTCCATCTTTCCGGGGTCGGTAAAATGAGGACCCAGATTGTTGGGGGCAATAGGCTGACTCTGTAAACCGCTTAGAGAGGGCTGTAAAGCACTGTGAAGCAGTATATAAATCTAAGTGCTATTGCTATTTAATTTTATATAAGAATAATTGCATAGAAAGGAAGTATGTTTTCTTGCTTTTCAGTGGTGTGTATGTGTATATACCATTTTTAAAAAGGACATGTAGGGTAGGAAAATCTAATGCAACAATATGAAACATTCCTGTGAATGTAGTTAAACTCTCCAGGTGAAACCCATTTTGACCTGCATCCAGAAAACCCAACAGCACGGGAGCAAACTCAGTTGTTCCATAATATGGGCAGCATGATAATGCCTCCTCTCTCTGTCCCCCTCCCCCATTTAAAGTTTTATAGCACTGGAGAATTACACACAATGTTTTCCAGATAGTCATATTGGATTGGTTGATTCTAGCTGAAGGAGATAATTCTGAAGGTATCTCCACACTCTGCTACATAGGACTTCAAACTGCACACAGAAATCTATTGTCTCCCACTGCAAGGCATGCCGCATAGATCAGGGATATCAAACTGGCAGCCCGCGGGCTGGATGCGTCATGCACAGGCCACACTTACCATGCACAGCTCCACAAAGGCAAAAAACATTGTGATTCGTCATGTGACATCAACGTGATGCGGTGAGTTTCACACCCGTGGCATAGATGTATTGTGCCTATAGCATTTAGTGCCAGGTAACACGTGGGCCACTCTAAATCAACATTTGTTTCAAACTGGCCTATAAAGGGAATGTGAAGCACCTTACAGTACTACAGCTGGTTATGAGGAAAGTATGAGTTACTGTCACAAAATCTTCCTGGCCTTCCCAGGTAGGACTGTAATATTCCTTTAGGCATAGCCTCTAATTGTACATCGAGAGCTAGTTGTTAATCCAGGACAACCCCAGGTCGTAGGCCTGCTTCCTCTAAAGTAATTGAAATTTGAATTTGAAATTTATTTATTTATTCGGTCAATGACCAGCAACATCAAACAACAAAAGGAGCGATTAACAAAACAGGAAACACAACCAGGATTGAGAAAGAGAAGCAGGTGCAGTCATATGCCAGCAGCTACAAAACAAATCAAGCATGGTACACACTCCAAACACCCCCCACCACAACAACACCCTGTCCACCCACCCAAGCTTCCTCTAGAGACAAGGACTGGCTGTTAGCCCTGGAGCCATTTTCATCCTGGCACCTTCAGGGTGTTCTGACCTAGGCTTCCTGAGTCAGTAAAACACACGAGTCGTCCCAAAAACCTCTTTTATTGCAACAGCTGTGAATTCTGTTCATTCACAGATGAGTCCCAAATAGTTGTAAAGAGTCCTTCGGGATAAGGCTGATAATCACCCACCTTTATCTCCCTTGACACGCTGCCAAAGACCTAATTGGCAAAGCCATACAGAGTCCAGAATCAAACAGAGCTTCAGGCTTTAAACTGAACTGAATTAACAACGTTGCTTCCTGCAAAGGCCCACGTGCCTTTGCTTCTCTTTTAAGTCTTATGGGAGGGGCCGATCATCTCCAAGCCCTACTCCCGAGTCATCCCTTTTGTTTTAATTGTTCTTGCCTTCTGGCAGCTCTGCACATGCGCGCACTGGGAACAGGCTCCCCCTGTTCCTCTGCCTCGCTGAGGTCCGACTCTGGAGGCTCCGGAATCTGCACATAACTCCCAGATGGCCCTTTCTCTGCCTGTGGCGCAGAGCCCTTGTCCGAGCCTTCCCCAGACTCTAGGACTGGCTCATGTTCCTCCCCAACCTCTTCACTGTCCGATTCCGCTGCCAGCTCCGCAGGGCACAGGCGGATCACAATACAGGATTGCCACAGCGGAGATGAGTTGAGCTGTGGGAACGGGACGTGGGAGGAAAAGATAGCTGGGGGATTGTAGCCAAAATAAAATTCTTTCTTCTGAGAACCAAGGACTTTCCCACCAGGTGCGAGGAGGTGGGATCTGAGACCAAGTGACCCTTGGACTGTGACCTAATTGGATCATGTGATATGACTTACATGGGCAGGGGAAAGAAAACTTTACTTTTAACTAGGGGGAAACCCGAGGGGGATTTAGAGTCGGATTTCCCCAGATGTGCCAATGTGACATGCCTAATAAATCTATACCTGGCCTGCCTTGGAGTTTTCGATTCCGTTGGATGTGTTACTTAGAACAGAGTTCCGTGTTGAACTAACAGCAGCTTTCTCTTATCTGGATTTAGCCCCTGCTTGTTTATTTCCCCACCCAGAAGAGTCTCTTGTTCTTTTACAGAAGTGGAATCGCCCAACGACTTTTACCCAGTGCCGCCTCCCTACAGCGTAGCTACCTCTCTTCCCACTTACGATGAGGCGGAGAAGGCCAAAGCTGCAGCAATGGCAGCTGTGGCAGCAGAAGCAGCAGCGCAAAGAGTGAGTAGGCGGTTTGTGCCACGTAATCGCGTACTTTGGAACCTACACCACATAAGTCTGTGTTTTGTATGCACCGCATTAAGTGTTTTTCCTAGTTCTACTGTACGTTTGCTTAGAGTTTTTTTTTAAGGATACATATTTCTTATTTAAGCATGGAGGTCTTTTTAATCACTTCAAAACTTAATCGCTGAAAGGGGCACAAGGGGCACTTGCCTGTAACGGTAACTACCCAAGCAAGTGCAGCCTACAGGTAGTCCTCGGTTTACGACCCCCAATTGAGCCCAAAAACTGTTGCTAAGCGAGACTGTTACTCAGTGAGTTTTGCCCCTTTTTACGACCTTTCTCACCACAGTGGTTAAGTGAATCACTGAAGTTGTTAGGTCAGGAACACAGTTGTTAAGTGAGTCTGGGCTTCCCTATTCATTTTGCTTGTCAGAAGATCTCAAAAGGGGATTGCATGACCCCAGGAAACTGCAACTGTCATAAGTACAAGCCAGTTGCCAAGCATCTGAATTTTGATCATGTGACTGAGGGGTTGTTTCAATGTTCCGAAGTGTCAAAAACAATCATAAATCCCTTTTTTTCAGTGTCGTTGTAACTTTGAACGGTCACTAAACGGACTGTTGTAAATCGGGGACTAGAAACTCAGTCGGTGCAGTGGCTTTTTTCAGCCTTTGACAAGCAGCAACGGCAGCTTCTTTTCCCCAATTCCTGATAGATTTCTGTAGATACTAATGGATTGTATTTAATCTGACAATGTCACAAGTTAAAGTGCCACATAGTTATGCTACATCGGGGCTCAACTTCCTAGACAAGTAATAGAATTTACACAGGGTAGCCCCCTTTATTTAATCTGTGATGCAAGTTGCAGGTTCTAATTTGTAAATACTGTGCATATTATGTTAACAGTAATATTTTTATGATATTGTGTATTGTATACAGTTCACGCAATCCCAGAAAGCATGTAATAATACAGTATAATTTTGTATGGAGAGCAGTAAGCAGTTTTTTAAATATATTTCATGTAATGTTATTAGATTATATTTCATGTAATCCTCTTATATATATAAAAAAATTGCAATGAATCAGCGACAAATGGTTGAGCAAAATTCACTGTATGTGTTTAATAGGAATAATTTACCGTTAATTTCCCCCCCAAACTTTGAATTACTGGGTTTCGGTGTCCTCGGTTTAACTTCTTTGTATCTTAAATTTTATTTAAAAATTAATTTGCAGAGATAAGAGTTTTAACATTTTGACTTGTACAGAATGATTTAACACACGTTTAGTTCTTCTGTCTTATTTTCTTTACATGCTTAGCACGGCCATTTTAGGGAGTCTAGGAGTCTGTTTGATGAAATATTCCTGAGTCCACCGGAGGTATGGTTCCATTCTGTGAAGTTTAGATTTTGCAGTGAAGTTTATTTATGGCAAACAGTCATTTTTTTAAAAAAAAAAAAATCTTTTCCTTTTCTAAATAAAATTACCCTCTCAAATGAATACTTTTCATAAAATGAATACTTTCATAAAAGAAAGTGATTTATGTTGCAGTTCTGTTCATTTCTGTTTGGAAGTGCCCTCTTGCATGCAGTAAGATTATAGTCCCAGTAAAATGAATACAAGGCACTAATGGATTGTAATATCTCTTGGCTGCTATTTGCATTTGGTTTCTTTTTTTGTATTGTGTTTTTTGACTGTTTTAATTATTTTTATGATTGTTCGCCACCCAGACTCGCTGGTTTGAGATGGGCAGCTGTACAAATTGAATAAATAAATAAAATGGAAAATAAATAAATATCAAAGGGCAGTCCTACATAGATTTATTTAGAGATGGGCTGCACAGAGCAGGGTAGGGCATATTTCAACACATTATGCATGGGTTAATTTTTGTTCATAAGGATATTTAACTCTTTTTTTAAAAAATTTTTTTTGTTAGATTATAGAATAAAATACAAAAATATGAAAGCAAATAAGAGGATACAATGGGAAGGAAAAGGGGAAATAGAAGTGAGGAGGGGAGGGAGAAAAGAAAAAAAGAAGAAGAAAAGGTGTTGACTTCTGACTCCCTCTGTTGCAGTAGAATAAAACATCGAACCTGAATTTTTTACTTTTCCATAATAATATAAACTAGACATTTCTGTAACAACAAATCAGTCCTAATTCATAAAACCCAAAATCAAAGTTTCCTTTTTTTCCCCATGTCAAGCACAAAAGGCCAGAATCACAAAAGAACTTACTGGTATATTTTTTTCTTTAATCAAAACATTCAATTTAGCTATCTCTGCCAGCTCCATCAACTTCTGTAGCCCGTTGTCCATGGTGGGAATTGAAGTGTCCTTCCGCTTTTGGGCATACAGTAGTCTTGTTGGCGTCAACATATATAAAACCAAAGTTCCAATTTTTTTTTTCTAAGTCTTTTTTCATTAAACCCAGAAGAAAAGTCTCTGGCTTCAGAATGTCCATCTCCATTTTTAGAATTTTCTGTAAGGATATTTAGTTCTTATAATTATGGAGAATAATTATAGAGGCATTTTGTTTAAAAGGCCAGACACCATGAATGAGGGAGTAGAGGTCATCCACACTCCAGACTGCTCCAGGGCACTCATGTATTTATTATATACACTTTGCTTTGAATTTGATCCTCCCAAAAATACTTCGGAGCACTCATGCGCCAACATTGTAAAGCAGCCATATACCTTCTTTCAGAATTACAGAGTTGCCCTCAGTAATTATAGGTAGTCCTTGACTTACGACTACAGTTGAGCAGTCTGTCGCTAAGCGAGACAGTTGTTAAGTGAGTTTTGCCCCATTTGTACAATTTTTCTGGCTACCCTTGTTAAGTGAATCTCTGCAGTCATTAAGTTAGTGCCACAGTTCTTAAGTGACTTGGGCTTCCCCCTTGACTTTGCTTGTCAGAAAAAGTGATGAGGTGACCTGGACACACGGCAACCGTCATAAATATATGCCAATTGCCAAACACTTGTAGTTTGATGTGGGTGACCACGGGGATGCTGCAACGGTTGTAAGTGTGAAAAACGATAATAAATCACTGTTGTAACTTTGAACAGTTCACTAAACAAACTGTTGTAGGTCAATTACCTGTACTCAGTGATTCTTGGAAAGGACCCAGGTGCTTTTAAGAAGTTTCCCACAGATGTTGCATGATGCTTGAGCTGCCTCTTGGAGATCTAATTGAAAGAACTAAATAGTCCTAGTGTTCATTTATGTAGCACGTAATACTGTTTAGAGAGCTTTTAAGTTTTAGAGTTTACATGCTGTTTCCAGTACAGGGAGCAACTGAGATTTGGATGAAATTGGGGGTGGGGGGGCTATTTCTAAAAGCAAATAAGGTTTCCAATGCAATTAATTTTCTAGTGGGAGACAATTTCAAGAATGAATTACACTCCTTAAATCTTAAATCTATTTTGTTGTTGTTTGTGTGACTAACTTAGTTGTTTACCAGAATAAGGGATCAGATTCTACTATTCTGAAATATGTTCGCTTAATGTATCTAATATTTGTTTGTCTTGGATTCTGCTCACTGGAATATTCAAGGATAAAATTATTATTAAATTACATAATAAAATAGTTAAACTATTGATAGCTTTCATGTTGATGACTGGTTATTTAATCACCGTCATAAATGAATATGTCAGGGGTGAAATGCTACCAGTTCGGTCAAACTGGTAGTAAAAAAGGCTAGTGATTCGCCAAACAGGTAGTAAAAAAAGCTACTGGTTCGCTGAACTGGTAGTAAAAAATGTAAAAATAATAATAATAATAATTCCGATGAGCGACGCGTGATCTTCGGAACTTTTTTTTTTTTTTACTTTTTTAGCATTTTTTTACTACCTATTCGGGTTTGGCGCATGCATGGCCAGCGAACCGGTAATAAACTGGTTCAGATTTCATCACTGGAATATACCCTAGGATATCTGAATGTAAAGTTCAGATATGTGTTTCTCATTCTCTCATGTGCTTATAATAATATCTTACATTCTTCATACATTTCTCAGGTAATTAGGATCAGCAGATTTAAAGGGATATATATCAAGATATGACTTGATACGATTTTCAATAATTAGAGAATTCAGTGCTTTAACTCCTTCTGAGACTACTGTTAAAAATAATTAATTAAAAACTAGCGAAATCATTCTATTTCTATAAAAGAATTAACATTTGTTGGCATATAATTTTGACTATCTCGATTTAGAGTTATAGTACTCTAATCCAGATTTTGTGATCCTCTTTATGTTTACCCTATTCAAATATAATTTCAGGGATTCTAAGGTTATAGCAATTTAAAAGGGAAATAGCCTGTTTATTTGCTTATTTTGGCAAATAAGTTTTAATGATGAAGTAGCAAGTTGAAATCTCTAAATAAAAATTTTGTTTATTTCAAATATTTTTGGAGTGTAGAAAGTGATACATGAATTTAATATGCTTTAAAGGATACTACTTCAGTTTCTGGAAAGTCTTTTTAAAGAAATAAACCTAGTGTTTAAGAATAATTCCCAGTTTAAAAAGAGACATATACTGAGTGGATTTTTTAAAAAACAAACAGTTAAAATAGCATAGCAGCTTACCTTGTTTCAAAGGATGAAGTGCATGCTTTCTAAATTAGCTTGCATAATTCTGCTGAGCATTCATCTGCATATTTGTATTTCAAAATGAAAAACAGAGATTATTTTGGGAAGAGTTGCAACGTGTTGTGCTGCAAATTTAGTTCTTTGAAATTGCATGCAAATAAACTGCTTTAGACAATTTATAACGGCGGGTGGTGGGGGGGGCTGCCTGCCTAGACAACTTCATGTAACATTTTTTTGGGACGTTAGCGCCCTCTGGTGTTTGAATATCAGCAAAGCATTAATTTTAGAATGCTTTCAGTTCTTTGTGGATTGAATGTTGTGATAGTTTTTACTATTGTTGTTGCATGTTTGGATGGCCGTGCATTGCATGTCTCAAATCTGGGGGATGTAAAATGTTAGTGAAGTATTAGTTGTATACTTACTGTATTTTGTAATTTATCAAAGTTATGAAATTCTGAAGTGTCACATCCTTCCCATATGGATCATTTGCATGGCCCCACTGTGGTCAACATGTGGATAAAAACATTTGGGTTTCATGATTAGTTCATTATTGGTTTGCCTTATAAATATATTTTCAGTAATCAATAATCTTGTCAGCCTAGTGTCTTTTCCTTTGTATCCTTAAGAATGATTTTACCTCCCTTTGGATGCATTGTTTGGCCAATATACACACATCAAGTATTAAGTAATACAAACGTTCCTTCTGAATAGAAAGCATAGATATTCTTACATTCTTACTTGCTTTCCATTAGACAGTATGAGAAAATGTTAATTGAATGTATCTAGTGAAATACTCTGCCAATGGACATACATTAGGGCAAAATAAAATAAAAAAATAGCCAGATGTTGCACCGTATAAAAATATACTTGCCTTTTTTGAGTGGAGTACATGAAACTCATGATTATACTATGGATTAGTCATTCCTTCCTGCTTTCACATATAAAAAAAGAAAAGGTTTCAAGACACAAAATGAGAACAGTTAGAGAGTGTTGTTTTTAAAAGTTTAGTGGCTGGCTTACCATTGGAAGAGGAAATCTTGAGAATCTTTTATTCCCTACAACATAATGTTTCTGAGCAGAGTATCCCAAGAAAACAAACTATATACTTAATGAAAGATACTCACTTGCAGCGAATCACACAACATTCTGGAAATAGAATGTTAAAATGTTATAGAATGTTTCTTAGCTACTAAGAGACTCTATCAAACACATAGTCCCAAAAGTGCTTTTTTTTCAAAAGGCAACTGGACTTTGTTTTTCCTTGCAGAGGTTTCACTTCTCGTCCAGGAAGCTTCTTCAGTTCTGACTGAACGGTGGAGAATGGAAGGATTTATATTCCTTGCAGTCATCTGGTCATTAGCACTCCTTATGAGGATCATTGAGGTCACTTGAAGAGTTTTTCTGTGTCAAAGCTGGGATTAGAATCGAATAATAAAATAACATGCATTTACCCTCCATATTTCTTATTTTGCAGTGGTTCAAGGGCTGTTGTCTATTACAACTGTGGCTAGCACAATAACTAGTAATAAGTGTTGTGTGCCATAGAAATGATCTTTAGCTAAGGACTGATATAGATAGATAGATAGATGGATGGATGGATGGATGGATGGATGGATGGATGGATGGATGGATGGATGGATCGATGGATGGATGGATAGATAGATAGATAGATAGATAGATAGATAGATAGATAATCTAATAAAATAAAATTCCTTTGAGTTCCATTCCTGGAGACTTCTGGTCATGGCAACAGCACAAAAATAGTTTGTAAATGCCTTTTTCCGAAGTTTTTTAAAACCTGGAAATCTGTTATTTTTACCAGCCTCCAATTCAATGACTACAGTACTCAGGCCTGATCCTGTATATTATATCCAGGTTCTGCCAAAATAAGGTAAAATGTTCTAACAGGCAAGCACATGAATTCCACCAGCTAGCTAATTTTAGATTAGTTACAGAGAGGTAGAAAAAGGCCATCTAAAGTCCATCTCATTATAAAAAGAAAATACAAATAAATAAAAATAAATAATTAAAAATACATAAATTAGAAAGAAAAAAACCTCAAAAGGCAGACTCGATGGACTACTCAATCTCTTTCTGCCATCTGTTTCTATCTACCATTTTTACTCTAAAATATAACTTAAAAACTAGGGCGTATGGCTGCTAGTAATAAATGCAACATAAGATATATTTTGAAGATGTATTGTTGATCTGATTTTAATGAAGGGTCATGGCAATTT
This sequence comes from Pantherophis guttatus, assembly GCF_059756535.1. Lineage (NCBI taxonomy): Eukaryota > Metazoa > Chordata > Lepidosauria > Squamata > Colubridae > Pantherophis > Pantherophis guttatus. The sequence goes on along the minus strand of NC_142067.1, from coordinate 115,841,825 downwards.
ATGTCTGATGTAACCGGATAACTGAAGTACTTCCCTTCGGTAATGCATCCTTAATTTTATACATAGATTCCTGCAGAAAGTTGTGATTTACAAAATCTTACTTATTATCATTGTGTTAAAATGTGTTTTTTGTCCTCTTAAAGGAAGAAGAATATCCCCCGAGAGATGACTTCAGTGATGCAGACCAACTCCGTGTGGGGAATGATGGCATTTTTATGTTGGCTTTTTTCAGTCAGTAATTTTTCTATTATTGTTTTAAGTTACTTTCGTTTAAAGGAGACTATTTCTCTCATACATGTATATCAGGGGTGTCAAACTCAATTTCCTTGAGGGCCGCATCAGGGTTATGTTTGACCTCAGGGGGACCTGGGTGGGCATGGACAGCTTGACATTCATGTCGGGGGCGCCTGTGGTGGCCCAAGCATTCTGCCAGTGCAAACAGGCTCCCTAGCTCTGTTTTTGGCTGGGACAGCCTCCTGCAACCCTCTGCCAGCTAAAATGGAGTGTGCGACCCTCCCGAGCACCCGTTTCGCTAGCAGAGGCAACAAGGGCCGATCCTTCGCAGTTTCCAGGGTGGTCCCGCGGGCCAGATCTAAGCACCCCGTGGGCTGAATCTGGCCCACGGACCTTGAGATTGGCATCCCTGATGTATATGCACTGCTGATAGGAAGGCAGAAGTGCTGGTAGGATGTGGCAATGGGTTGGAGAAAATGGGATTGTCTTTCCTGCAAATGCTGAAAATGTATATTTGCAGTTAATAATTTCAATTAAGTTTTTCCTCATTGCAGAATAATAGAATACAATGTACTGAATAACTGTATATGTTTGTCACTTAAGTTCCTTTTAAGAGTACGTTATCTCTTGGTGATGGAGAGAAAACGTTTATTTCTATATGCATGCCTTTGAAAATATAATGTGTAATGAAACTGGTTGCAATCCATTTGTGATATGCGACTGCCACCTTGTGACAAATGTGTTCATTACAACTTTAAAGTTCTAAGACTTGTAGCGTTTTTATCATAAGTAAGATAAAGTAATATGGGAAGAAAATTATATTCTTGATGATTAATATTCCTATAAATGGCAACTGACTGGACAAATAGTAAACCTTATAAATAGATTAACAAGATAAAAATGAACTCTTAAAAGGCCTGGTTTATATAAAATTTGCATAATGCAATACATAAAATATGCTCTCTGAAATATTTAAGATAACCTTTTTGAGTCTTTTTCTTAAGTTGTTTTTGAACAATGTTCTACCGGGAATGAAGATACAGCAATTGAATTGTTCCCCATAATTTATGCATACAAAACAGTGAGGGACATGTTTTGTTTGTTTTTTTTTAAAAAAGATGTTCTTATTTTAATCCAAATTCCCATAGTGGCATACTAAAAGCATATTTTAAAAATTAACACCAATTATAAAACATGGCAGCTACAAAGCCTCTCGAGACAGGCCTAAAAGTACAGATTGAAATGCTGATATTAAGGCAGTAGACAGTTCTCCTAACCAAGAGAATTGCCTACATTATAGGGTTCTCCAGCTACTACCTGCCTAACACCAAAAGGAGGATATCAAACATTGTTCTTAACACAAAAGTAAACGTGATATAGACAATCCTTGAGATACCTGTTCCCTACGTTTTCCAATTCTGTAGATTTTGGTAAATACTAATACATTAGAAGACAATGTGATTGTTAAGCCATAGCAACAGATGTTCCAATGTTGGTGTAAGCAATAGAGATCTGATTTTTTCTTCTCAGCAGTGGTAAAACTCAGAAAGGCTGAACAGAGATGCCATTCACCTCAAAAAGGAAAAAGTGCATCTTTTAACCTCCATCTTTCACATGGGAGGAGGTTGATAGAAACCAATATTTTCTATGTTTCAGTATATTTCTATGATACTGTGGCATCAGGCAGGATCCAAACATAACTCATCCTCTCGTGATATTTCACCAGCCATTGAAGCCAGAAATCTGATTGCAATCAAATCATGGCTTCTTGGCCAGGTTTCCATGTTCTAATCCATGGATTCCACTCTCTCACCAGGATACACTTCATTAAGAAGCTTCAGTCTTGCAGTTCTCACCTAGATCTTTGTTACAAATTTCATATCTGAAATATAATATCTCATACACGAATCACCAAAGGACCATTTTTAAAAATCATTTTTGTGATTTCACGCTGGCTTTCCGCTGGCAAGATCTAGAGGGGTTAATAATTTGCCTTTCCATCACTTGATAGCAATCCCAAGCAGTTTAACTGTTAATAATTGCCTTCCATTTGAAAAATATTTAAATTCTCAAATGCTTTCCCGTTTAATTCAAGTTTTAACAAAATTTTGTCTCTGTGTTTTTTTTTAGTGGCATTCATTTTCAACTGGATTGGATTTTGCTTATCATTCTGTATAACTAACACCATAGCAGGAAGATATGGTGCAATCTGTGGATTTGGATTGTCTTTGATCAAATGGATTCTTATTGTCCGGGTGAGGTTTTTTTTATTTGGGGATTCTGCTTTTTGGTTTCAGTATGGAACCATATTAAATTAAATGCAATTAATTATATATTCCTTAGTCTGTTATAAGGTTGATAAATTATTCTCTGCTAGTAAAAAGTCAACATATGGAAACTTTAAATTATATTGTATATTGCAACGAAATTTAAATGGCTGTTTTGTGTGAAGTTATTGGGACTTTTGCTTTTAGAATTCCTGCTTTTACGTTTATTTACCACTGAAAGCCTTTTTTTCCTTACTGAAATATGAATATGATTTGGCTTGCTATGCATTACTTAGTTTGAGTTATATTTTAAATGAGAGCCAGTTTGGTGTAGTGGTTAAGGCATCAGGCTAGAATCTGGGAGACCGTGAATTCTAGTCCTGCCTTAGCCATGAATGCCAGCTGGGTGACTTTGGGCAAGTCACTCACTCTTAGCTCAACTTACCTAACAGGGTTGTTGTGGGGGAAATAGAAGGAGGAAGGTAGATATGTTCGCTGCCTTGAGTAATTTGCAAAACCAATAAAGTTGGGATACAAATAAATAAATATATGTAGGCTTATTTCCATTGATCCAAGAAATTCATTGATTTTCTGCCAGAGTTCATATCTGCTGGTCTCCCAGAGTTCAGAGAAGAGCAACAAAGATGAATAGGGGCCAGGAGACTAAAACACATGAAGAATATTTGCAGGAATTGAGTATGTCTAGTCTAGTGAAAAGAAGGACCAGGGGTTACATGATAATGGTGTTCCAATATTTGAGGGGCTGCCACAAAGAAGAAGGGGTAACTGCAGGCTGCCCAGAACCCTATGCTAAGATGGGTGGCCAATAAATTTTATAAATAAATAAGTAAAAGTCAGAATAGCACATGGCCTTTGGTCTATTAAAATAAGTGCAGAGGTCTTTTTATTGGAGCATGTTTTAAGTTAGTTTTGCATATACTGTACCATAAGTCAATAAAGACAATCTAAAACCAGGGTTTAGAGAATGCCACTTCCATTTGAAATATTTTATATTAGTTAGTGATTCTGGCTAGTCCTTTAATCATGAATATTTGTCCGTTTTCCTAAAATCTAACTGCATTTGTTAACACAAAGGCATTGGTTAAAAACTATACTTATGGTTGTTTACTAAGCAAACAACAAAAAAGATGGGAGTGTAAACAAAAGATAAACCCATAATTTTTAAGCAAATAAAAAGGAAAAGAAACTTGAAAATGTGGGTGCATATTTGTACTTGTATACATTTTAAGGAAAAATGCAAATGCAAATATATTACAATTTTTTCATTTAGCTAAGGCATTGTAAGTATATTTGATGAATCTCAAAGTTCTTTATTGCATTGACATTCATCCGAAAGTGTTTTCCATTTACTGAAAAAAATGTTAACATTAATTGATTTAAAGAAAGAAATACTTCTGTTTTCCAGCATTTTGGAATAACAGCGTTATTGGCTAATAAGAGGAAATTAATCAGTTCCTTACCCTGAATTGATTTATAAGCGTTAGGAAAATAAACAGTGACTCAACCACAGACTCCATTGTTGAAGACTGTTCTATGATTTTTTCCCCCTATTTTCCTAATCTTTGACTAAAAATGCCAGACTAATTGCGCCTTGCTAGAAAATACAAAATACATTTGTTTCCAACTCACAATACCACCTCAAAAGTACAGAAGTAACCATTTTTATCTGATTTTAAATTCCTTTTGCAAAAAAAAGTCTTGAATTAATTCGACTTTTAAAAAAAGCTTGGCTGAAGAATATATTACTCCTTGCTTATATTTGAAAAGAAAATGAACCAAAGCTTTCCTTAATTGTTCACAACATAAGAGATTGCCCTCTCTTATGTTGTGAAGGAAGCAGACCACAGAAAGGAAGGACACTTTTAAGAAGCCATATCTGTGGCCCTTAATCTCTAAACAGAATCATATTCAAATAGGTAGTCATCTAGATAGCCAAATTCCAAGCTATTTATGACTTTCAAAGTTTAAAACAACCATTTAAAGTACATCTGGAGAGCAGTTAAAAATTGTTACAGGGTTTTCAACATACTTCTAATACTTGCCTTACATTGTACTCAAATGAGCATCTTGGGGATTTTTGGTTTTAATATTAAAAGATTATTATATTGTTTTGGATGACAGGTACTAATGTACCAGTAGAACAATAGTGGTGAACTTATAGTGGTAAAGAGACTCATGTTTAATATTTTCTCCACAAATTGCTTAGATTTCTTTGTTTGCAACTACACATAGCAAAATATCTAGTGTTTTCTTTACTGTTCTAATAATAGTACTAGAACATTTGTTTATTTTCCTAAATTCATTAACTGTACTTCCTTTTAGCATTTCTGTATATCCAAAATACATCTTTGTTGCATCAGTAATCTTTCATATATAACAGTGATAATTTATATCTTGCCTTTTTTTTTTTTCTTATCAGTTCTCAGATTACTTCACTGGCTATTTCAATGGACAGTACTGGCTTTGGTGGATATTTCTTGTACTTGGTAAGTGCTGATCGAAAGGCTCAATTTCCTGGTTTTAACTCTCTATAAAATCCAAAGGCAAATTTAAGAGAGAGTGAATATATCATGAATGGGTGCATGCCTCCTTGAGTGTGCATTTATCTGGTGTGCATAGATCAAGAATGGATCTAACTGGTCTGTCACAGACCAATGCCATAAGCAGAATTTTCGTAGCGTAGTAAGATGCTTGAGTATTCTAAAGTTATGACTTTTTAGTGACTTGATTTCCATACTGCAATTGCTACTGAAATTAAATCTTTCATTGTAAAATAAAATACAGTGAGAAAAGGTAATACACATAGGCAAAAAACAAATAAACAAACAAAAAATACACCAAATGCACAGGTATAGAATAGGTAGTATTCAATATTAGCAACTGCAAGAGGGATCTAGGTGTTGTAGTAGATTAGGGGCGTCAAACTCAAGGCCCGCAGGCCAGATCCGGCCCGCAATGAGGCTGAATCCAGTCTACGTGGCCATCCTGGAAACTGTAAGGGCGCGTCACTTCGGCCCGGCCCACACTATCCCGGCGTGCGCACGTGCACACAGGCCCAGTTCTCCGTCATCACGTGCACATCAACTAAAGTAGTCTGTGGGACTACGGTAAAAAAAAAAAGTTCAGACCTTCCAACCTCGCAAGATCTTTTTTTTTTTTAATGAGAAGTTGGAAGGTCTGAACTATTTTTTTTACTGTAGTCCCACAGACTACTTTAGTTGCTCTGCATGCCATGTGGCGATGGCGAAAGGAGGTTAGTGAAGGATGTGGCTGCCCTGGGTGGCGGGGGTGAGAGTTTGGCCTGGCTGAAGGGCCCTCAGGTAATCTGGGGCGGGGGAGGGCAGCTCTGCACACCCTGCCTTGCTTCGTACTCCATCCCCCAGCCTTGCTTTGTTCTTCACCACTTCTCCTTGCTCACTACCATAACCTAGCAGGAGACTGAGCAACGCACTGGTGCGATGGCCACAAAGCGAGGCAGTGGGGGGTGGTGAAGTACAAAGCAAAACGGGGAGTGCAGAGCTGCCCCCCCACACCCTACACCGGCTTACCTGAGTGCCCCACCAGCCAGGCACTGAAGGCACTGAAGACAGGGAGAGAGAAAGAGAGGAGGGGGGCTCTCCAAACTCTCTGTGTGTCTGTGTATGAGAGAGAGAGAGCACGCGATCCCTGCTTCAGTTGGGGCATTCAAGCTGCTGGCAGGAGCCACCTGAGCAGCCGTTTTTCTCCCCATCCTCCCCACTCAAGCAGCGGTGGGCTTTGCGGGACAGCAGGGCCTCTCATTTCTCCCCCAGTGCGGCAAACTCCAGCTTCAGTCAGGGCATTCAAGCTGCTGATGGCGGCAGCCACCTAAGCAGCCATGATTGCCCCCTCCCCAACCAGCCAGCCAGCACCGCCTGACCTGTTTCCTGCCTGGCCAGCTGGCGCAAAGCCTCGCTGTTCTGTCTTATAAGTAGCTACAAACTACTAGCAAAAGTGGCATTTGATCACAAGGTGAGAAATGTTTCTCCTTTAGCATTTGAGCATCCAAGAAGGGACAGGAAAGACAAAGAAAAAGAAGGAAAGGGGAAGAGAGCAAGGAAGGAAAAAGAAGAAAAGGGAGGGAGGGAGGGAGGGAGGGAGGGAGGGAGGAAGGAAGGAAGGAAGGAAGGAGATTATAATAAGAGAGAATGAGGGTCTGAGTTAAATCCTGCCTTAGCACTTGGCCACCAGTAGCCCTGCTGCCTTTGGTCCCCTCTTCCTGACCTTTCCTGGTGGTCTCCCATCCTATCGCTGAGGATGCTTTGGTTATAAAGCTGGGTCTCCTCATAAGGAGATGGAGTGGGCCTCCCTCTGACCCACACACTTTGCCCTCCCGCGCACACCATGAGCTACCTGGCCCAGGAGAGTGAGCACTGCAGCAGTGGGAGTTGCCACACCCACACTCACCATGGCCACACCTACCTGGCTCCCTGAAGTCATCCACAATGCTGATGCGGCCCTCAATGAAATTGAGTTTGACACCCCTGTAGTAGATCACACTTAAATATGAGCCAGTGGTGCGCTGCAGGTGCCAGGATATTTAATGTTTTTAAATATTTCATATTCTGTTTCTGTTTTTAGGCCTCCTTCTATTTTTCCGAGGTTTTGTTAATTACCTGAAAGTTAGAAATATGTCTGAGAGTATGGCGGCAGCTCATAGAACAAGATTTTTCTTCTTGTATTAGAGGTAAGCCATGTTATTCCCTTTATAAGTAAATACCGTACTTTTTGGAATATAAGACGCACCTTTTTTCCCCCTAAAAGGGGGTGAAAATTTAGGTGCGTCGTAGCCCCTAAATGTAGCCCCGCCCACCCACTGGCCCCCACCCTTTGGCCTCTGCCTCCCAGCAATTTACCTCCTTGCAAGCAAGCAGCAAGAAAAAACAGCTCCTTGCAGCTTCAGCGCAGCCTAATTAGCACGAGTTGATTGGATCGGCCTCCCGACTCTCAGCTGATTTGCTCTCAGCTGTTTTGTGCAGGGCTCTGCTGCTTGCTGCAAAGAGGTTAATTGCTGGGAGCAGATTTTTTTTCCTTGTGCTAATCAAGCTATGCTGAAAATGAAAATGAAAGTAAAGCAGGCTGTTTGCTGTTTGCTGCAACGAGGCAAAATTGCGCAGAAGCAGATTTCTTTTTCTTCTTCACCAAAAAAGGTAGGTGCGTCTTATACTCAGGTGCATCTTATATTCCGAAAAATACGGTACTTAAATTGCATGTGAAGGAAAAGCATTACCTAACAATAGATGGAAAGAAATGTTTTCCTGCTGAACAACAGAAAATATGAACATTGTCTTATAAAGATTGGGAATCCTTAAACTTAAAAAAAATTCTTATCCTTGAATTTTCAAGCCTAATTTGTCAATAACTTTTTTTTTTAATTTGATTTATATGCCGCCCTTCTCTGAAGACTCAGGGCGGCTTACAATGTGTTAAGCAATAGCCTTCATACTTTTATATATTTATACATAGTCAGCTTATTGCCTCCACAATCTGGGTCCTCATTTTACCTACCTTAGAAAGGATGGAAGGCTGAGTCAACCTTGAGCCTTGGCGAGATTCGAACCTGCAGTAATTGCAGGCAGCTGATGTTAATAACAGTGCTTTAGTCTGCGCTATCAGGGCTGCGCTACCAGGGCTCCTAACTTCCCCATCCTTCCCCCAGAATTCCTCTACAAATATTCATCACAAGTAGTGCTAAGTTTTGATTTCTTTGGCATGTTCTGATCAACTGTTATACCAGTTTAATGTTTTATTATGGCAAAAGTTATAGTGGACAATCAAGTTGGTATTATGTATAATTTGTGGTTTTCCTGTTGGATTCACTGACAAATTTATCCTCCTGCATACAATCTCTTTCATATTTTCATAGTGAGGTTAAGAACAGACTCTTAAAACACCCTTTTCATATCTGAAAAGTTTAAAGTATATTTCTTACTATCAAATCTCAAAGAAGGCGATGAGTTTTAATTGATGGATAATTTTAAGAGTTGAATGTATTCATTATAAATCTGTACATATTCTTACAGATTTCAGAGCACTTGACATTCAAGGTCACATATACAGTAATACAAATCCAGTATTATTATTCACTTATTTCAAATCTGTGATATGTGCATTGTAAGTTGAAGGCAGGTTTAATAAATGTCAACTAGAAATTGTGTATCAAAGTGAGATTTGAAGCCATTATTCTCAGTTTGTTATTAGTTCTCACAGTGACTGTGGCTCACTGCTTTTTATTTCACATCAAAATAGTCATTATCCTGAATTCTTTTGTTTCTGCCCAGATGTGATCATAACTTAGGTGACATTTAAATGTATGCTGTCTTAACAAATTAAATAAGCAACTTAAATGAATTCCCCCAAGGAGTTTAAATCCTATAATAGAAGGAGTGAGAGGCGAAATGAAGGTGAGAAAAGAAAGCTACAAATGCTTCTACGCATCCTTAAGCTTTAGTTACAATTGGAGATTGAGAAGATTAAACTAAAGATTTTATGGAAAACTTTGATTATAAGAGGGAATGAATGAAAGGCTGAGGTAGGCATACCACAGACATGCTCAAAGATTATAATTCAGATGGAAGTTGTAACGATATAAGGAGCAGTTAGTTAAGGTCACAGAAAACCTTCAAATGACTGCAATTATTAATATGAGATGGGACAGAGAACAACCATGGACACATTTCCCATATGTAACAGTTAACAATATTTAAAATTAATTTATTTTCCTATCAGTTATTAGCTAAGAAGACTTTGGTGATAAAAGTTGTAGCCTGCGCATTTATTATGGCTTCACATTAATTAACTCTAGTGAACTTTTTTTTAAAAATTATTGTAATAGCCAGCCCTGTGACAACAGCCTTCGAAGTACTTCATGGTATAAAGCAAAATGTAAATTGCAATATAAATGTATTGCATTTATTTAAAATATATTGCAACACTTTAAAAGCACACACATGATTCTAGATGCCTAAAGAGAGAACACTTAACATTTTGGTACTAGATATTTGTTTAGGCAGAGGAATTTTGTGGCACTTGTGGAAAAGTCTGCAAAATTCGGCATGCCTGATAGATGGATATTCCAGCTGAACTGCTGTTGAAAACTCTTACCATGGTACTAACTAATCAAGCATTTAACAGGGTTGATATTTCCAAAAGAGATTTTTTTTTTAAAAAAAATATTTTGACACTCACAGAAGTAAAGGATGAAAAACACATGGCTTGTAGACTTAGTGAAGTGGTCTTGATTTCTTTGTACGTACTTGACCGTTTGAGTAATGAAGTAGCATCTTCCATTGCAAAGGATGGCAAGATGAATGGAGTGCAGTTCGCGTAAACTGAAATGTAGCTCTTGCTTTTTTTCATTCACAGATTGCAGCAACCAGGCATTCCTCTTTATCAATGTGAACTTCCAACCCAACAGTTACCTTCCGACGAATAGGGAACGATGACTACTGTATCTGAAGCAGGATTCTTTTTGCCGCTTAGTGAATGACGGAATGGTTCATGCTTAAGTGCCAGTTCTGTTCATTCTAGTCAATATTTATATTAAGCATTGCCTTTTGTCTTGCACATATATACACATACAATATATATATGTGCTAATCAGCAAGAACTTTAAAAAAAAATAAAATCCATGCATATAGTCTGCTAAGCAGCTGAATACAGTAAGACTTAACTAAATCATGTTTGAATCTGGAATATTTTTAAGGGGTAACGTTCTTCACAGTATTATGTACTATCCATTTGTTGGTCTAATGTTTTTTTGGGGGTGGGTGGGGGAGACGCAGGCAACTTGTACCAACTGCTCGGGACTCTGCTGGGATGTATATTACATTCATCCGATTATGCACATTAGAACATTTTTAATCATACAATTTGTAGCTCTATAAATATGTGTTGAAAAGCTTTTTATTGAGGGCTGAACCAGGTTGTCCCAGTACAACTTTTTTTTTTTTATCGTGGTTTAATTGTGTAAAATTAGCCTCTTCATAGATGTTGGCAATATAATGGCGTAAAGTATAATGGAGTTTTTAAATCACTGCCATTTTGAAATCCGGTAGGAGCTGATTTCATGAAGAAAGCGTTAAGCTGCAGATATCGTGCAGCTTCATACATTCGATTTGATTCTTAGCTTAAGGGAATAAGAGAGATTGCTGCTGTCCTGCTACCATCTTACATAATTGCAGGAAGCCAGAGAAGAAATACAAATAGAATCACAAGAGGAGAGTGTATCTGATTAGTTGTCAATTTGAGAAGGAGTTCTGTTCTTCAGCTCTTCCCACATTATTTATGCAATTTTGTTTTGACAGAGAAACATGGGCTTTTAGCCTCACCGGACTAGTAGCTGTTCAGGTTACAGATATTTGGGGTGGGGGGTGGGGAGAGAAGAAGTATGCAAATTAAAATCTCATCAATTGAACTGCACATGGCTAATTCAGTCGGATAATTTGATTAGCATAAGCCCCCCACAAGAAAGCTTTAAGCATACATCTATAATGCCGAAAGAATGAATATGTGGATCTGAACAAGGGCATGTTCTAAGTGCGTGACTGGAGGATGAATTTGGATCCCATTTCCGTGGGGGGCGGAGGGGGGAGGAGGAGCGGGGAGAAAGAAAATATAAATTCATTCCTGCATTTATCATCTCATTAAGGTTTAGCATAAGGAAGTTGCTAACCTGATTCTGCCTTTTTCTTGTTAAGCGTATCTCTTGCCTCACTATACCACCCCCTCTGCCTACGGTCATAATGTGCAATTGAAGACTAGGAATGTATGTTCTCTCTGCATTCCAGCCCGTCTTCTTTTGGCAAAGGGAAGATTCACAATAAAGAAGATCTGCAAAGAAACACTACCCAGTTGAAAAGACGGTGTGGTTTTTCAATGTGGAACATCACTTTTTACGTTGTTAGGCTAAGAGAAGACCTTCACACAAGAGATTTCAATAATAAGCCAGGCTTTTTAAAATATGTTTTTCATGCCAACAAAGCCGAGTTTAGGTTAATTCTCAATAGGTGCTTTTCCTTTTTTCCTTTTCTTTTTCTGATTGCAGAAGCGTAAGCAATTTAGTGCTTGCGATATTCATATACAACAGTGATGTTTATCTTGAGTTAACAGATATATATATCTAGGCAGCAGGAATAAATGTATTTATGCCTTCCTTAAGCATCTCTGGGACTGAACACTCTGTTATATTCTCATATGGTTGTAATAAGCCTCATCTCTGTTTCCTGCCAATCACTCTGTATTTTTGAGAATGGGAAAATGCCTTTATTTCTTAATTTGAATTCTTGCACTCTTACATTTTCATATAACATTTAGGGGAAATACATGTTGCCTTCCTGAGTTGTGTACCAACTTGTATCCATTGTGTGCATAAGGTTGGCGATTTATAATCTTTATTATTTAAGCATTATTTCTTTTTTAAAAAATGCTAAGACTTGGAGAACAAATGCCCATTCCTGGTTTGAATGAATACAATTTTTTTTCTTTTTTTTAAAGAGTTCCTGTGTATTTTTCCTTGAATTCTTTGGTATTTGTTCTTCCTTCCCATTCCCTCCTCTGCATAATTTGTTTTCTGATTTTTATTTTATTTTATTTGGATTTTTTAAATAAAGGCTTCCAGTTTTTACATTAAAAAAACCTTTCTACACCTCTTTTGTAAACAAAATGATGAATTAGCTGAACACTTTCTCTTTTGGACTTTTTTTTTTTGTAATTTCATATGTATAATTTTGCTTTAGTTTGAAGCAGTTATTGGAGCAATGCATTGGCAAAGAATAATTAACGTTCTCTTCCATACTATGATTTCAAATTAAATTATGCATACACCCTAGTTAGCAAAAGATGCAGGTATTATATGAAAGAAGACTACAATCATTGCCTAGATGCAGAGAAAAATACATAATTTTGTGTTAAACTTTTAGATTTACATGTACAGCAGGAGAAAAAGGAGTAAGAAAAACCACAACTGGAATGTGAACAGTGAGAAGAGGCAATTTGGTGCCTTCCTTCAGGCAATTAAAAATGCAAATTTACATTCATATCAACTTTGCATCCCTGAGATGGATTTTTTTTTTTTTTTTGTAAAATAGCTTTAGCTACTTTTTTTTAAAAAAAAAAGTTTATGAATCATGCAGTACTGTAATAATGTTGGATTTCTGGACCCACAGTCTGGGAATGAATTTATTTTAAGAGAAATATATTCAATTCCTCAGAAAGCAAAGAAAACTATTAAGAAAACATAAATTGGTAAGGCTAAAGCAGTATGTTTTCTTTGCAAGAAACAACGTATAAATAATTTGTCACAAGAATGCATGATATATGTCAAATTTATAATGATTGGATATTATTTCCAGCCATTATGTCTCATGAATGTTAATAAAAGGCAATGGACTTGGTTTTAGGATATTTTAAGGATAGATTTTAACATGCTTATTTAAACTAAATTCTACAAACTGGATTAAATCTAAAATTTATTTTATAGGATAGTGACAATACACAAATATTTAAACCTGATCTTTCTTTAGTTTTCATGACTTTCATCCATTTGGATGGACCAAAATGCCTTTTAGATGCTTTATCATAACTGCAGGCTTGATGCATAAACCTGAGTTCTTCATTCAAACTTCTCATCTGTATTGGAGATTGAAGCAACACCCATTTTAAATAGCCCACTCGTAAAATTGTTGTTTGCAAATTAAAATTGAGTTTTGTTTCAGTTCAGTCCAGTCAAATGGAAAAACCAAATTGGTACCGTAGTTAACTTGCAAACAGTTGGGGAAGAAAGTTAACCATGTTGACATCAGACATTACAAACTTTTGAAGACTTCTGGCTATATAAAATTGTTCTGGCCATGATGCAAAAAGTTATGTTTTTACTTAAAGATTATGCTGTTACAATAAACATTTAATTCTGTCTTCACCTTTGTATTGATCTTACTTAAATTGAGGATTGTGGACATGTAACTACATATAAATTATAATTTCTAGATATTTGTGCTTTTTTTGTATGTTTCTGAAAACTTTAAAAAATAACAATCAGAGTTTCCCAGAAATGACACAGAATTTTCAGTTTCTTGATTTTTGAAGTGCATTTTTTCCTCTTTTCTTCTCTTCAGGCTGCTTCATTTGTTTCTCTTTATTTTCCTTCTGGGTCTGGAACACGCAGTGGTAGAAATGAAATGTAATAATGATTATTACTAAAGGAAAAAATTTAAAAGTGGCTTTTAGAGCAGAATATTGATGGAATAAGTAGAATTAAGGGCACATGACTACTTTCAGGTATAAAATGTATAGCTACAAAATAGGTAAAGGTAAAGGTTCCCCTCGCACATATGTGCTAGTCGTTCCCGATGCTAGGGGGTGGTGCTCATCTCTGTTTCAAAGCCAAAGAGCCAGCCTTGTCCGAAGACGTCTCCGTGGTCATGTGGTCGGCATGACAAAACGCCAAAGGCACATGGAACGCTGTTACCTTCCCACCAAAGATGGTCCCTATTTTTCTACTTGCATTTTTTACGTGCTTTCGAACTGCTAGGTTGGCAGAAGCTGGAGCAAGTAATGGGAGCTCACCCTATTATGCGGCACTAGGGATTCGAACCGCTGAACTGCCAACCTTTCGATCGACAAGCTCAGCGTCTTGGCCACTGAGCCACCACGTCCCTAACTACAAAAAAATATAAATCCTAATGTGCCATTCATGTCAGGAGGTACAGCTTTGTAATGAAGTTTAGACTATAACAATCTTGAAAAATTAGTGAAAATAAACAGCTAAGGAAAATCTAAAACGACTTTCAGTAGCCTCACGCTAATTTACGTTCAGTGCTTAGGTCTATCTATGTATTTTGGCTTCAGAGGCAAGCTTTTTCTGAGAAGTCTGGGTCTTTTCTCGATGACAACAAGTAAAACTGCAAAGAAGAGGAAATGAGTAGATTTTCCACTCCCAGTATGTTGCTGTGAAGTGGAACAAGTTGTAATTTTAACCTTATCAGTGTGAACATGTCTATATCATTTTTGTACCTATTAGTGATAACTATGCAAATGTAGGTTCCATTTTCCATGTAAGATTGGTCCCTCTTCTCTATACAGAGAAGGTAAAGGGGGCAAATCTTGATGTTTTTGTGTAAGCAATCATATATTCTGTTGTTCCCTTTCTTCCCTGCTTCTCCACCAGCAGCTCCTTCTTTGTCTGTCTGAGATTAGGTTAGTTAGAAAAATATTTTCCAGAAGTTGGTTTTTATCATCTCCTTCATGTTCAATCTTCTAAGTAGACCAGGTCAGAAAACAGATACTGCTTGATCTACTGGAGATCAGTCACTGTAACAGCAATCTTGAAAGCTTCCCAGAGATTCACTCACTCTCCTTTTATACTAAAGGAAATCCAGGCAGCACAATCTTAAATTTCTCACTCTAGCCAGGCTAAGCTGACATTTGCTTCAAGCATCATTGAAATCTTTCAAAGAGCATGTCTGCATGCTCCTCTATATTTGCTTACCACTGCTAAAGTTTGGCTGTAAAATTTCAGTCTTCCAACCTAGATCAGCTGGCAAATCGTAGGTTGCAATAGGTTTGAAAATCATTATCTCCTGGCGGTGTCCCTTCACAAGAATGGGCAAGCAAATACTTACAGAACAAAGACGAAAATGTCACTTGGGTTCTTTTACTCTTTAACAATAGCTTCACTGTGGTTTTCATAAATCACAATTGGTTCAATTCTAATCAAGCTGCAGAAAAAATGAGCCATAACTTAAAAGCCACATAAGCAGGATAAGTCAAAAGCAATAATTTGTATTTCCTAATGAATTATTCCTCCACTAAGATGATTGTTTCATTAATAACTGGGCTGTTATTGGAATGGCGAAGTCCCTAGGAAGTCATGTTGGAGACTTTCATACTTTGTCTTCTTCCAGTCAGTCCAAAACAATTCATTCACACTTCTTTGTAGAAATGATAATGGGGATGATGATCAGAAAAATAACTTCAGAGTTTATCCAGAGAATCGCTGTATAGCACGGATGAGCAACCATGGCTCCTTTCCTACCTTTTAAGACCTCTGGACTTCAACTTGGGCCAAACTATGTTATAATAATAATTTTAATTAGCAATTTTATGATGTTTGTGTAGCTATATTTTTCTTGACTGTACACCGCCTTGAGTCCTACGGGAGAAAGGCGGTATAGAAATAAAATAAATAAATAAATAAATAAATAAATAAATAAATAAATAAATAAATAAATAAATAAATAAATAAATAAATAAATAAATAAATAAATAAATAAATTTCCAGAATTCCTGGGCCAGCCAGCCATAGTTGTTGCCCATCCCTTGCCATATATAAGAGCACTCTCTCTACCAGGTATCTTCAGTTTCCAAGTCCACCTACATTTCAAACAGTGAAGACGGTGAAGGGAGATAAAAGATGATGCAGGGACATAAGTAGAGAGGACGAAAGTTAGGAATCTTGTCAAAAAAGATTCTCTTTGGGAAGGTAGATGAAAAGTTTGTGTTTGTGTATGAGAAAGAGCAAATGTAACTTGTAACCGGTAAAGTTTTGCTGATAACTTTAAATTCATTGGGCTTCTGTGTATTCCAAAAGAACCGGAATGTGCCTCAATGTTCGGTTGGAAGTGATTTATTTGTGTTTCTAATCATTTCCTGGTTATTGATCAGGGTGTGTCTTGCCTGGTCTAGCTACACCTATCTGAAAAGCCCAGGCAAGGGTAGTGGTGGTGATGTTACAAGATATTGGGGGGCGGGGGCACAGATTTATTTACACAATCCAAACAATGACCAATTGTTTTCTGACAATCCAGGTAACAATCTATTGGATAATGAGTTTTAGTCAATTTATCTATAAAGAGCGAGCCTTCATATCTAAGCTATCTAAGCGTTTAATGAATGACCTATTAGTGAAATAGCTTTCCTAATCGGTAACTGTAAATATGAACTTTTATTTCCCTTTTATAATATATCTACTTTTATGTCTCTGGATGGAAGGAACATGACTAAGGCAGAAATAGCATAGTCTTAACACTGGTTAATACTGGGCAATGCAGGCGAGCCGGTGCAGTGGTTAGAGTGCAGCACTGCAGGCTACTTCAGCTGACTGCTAGCTGCAGTTTGGCAGTTTAAATCTCACTGGCTCAAGGTTGATTCAGCCTTCCATCCTTCAGAGGTGGGTAAAATGAGGACCCAGATTGTTGTGGGCAATAGGCTGACTATGTAAACTGCTTAGAGAGGGCAGTAAAAGCACTGTGAAGCGGTATATAAATCTTAAGTGCTAAGTGCTATTGCTATTAATATTGTAAGAAGGAAGGAAGGAAGGAAGGAAGGAAGGAAGGAAGGAAAACAGAATAACAGAGTTGGAAGGAACATTGGAAGTCTTCTATTCCAACTGCAGCTCAAGCAAGAAATTCTATACCGTTTCAAACAAATGGTCCAATCTCTTTTTGAAAACCTCCAGTGTTATAGCACCCACAACCGGAAGGAAGGAAGGAAGGGAGGGAGGGAGGAAGGAAGGAAGGAAGGAAGGAAGGAAGGAAGGAAGGAAGGAAGGAAGGAAACTTTTGGATTTAATATTAAAGCAAACTCCTGATTTCAATATTATATATTTGTGCTTAATAACTGTTTAACAGTCTAAACCCTATCTCGGCAAGCTATGCCCAAGTAACCTCTTGGGAACTTATTGACTTTCTAAGCTGTGAGCCAGAAGAATATTTAATTTTAACAACTTGCTCTCTCCCAATTTTGAACTTTAAACAAGCTATATTTTGTTCTCTGCCCACAGAAAAACCAGATTATATTTACTTATTTGCTTCTCATTGATTTTCTGCAGTAATTTTTAACTGGATGCAGTAGGAGAGTGAGATATATTTCCTCAAGCAATCGTTAATGTGTGTGTCAATGATGTATTCTCAGCCCTCAAAAAGTATATGAATGTCAAAACAGATGCCTCAAAAATCCACATTTCTATCCCAATATGTCAGCCGTTGCTTCAGTTATATTAATTAGCGTAATGCGGCATGTGGTTGAGTGGGTGTCATTTGCAACCATTTAATGGTGAAAATAACATTTTCCCCTTCTGTTCATACCAGTTCCATATGTGCATTTAATTTAACTACATTCTGGGATAAACCACACAGTTATATTAACTGCATTATTGTGTCTCAAAGCTGTCTGGGTTTGATTAGGACTTTAACACAGGGTGAAGGTGATTTTAGTTTTTATCATGCATGCTACACTGATGGAAATAACTTTTGACTGCACTTGTTCCTATCTCCCCACCCCCCCAAAAAAATTCTGTATTGGAAAATAGAAGAATTTTCTTCTGAGCATAAGAAGGAAGCAACATTTTTTTAAAAGAAAAAGAATCATCTTCCATTTCCCATTTATTACGATCCAGATCTTATCATCCATGCTCACATCCATGCTATGTCACAACCTGTCACAGGCAGAAATGTGCTTGATGCGAAAGGAGTTTAATTGAACTGTTTGTATTTCTACACCTTTCTAGAGGCAAATATGCAAACAAACAAACATTCTGTTCCAAAAAGCCTGTTTACTAAGAAAAATCAGGACATGACTGTGCATTATGTACCTTAAAAATCTCACCATGATTGGATCGAGTAGAATGGAAACAAAACTGAACGGAATTGAAAACTCACAAATTAAGCAGATTCGATTTCTAACTTCTATTGTGACTGCATTAAAAACACTATCATAGACTAATCATTCAAAAAACCACTACTATATTGGGCTGAGATATTTAAAATATAAAAGTCGGTCTATTATTAATCTGCCTTCAATGTTGATCTGAGCGAGAGACAGAATTAGCTGCATCATCGGCATGCAAGCATGTGATTTATCGTTTTCAGTGGTGAAATCCTTCAGTTTCCTCAGCGGCTGGCAAAGAGATGATTTGGCAAAGCTCCGTAGAAAAGCGGTCCCTATTTTCATTCTTTGGAGATGATAAAATGAAAAGAAGCCTTGAAGAACATTCAGACTAATGCAAAGCAATAGCAATAGCACTTAGACTTATATACCGCTTCATAGTGCTTTACAGCCCTCTCTAAGCGGTTTGCTGAATCAGCCTCTTGCCCCCAACAATCTGGGTCCTCATTTTAGCAACCTCGGAAGGATGGAAGGCTGAGTCAACCGTGAGCCGGTCAGAATCGAACTCCTGGAGTGAGCAGTGAGTTAGCCTGCAGTACTGCATTCTAACCACGGTTCCTGCCATGATGCCATTAATGTCTCTGGGTAGGTAAGAACAGTGGAGAAGCAAGGAGTTAGTATGAGAAAAAAAACAATATGAGAAATAGCATGGATATCCATCCATCCATCAACCCATCTATGAATCCATCCATCCATCCATCCATCCACCCTCAGGTGCTTTGGAGAATAGCTTGACTCTCTCTTCTTTGTGGCAACCCCTGAGATATCAGAACACTGCTATCATGTCACCCCTAGTCCTTTATTAAACAATGAAAAGAAGCTTTATATTGCATGTTTCCTTCAATTCAAATGCTTCTAAAATGGAACTGGGCAAATTGAAGCAGTAAAGGGTTTGGCTCAAGGATAGGGTTTATGAAGCAACATTTCTTGAACTCTAATTGGGAGTTCAAGATCCTGTTGGGGACTAATCAGGATCATGAGTAATACAATGTTATTATCTCGGTGTGTCAAACCACTACGAGAACTAGCTCCGGGATGAGGCTTGAATGATTTCTATGCAATCTAAAAGGCTTTTCTTATCTGTTATGTATGTTGAGTGAACACCCAAACACCTAGTGACAGCAAATGCTTGAAGTTCAGTATCTCAAAATCTGTGCCCACATGTGAAGGTTTTTCTGAAAATTAACCATGAAATTGTTTGTCACTTGCTCCTGCAGCAAGATGGCATATTGTGGAGTGGATTCCTGTAATATTTATTAAATCTATATGCCGCCCATTTCACTGTTGATGCGACCTCAGATTACTTGAGCTCTTCAGAAAAGTGTAATATAAACATTGGTTATTTCTAAACAAGGAAACAGCAAATGTAACTGCAGAAGACAAATCACTTAACTTTGGGTTTGCAAATTTAAGAATATTTTATCAAGTAAAAGTAATATAAATGCTGATTATTTCTAAACAAAGAGCATTAAAGAAGGCAAATCCTTTTGGGCTTGCAACCTTAATGAAATAATATTTTATCAATTATAATTCTGTCTTATTTCTCCAATTCCTACATTGCAAGGAAGTTTTGGCAACAGACTTATCCTTTCTTTAAATGAAAACTTTCTTTCCCTGATACATTGTCTGAAGTATTAATTTCAACCTTGCCAGAGGAAATCTACTGAAGTTGTGATTTATTTGTGTCTATTTATTTATCTCAAAACCACCACATAACCAGGCCATCGATACTAATGGCAGCAGAGTTACAGATCAAGAATGAGGTGAATTGACAACATTTAGAAAGAAACTCTCAGTTCTGTTTGTAGCTCTTCTTATGCTCCATCTCTTACCTTGGTGCCACTGTCAACCAAATCAAACATGGCGTTAACCGAATTTAATACACACACTTTTGACCATATAAATAAAAGCTTGAGAATGAGTTAATAATTATGAGGACTGCTGCAGCATGGAAGGAACTAAAGTTTAATCTTGTGTTCTTTACTAGAGTCCTGGAGAAACTCATTCCTTTCATGCTGCTATTTGCACTGGGAATAAATCATCCATTAATGCAAGCAGGGGAAATTCCACCCAACGCAACCTGACTTTTAACATTCTCTATTTCCATATTTCCTGAGGTATGACAAATAGAATTTTATAGTTTCTGACCTTGCTAAATACTTGCCAAAATAAGTTGAATTCTACAATCCGTATAGACTATGCATAACACACACGCACATTTTGATCTGTTTCTGCAAGTCCTGAGAAAGAAAAAGCAGCTATATGGTTCCCTATTCTCTGTATGGAAGTCTTTTAAGGATAGATAGATAGATAGATAGATGATAGATAGAAGATAGATAGATAGATAGATAGATAGATAGATAGATAGATAGATAATAGATAGATGATAGATAGATGATAGATAGATGATAGATAGATAGATAGATGTGTGTGTGTGTGTGTGTGTGTGTGTGTGTGTGTATTCTGAATATATATATTCAGAAATAACCTCTGATAAGTTCAATGTAGCTTATCCCAGTATTTCTGAACCTCATCAAGTTTAAGGTGGGTGGACTTCAACTTCTAGAATTCTGGGAATTGAAGTCCACCCATTTTCAACTTGACGAGGTTCAAAAACACTGCCTTATTCTACAGCAAATTTGCACTGGGGTATAACAATAATGAGGACTAAAAGGTAAAGGTAAAGGTTCCCCTCGCACATATGTGCTAGTCATTCCCGACTCTAAGGGGCGGTGCTCATCTCCGTTTTAAAGCCGAAGAGTCAGCGCTGTCCGAAGATGTCTCTGTGGTCAGGTGGCCGGCATGTCTAAATGCCAAAAGTGCACAGAACGCTGTTACCTTCCCACCAAAGTTGGTCCCTATTTTTCTACTTGCATTTTTTACATGCTTTTGAACTGCTAGGTTGGCAGAAGCTGGGAGAAGTAACAGGAGCTCACCCAGTTATGCGGCACTAGGGATTCGAACCGCTGAACTGCCGACCTTTTGATCGACAAGCTCAGCGTCTTAACCACTGAGGACCACATCCCTCTAAAATCAATTAGATCCCACTAAAATCAATTAGGATCTGCAGCCCAATCTTACCCATGCTTTCTTTGAAGGAAGTCATATTTCAATCAGTTGGTATTTTATGTTTGCTACCTATATTTTTCTGTCACATTTACATGCATAACACTTAGAAACATGCTTTAAGCACGCACAAGTTGCAACACAAGCACACGGGGGATTTTCCAAAAGTTGAAATGCAGCAGATTTCCCTGCAGTTCTAAAGAACTGTACCATCTGCAGTTCCCAGTGCTTCCTAGTTTTCTGTTAACCTCACCTTTGATTGAGATCTAAGGATATCTTGAGATCTGAGAGAAGCTGGCACCCTTTGTAAAACAACCCTAAATAAATTTATTTTGAACTCCACTGATACTTAGATA
Source organism: Pantherophis guttatus (assembly GCF_059756535.1). Classification (NCBI taxonomy): domain Eukaryota; kingdom Metazoa; phylum Chordata; class Lepidosauria; order Squamata; family Colubridae; genus Pantherophis; species Pantherophis guttatus. The sequence continues at coordinate 115,820,200 of NC_142067.1, read as the reverse complement.
TTTCTTTTTTGGTCTTGAACATTCCTTGTTAATTTATTTATTTTTTTGGCTGTATCTCTAGGTTCACAACCACAAATTGCCCAATCCGGCAGTGAATTATTGCTCTTATCAAGTTCTCTGACAGCTTGATTTCAACAAACGGAGCTTCCCTTCAACCTGCAATTTTAAGCTGGCAGAATAGAAACCTCGACCTGCCAGAACAAAACTCTTTCACGTTCATTAGGAACAACATTTCATTACCTTTAGGATGAAATTGTGCCAATAAAAGGCCACAAAGAGCTGCTTAGAACTCCATGACATAAAGACTGCTATTCTAACATAAGAGCAATTAAATCATGCCAGAGATGGTAGCACTAGTGCGGGTACTAAATTAATATCAACAACCTAATAGTAATTACAAAGTATAGCTGTCTTAGGTGTTTGCAAGCTGTCAACGTTTCTGAAATACGTTTTTAACCACACAGGTTCATAAGCATGTATGAACAATTCCAAAGTAGGGAAAAGATGGAAACCTGTAAGATGAACCAGCTTGGACATGTATCTGAAGGATGGCCCCTCATCCAGATGCCCTTTAACAAGGGTGTCAAACTGGATTTCTTTGAAGGCCAGATCAGCACTGTAGTTCTCCTCCATGGGTCAGGTGGGGAGATGGAATGGACACCTCCTGCAGCATTTTGCCGGCCAAAATAGGGCACAGGGGATGTGGCCCGTTTTCAGCCTGGACTGCCTCCTGCAGCACTCTGCCAGCCAAAACGGGCCACAATAATAGTTTAATAGCAATAGCAATAGCAACTAGACTTATATAGCACTTCCTAGTACTTTTACAGCCCTCTCTAAGCGGTTTACAGAGTCAGCATATTGCCCCCAACAATCCGGGTCCTCATTTTACCTTCCTCGGATGGATGGAAGGCAGGGGTGGGTTCTACTTACCTTTACTACCAGTTTGCATCGTGACATTTCTCAGGAGGATCCAGATAAGCATTGCCAGGACAGAAGAAGCTGTAAAAGAGTGGTTGGGAGAAAAAAAAAAGAAGCTTTCCGTCTCTTAACCTTCTTAAATTAAAGAAGGGGAAGTTAAGCTAAAACAAAAGCAAAAACAGAACAAGCAGTGGCAAAGCTATTTCCATCAGTCTGCCAAAAAAACCTGAATGGAAGCACTTACTAAGAATCAAGTTCATCTAAATCAAGTTTATAATTCAGAGCCAAGCTGTTATCTCCAATAGTTGTTATCACAGCTCTTTAACATACTGGATTTTTCTCTACCGCTGAAATATCTGAGGAATTCTGAGCAAAGTTGAACAAAGCTAATAATATTTTTCCGTGGACTAGAAGGAATTTCCCCAAATGATTTTCCCAAATCATTTTTTTTAATGATTTCACTCAGAAATCATTCAGAGGAGGCAGCTGGCAATAAAAACCCAGTGAATATAAATTTATCATGCAGCTGAAGTACAGTTTATTCAGAATCTTCAACTGGCCGGCTAGTAATCAATAATAAAAACCAAATATATAAATAGGGTTACCAGATCTGAGCTGCAAAATTAGGAACAAGTCTCTCGATGGCAGCAGGGAGTCAAAGGATTTTTTTTAAAAAAATAACAACTCTTTGATGCCATCTTGTGGTCGCCTTGGTTTATGGCAATAACAACAAAAATATGCTAACTGCTCACTGTACCAACTTCCAGCCTTCTGTAAGTTATATATCCTGAAAGAAATGGGAAGGGGAGATTTTGACAGACTCCGCCAAGGATTATAAAACCAAATCCTTGAGGGCCTCTTTCAAGGAGTAACAAGGAGTGGCCCCTCCTACCATCCAATTGTAATAATATCTAATTTCTAGACAAAAGTTAGGTGGAAGGATAGCATGGCTGCTGGCAAAATACATTTGAAGGCAAACATGGACAGTGGCCAGATTTTCAATTGACTACGCCTGCCCAGTCCTGCAGAAAGGAATTGCAGCGTGCCTCCCCCTGCCTCGTTCCCCCCACCCCCCCAAGGCCCGATTGCTAACAGGGTATAATTACTCTGTTCAATCTGAGGCTGTAAATTGCCCGGCTCGTAAATCTTCATTTGCACTGTTCATAAACGAGAAATGATTTGGAATATTTCAAAGAAAAGTTTCATTCTCCGGAAAAGAATGTCGAACTTGTCCTGTGTCTTTTGTGTTTTCCCAACCTCTCTGACTAGAGTGAACTGCATGTGTTGCAACACTCTTTTTTGTTTCCTGAGGGTGGTCGGTAATAATTTACAAGAGGAGAGATTGTGCACAACTGGAACTTCAGCATAAAAAAAAACATTCTTGACAGTCTAATTTCTGTTCCACGTTGATCTCCACTAGATCCCATCCTGACCTTCTGGAGCTAAATTGCTTCTTTCTGGATTTTTTCATGGCCCCACTTTCTTTCTTTCTTTTTTTTTAAAAAAAATGGACACATGCACCTTTACCCACTATCCCATTTTCCAATTATTTTCCATATTAAGAACACCCCTTAACAGCTGGTAGAGGTATTGCTAAGGACTTCTTATATCTGTCTCTTAGGTAGGTGAAGAGATGAAGTGAACGTTATGGAGATACGACAGAAAATAGATAATACCAGGATGTGTTTCGCTGAGTTTAGGTACAATGAGGAAAAACTCTCTGACAAGGTGGTGCTTTAGAAATCTTTGGGATTACAATTCTGGCAATTAAAAACCTCAGTCTCTGAAGGCCCAAAGTTGGGAAACACTACCATAAGCCATATCTATATTAAGGGCCCTGAGAGTCATCTGAATAAAGAACAACATGGGTTAATCTACATGTTTTTATATTATTATCCATTATTTTCCTTATGCGGTAAGAACTCAAGGAAGTATACATAACACTTCCCTCATTTTTTCTCTCTCTACAGCAATAATGATTTGAGGAAAGAGGGCCTGAGAAAGAGTGAGTGGTCCAAAGTTACTCCATGGAGTTTACACACAAACACACACACACGGATAGACGCAGTGGTGGGATTCAGCCAGTTCACACCACTTCGGGAGAACCGGTTGTTAACTTTCTGAGCAGTTTGGCAAACTGGTTGTTGGAAGAAATCATTAGGGCAGAGAACCAGTTGTTAAATTATTTGAATCCCACCACTGGATGGACAGATGGACGGAAGGCCACTGGCTGAGGGGTGTATTGATAATACAATGCAATACAATTATAATACAATACATATACATATACATATAGATATATTGATGTACACATACATAGATACATAGATACATACATACATAAAGTGTTTTTCTGTCGAAGCACCTGGTCTACCCCAATATGGGAGGGAGCATCCTGCTTCCCTTTCATCTTTCAGCTCCAATCCAGGAGCCCTCAAGCAGTCACATTCACGACAAACCATTTTATATCAAATTTATATTTGCTGATAAAGAAATAAAGGGAGACTAATATAGATCTATTTCAAGCTATTTAGCTCTCATCAGCTAGCCATACCCTTACTTGGATTCGAATTTTGGCTGCCTGCATATTAGGCAGTGGACAAAATGGTTTGTCGTGAATGCGACTGCTTGAGGGTTAACACTTAATCTCTCCCCTGGCTCAAGCTGATAAAGGGAGGAGAACTTGAGGCTCAGAGATTAATACAACTACCTAATATGCAGGCAGCTCAAGTTTGAATCTAAGTAAGGGTATGGCTAGCTTATCTCTAGGGCAACAGGAGGTCTAGGTCAGCGGTCCCCAACTTTTCGGGCAATAGGGACCAGTTCTGTGGAGAGAGGTTTTTCCACAGACTATAGGGGGTGTGTGATTTTGTGTGCTGCCTGCATCCCACAGATGGGTCTTCGCTTGTTCGATTTCTGGCATGCTGCGGCCCGGTGCTAGTCTAGATGGCATGTTTAACCTTGTGATTTGGGTGAAATTGGGTGGAGAGAAAGGAATTGGCCCAAAGTCACCCAATGTGCTTCAATGACAGGAATGGGACAACTTGCCACAGCAAACTTGCTGCAGCAATCTCACTGTGGCCTACTTTCCACAGCCAACTCGCCATAGCCAACTTGCAGTGGATAAACTCGCCATGGCCAACTCGCTGCAAGACAACTCGTTGCAGGACAATTTAACAATTCTATTGAATTACTGAAAACAAATACAAAATATTTTAATTTTTGCCATTTATATTTCATTCTGTCCCTCCTTTTGCATCCTTTTTAAAATGATTCTATTCCACCATTTCTTTGATATTACTGTGACTCTTGTCCCTCAGTGAGTTGGCCGTGGTGAGTTGTCCTGCAGTGAGTTGGCTGTGGCGAGTTGGCCATGGCGAAGGGGTGGCCCTGTGGCCCAGGGGTGAAATTCAGCTGGTTCTATCTGGCTCGGGCAAATTGGTAGCGGCAGTTGTGGGAGGCTCCGCCCAGCCACGCGAATGTCATGACGTTGCTTTTTTTTTTTTTAATTTGATTTATATGCCGCCCTTCTCCGAAGACTCAGGGCGGCTTACAATGCGTTAAGCAATATTTTGCAAAAAACGTTTTGCAACATTTTAAGCCTATGCAAATGCGCAGAAGGCTTTGCACATGAGTGGACGACGGCGTGCACAAGCAAAGTGAGCGTGCATGTGGCACGCGCCCATTTGCGAATTGGTAGGGAAGGTAAGTGAATTTCACTCCTACTGTGGCAGGTTGGTCATGGCAAGCTAACTGCGGTGAATTGTCATAGACCCTCAATGGCTGAGGGCTGCCTTGTACCAGATTTCCTGTCACATCTGCAAATCAGAAGCATAAAACACACCCTGACAAAGTGTTCCCGAGCTTTGTGTCCTGTTAAGAAGAGCTTTCTTGCCTTATTTCATGTATTTATTTTTCCTCAACATGCTTGACCTTGATTAGGTTAAAAACTGTCACTTTTTTTTAAAAAAAATTCTCTCCTATACCAAGGTAGGCTTGTTTTGCACGAACAATAGGTCTTTTGTTCATTAGAACACATTCCACCACACCTAACTTCCTGAGTTTTATTTCCCTTCACGTGCATTTTCTTTCAGTCATAGCTTTAGCTGTGTTCCTGGGGCTTTAGGACTGTTCGTTTGATTTGTTCTTAGAGAGGGAAGAAGAGCATTAAAATCGGAATGCTCCTCTGACTTCCATTATCCTAGTATTGTACACTGCTGAACAGCATAACCATAATACAAATTGGCTGGGGTATGTTTTGCTCCATTTAATTTAAGTACCAACTCTTGTTTCTCTTCTTCCTTTTCTCTCCACTCAACTCACCTGCCCATCCATCCCTTATTTATATAGAATAGAATAGAATAGAATAGAATAGAATAGAATAGAATAGAATAGAATAACAGAGTTGGAAGGGACCTTGGAGGTAATCTAGTCCAACCCCCTGCTCACGCAGGAGACCTGTACTAGGGATTCGAACCGCTGAACTGCCGACCTTTCTAATCGACAAGCTCAGTGTCTTAGCCACTGAGCCACCTAGTCAGGATAAATGGAAGAAGAGTATTGCACCATAAAAATGTCTTACCTGCTGGCCAGCTTTACAGAGGCTCGTTCATATCTGCAGCACTTTTAAGACTTACAGATCAGCGTAATAAGCGAAGGTCGTGACAGTGTTCTATTGAAAACAGATCAACAAAATAAATAACAGAATAATGTGGACCTTGGAAATCTTCTAATCCAACCTCCTGCTTAGGCAGGAAACCATTTCAGACAAATGGCCGTCGAGTCTCTTTTTAAAAACCTCCAGTGTATGGAGCACCCACAATTTCTGGAGGCAAGTCGTTCCATTGATTAATTGTTCTAATTTGCCAGGAAATTTCTCCTTAGTTCTAGGTTGGTTCTCTTCTTGATTAGTTTCCATCCATTGCTTCTTGTCCTACCCTCAGGTGCTTTGGAGAATAGGTTGACCCCACTTCTTCTTTGCGCCAGCCCTTGAGATATTGAAACACTGATATCATGTCACCCCTAATCCTTCTTATCATTAAACTAGACGTACCTGCTCTTCATATGTTTTAGCTTCCAATGGCACTTCCAGCATCTTTTTCCTACTGCTGTTTTTCTTAGGGCGAAGTGGCTGTTTTAGCCAAGGTGCCAGAATGATGCCAACAAAAACATAAAACTACAAGTATGTGTAAACCTTATCCTGGCTGAACTTCTGCATAAGAAACAGAATGAAGCTGCTTTCTCCTTTGCTGTCTTCTCCGCATCTGTTTTTGCCCTACAGCTCCATTCATGTTTCGATTATGACATCAATGGAACCCTTTTTATGTTACCTCTCTGTGATATTATTTGATCTTTGCCATACCCTTTGTATAAATACTTTTGCAGGTTTTTTTTTTTTTTTTTAATGTATCTGGAACAGCTCCTTCTTCGGAGATGTCTACCAACATTTCTCCGTTTCCTCTAATCTCTGTTATGACAGGTTATTGCCTGAACCTTCTTCCTGTGTTCCAGCTGATTGTCTGGGATCTTCTCTCTGCAGCATGTTTCCTTCATCCATTTGTGTATCTGCCAGTCAGTGTCACAAGGCATTTCCTGTTTCATTGCTCCTTGACAAGGTTAAGCCAGACTGATGATCTGCAGTTGTGCTTCGCTTCATTCCTTCCTCACTCCCCTCCTCCAGTGTTGGGAGGGTGTTGTTCCATATGTGAACTCTGAGTTATGTGTCAAGAGCTGAACTCAGGCCAAGTGTCATGAGTTAGCTTTTGGACATTCACATTCAGTAATTCACTTGGGAGAGAGAGAGAGAGAGAGAGAGAGAGAGACAGAGAGAGAGAGAGAGAGAGAGAGAGAGAGAGAGAGAGAGAGAGAGAGAGAGAGAATATGAGAATGGAACGGAGTCTCTTAGAAAAAAAAGGATAGGGGAAGGGGAAGGAAACCTATTCTCCCATTTTTCCCTCTTCCCAATTGTCCTGGGCTGTTCTAGATTCAAAGCAGGCAGGAGAAGAGGCAAAATTCCACCAATCACTTTACTTTCTGCACAAGTGCAGAATAGGTGGAACCTGGCTCAGCTGTGAGAGGGATCTCGGAGTCCAAGTGGACAGCCACTTAAATATGAGCCAGCAGGGTGCTGCAGCTGCCAAAAAAGCCAATGCAGTCCCAGGCTTCATCAACAAAGGAATAGTATCAAGATCACGTGAAGCATTAACATTTAAATTTTCTGATAGTTTGAACAATAGTTCAATAGTTTGATAGTTTGAAATGACTTGCCTCCAGAGCCGTGATGGCGAACCTATGGCACGCGTGCCATAGGTGGCACGCATAGCCATATCAGTGGACACGTGAGCTCAGCTCCAGCCTGATTTTCGGGCCTTCTGGTTCCACTAGAAGTAGGGAAACAGGCTGTTTCCTGCCTTCGGAGGGCCTAGGGGTGGTGGGGAAGGCCCGTTTTTTTCCCTCACTTGGCTCCTGAGCCTCTCTAGGAGGGCAAAAATGGCCTCCCGCCTCCCCCGGAGGCCTTCTGGAGGCCAGAAACTGCCACTTGCCAAGTTCCGGTTAGACAGGAAGTGATATTTTTTGCTGTTCCCAGCCAGGAGCGGAGGGGGATAGGAGGGTCGCACGTGCATGTGCGGAGGCGGGGCACATAGAATTATGGGTGTGGGCATGCGCATGCGTGACCCCCTGCCCCCCGGCTCCTGGCATGCAATGGCAAAAAGGTTAGCCATCACTGGTATAGACTATGCATCACACACACACACACACACACACACACACACACACACACACACACACAATTTTGGTCTGTTTCTGCAAGTCCTGAGAAAGAAAAAGTAACTATATGGTTTCTTATTCTCTGTATGGAAGTTTTTTAAGGATAGATAGATAGATAGATAGATAAATAGATAGATAGATAGATGATAGATGATAGATGATAGATGGATGGATGGATGGATGGATGGAGATGGAGATGGAGATGGAGATGGAGATGGAGATGGAGATGGAGATAGATAGATAGATAGATAGATAGATAGATAGATAGATAGATAGATAGATAGATGGATGGATGGATGGATGGATGGATGGATGGATGGATGGATGGATGGAGATGGATGGAGATAGAGATAGAGATAGAGATAGAGATAGAGATAGAGATAGAGATAGAGATAGAGATAGAGATAGAGATAGATGGATGGATGGATGGATAGAGAGATAGAGATAAAGATAGAGATAGATAGATAGATAGATAGATAGATAGATAGATAGATAGATGATAGATAGATAGATAGATAGATAGATAGATAGATAGATAGATATAGAGACTGACTGACACTGGCTGGCTGGCTGGCTGGCTGGCTGAAAATGGGGTCCATCCCACCCCAAAAAGATCAATGTTTTTGTTCAAGAATTGGTAGGCCCAAGCAGAAGACTAGGTAAACCTAAGCCTACACACACTCAGTATTTGTTTGTTTGTTTGCTCAATTTGTATGGCTGCCCATATTAGCAAGTGGGTCTGAATAATCTTAAAATAAGTTAAAAACAAATTCTCATCAAAAATTAACATACACAACCAAGGAAGTTATCACTATTACTGGTTGTTAACGCTACCATGAGATGGGACCATTTATACCCTCAGGGCCCCAGATTTCAGCACAGAACCAGGTCTTTCGTGAAAGACCAAGGGGTTGGGGCTCTTTTGATTTCCGGAATGAGAATGTTTCACAGGGTGGTACTATGGAAGAAAGGGCATATCTTCTGTATCCCACCAGTTAGCATTCTCTGTCCAATGTGACTCAGAGCATATCCAACCTATTGGAACCCAATGGGTAGATCGAAACAACTAGGAAAAGATGGTCCCTCAGTAACCCCGTCCCATGACATGAAAAGCTTTAAAAGTAACAACAAGCACCTTTAAATTGCACTTAGAAACACACTGGCAACCCAGTGGTGAAATCTAAAATTTGTTACTATCGGTTCTGTGGGCGTGGCTTGGTGTGTGTGTGGGGTAATGTGACTGGGTGGGCGTGGCCATTTTTTTTTTACTTTTAAAACCATTTTTTCTACAACCTCTTCAGCGAAGAGGTTGTAAAAAAATGCTTTCAAGAGGCTCTGACAATCCCAGCTGAGTTGCCTGATCGTCAGAGGCTTTTTTTCTTTTAAATGCCTCTGACGATCCAAGCTGAGTTGCCTGATCGTCAGAGGCTTTTTTTCTTTTAAATGCCTCTGACGATCCAAGCTGAGTCGCCTGATCGGCAGAGGCCTCTGCCGATCAGGCAACTCAGCTTGGATCGTCAGAGGCATTTAAAAGAAAAAAAGCCTCTGATGATCGCGTGGCTCAGCTGGGTATTGGGGGTGGGGCATGGATTTTTGCTACCAGTTCTCCGAACCACCTGCCTCCATCGCTACCGGATCGCACGATCCAGTCCGAACCAGGAGCATTTTCACCCCTGTGGCAACTGATGCAGCTCATGGAACAGTGATATGACATGTGCCAAGTAACCAGAACCATTTATAGTTGAAACTTCCAAATGCTCTTCAAAAATAACTCCATGTTGAATGCATGGCAGTGGCCCTGATTGGAGTTGATGAAGTCATGAGTGACAGTCAGCAGGCTCTCAGTTCAGAATGAGGCCAATTGAAGACCAACCTGAAGGTATGTGAATGCCCTCCTAGCTGTGGCTCTTCCAGCAGGAGCCATGAGTCCAATAGGACTCCAACATTTCACACTAGGGTTGTCTGAAGCAGTTCCACTCCATCTAGAACTGAAGATGGAAAAATCCCCCAACACTGAAAGGTCCAAACACCCAAAACCACTCAATCTTGCTTAGGTTGAGCTGAATTAGAGATCCAACTAACTAAGTTCTTGATGTTCCTTGCAATGGCTCTATCCCACCCACCAGTCACATTAGATGTCAACTGCTACCATCAACTATTTTTTTTATTTTATTTTTAATTTTTTTTTAAAACAAAACTTTATTCATTCTTAAAAACATTTAAAACATACAAGTTTCTCTTAGTCAAGAAACAAATTTAGATATACAGTACACAACTTCACCTACTAACTAATTTCTATTATTATATATACATATATACAAACATACAGTGACATATTTCATTTTCTATCCATCTGACAGTGCAGTTTTTAATTATATTAATTTCTTCTAAATTTCCCCTCCTCTGATTTATCCACTGGTACCATCTATTCCATATTGTAAAGTATTTTGAGTTCTCCTTGTCCTGTAACTCTAAAGTTAATTTGTCCATTTCTGCGCATGTGTATATCTTTTGTATTAGCTCCTGGTCAGTTGGCAATCGATCTATTTTCCAAAGTTGTGCTACCGCTAATCTAGCCGCCGTAATTATGTGAAGTATTTTTTTTAAATTTGATTTATATGCCGCCCTTCTCCGGAGACTCAGGGCGGCTTACAATGCGTTAAGCAATAGCGTTCATCCTTTTGTATATTTATACAAAGTCAGCTTATTGCCCCCACAAACTGGGTCCTCATTTTACCTACCTTAGAAAGGATGGAAGGCTGAGTCAACCTTGAGCCTGGTAAGATTCGAACCTGCAGTAATTGCAGGCAGCTGTGTTAATAACAGGATGCTTTAGACCACTGTACTACCAAGGCGCTGTATTGATAGTATTAAATATTTTATGTCATTTCTAATGTTCTTTTTAATCATGCCTAATAAAAAAATTTCGGGTTCTAATTCAGTTTTGTAATCTGTTATTTCTACTATTTCTAGATATTACTGTTATAATATATTACTGTTATATATTATAATATATATTATAATATAATATATAATTATAATTATATAATTATATAATTATAATTATTATAATATATTACTGTTATTTCTACTACCATCAACTATTTTATTCCTCTACATAATAAAGTGAGGTTGTGATGGTTATATTATTGAGGAATCTTTGATGACATATGTTTTTACTCACTGTAAACCCCACTGAATTCCTCAGACTCTATTTCCAGATACATTTGAATAGGATTTGCATCTGCAGCCTTTTACCAACAATTTGAGAATACTCCCCATCCTATTTCAGAGTATTTGAATCAGCCCTGAAATTTGGGTAAGAAAAAGATAAGAGGAAGATGAGCGAGGCAATTTTCCCTATGATGTAAATGAGATGAATGGTTTATTCTCAGATCTAGGAGCCAAGAGTTCCTGTCATGACTAGAAGTTCCCAGTCTCAGTCCAGATCTCCTCAACAAGCTACAGAGGCAAGTTTTTGATCCATTACAGTCAATGTACTGTAAGTGAGTTCCACTTCAACAGGAAAATTCAAGCAAGAGAAAGAGAGAGAGAGAGAAAAGAAGGAGACAAAGAGATGAGCTTAGACCAACAGCATGAAATTCTTCAGGCAGGCAGCTGTGGCTTGTCAATCTCAGCAACGCTCCCCAAAAAACCAAAACTATTTTATATCTGCTACTATAGAATTACACATCCCAAGATTATAAATGGACCTAAACATTCAAAATCATTTGTTGAGAAAAACACAGTATGCCCAGTTTCTCAATGCTGGACTCTTCTGGATTGGTGCACTGAAGTGCTATCCTTCTGTCTTCAGCTCATCAGCAAAGTATATAGTGCCATTTCCACTGCCAATCCCTATTTTGTAAGCTTAATAAGGATGGGGAAGTTAGAAGGGACCTTGGAGGACTTCTAGTCTAACCCACTACTATTTTAGAGAAATGACTGTCCAATATCTCCAACACCCACAATTTCTGGCAGCAAGCTGTTCCACTGATTAATTGTTCTCACTGTCAGCAAATTTTAGGTTGGGTCTTGTCAAGTATTTGCAAGCCATTGGCACATGTATCATACAGACACTAGTGGAGGCAGAAAGTGCCCCCACCCCTATGTGGAAAGGAGGGGCTTACACTGAGTATAAAACCCCCTCTAAGCTTTCCACCATACTCTCTTTTACGTTTGTTCTCCATGAGACATGATCTTTGATCACACACGCTGTGTGCCCCCTATCCTAATGGATATTAAGACAGCCTTTGTATATAGTTAATATGTTTTTGTTATATGAATAAATACATTTATCACATTTATTCATGCATCTGCCTTTGGACTCCTATGCTCCTGGGTGTTTCTACGATCCCAATTTCTACAGAATGGTAGCAGAGGGAATGGTAGCAGAACTCCACTCCAGGAGCTGTTGAAAAGGCGAGATGCCCTCCAAAATAACCTGTGAGAGAAGCTCCCCTGTTGTGACCAGAGGCCTTCAATGGAGGAGAACTTCACAGCAGCCCCAGTCTGAATCAATGATGGAAAACATTGAAGGGGGTTTCCATCCAGCTACACCCTGGCAGCCAGAGGCCACCCAGATGCAGCAAGAGATCCCAGGGGCCGAGCCAGGCAATGTTGGAGAAGGCTTCTGCAGCACTGACGAAAAGGGGGCTCTATTTGATTAGTTTCTATCCATTGCTTCTTATCCTGCCATCAGGTGCTCTGGAAAATAGGTTGACCCCTTCTTCTTCGTGGCAGCCACTCAAAATAATAATAATAATTTTATTGTCATTGTACGTCAGTGGTGAAATGTAAAATTTGTTACTACTGGTTCTGTGGGTGTGGCTTGGATGTGACTGGGTGAGCGTGGCCAACTTTTTTTTTTTTTTTTTACTTTTAAAACCATTTTTTTCTATAACTTCTTCGGCCGAAGAGGTTGTAAAAGAATGCTTTTAAAAGCCTCTGACGATCCCAGCTGAGTTGCCTGATCGGCAGAGGCTTTTTTTTTCTTTTAAAAGCCTCTGACGATCCCAGCTGAGCCGCGTGATCATCAGAGGCTTTTTTTTTACTTTTAAAAGCTTTTCGGCCGAAGAGGTTGTAGAAAAAATGTTTTTAAAAATAAAAAAAAAAGCCTATGATGACTGCGTGGCTCAGCTGGGCATGGGGAGGGGGACAGAAATTTTTGCTACCAGTTCTCCAAACCACCCGCCTCCATCGCTACTGGATTGGGTGATCTGGTCCAAACTGGGAGCATTTCACCCCTGTTGTACGTGTATACACAGTGTACCCATACAACTAAATTCACTTAACACGCAAAGACCAGGTCCAACACACATAACAATCCCCAAACACACTCTCACCCACCACAATTCCCCACCCCTAAACCATCCAAACATCCACACAACAGACCAAGTAATACTGTCCAACAGCTCATTGATAGTGGCCCTTTAGTTCATTGTTGAGTGCAATTATAGCTCTGGGATAAAAACTATTCAGAAAACGTGTGGTCCGAGTTTTAATTGTTCTGTATCTTCTGCCAGAAGTCAACAGTCCAAAAAGATTGTAAGCAGGTTGGGAAGAGTCTCTGAGAATGTTATGCAACTTCCGCAAATGGCAAGATGCAAAGATGTTGTCCAGGGCTGGTAGCTGGAGCCCGATGATATTCTGGGCAGTTTTAATGATTCTCTGTAGAGCTTTTCTGTCTGCTGCAGAGCTGCTCCCATACCATGCAAGAATGACATATGTTAGGACACTCTCAATGATGCTGCGATAGTAGGACAGAAGTAGAAGCTGAGATAGATTTATCTTCCTGAGCATTCTCAGGAAGAACAGCCTCTTCTGTGCCTTCTTCACAAGCATGTTATCATTCATAGTCCATGAGAGGTCCTTCCAGATATAAATGCCCAGAAATTTAAAATATTGGAACACTGCTATCATGTCTACCCTAGTCCTTCTTTTCACCAGACTAGAGATACCCAATTCCTGCAAATGTTCATGTATTTTATCTTTGTTGCTCTTCTCTGCACTCTTTCTAGAGTGTCAAAAGAATTATCTTTATATTGTGGCGACCAAAACTGAATACAGTATTCCAAGTGTGATCTTACCAAGATAGTATATCATAGTACTAAGAACAGAATAAGTTGGGAGTGACCTTGTAGGCCCTCTAATCTATGCCCCTACTCAAGCAGGAAACCCTGTACCATTTCAGACAAAAGGCCATCTAATCTCTTCTTAAAAGCTTCCAGTTTTGGAGCACCCATAACCTCTGGGGCAGCGGTAACAAACCTTTTACTTACCGAGTGCCAAACAGGAACATGCTGTGCGCGCTCGCGTGCCATCCGCGGTAATGCGCGGCTCCTCCCCATGTGCTGCGTGTGCAACCGCACCATCTGCACATGCACACAGCTTTCGCATGCGCCCCCACCATGCGCTGCATGTGAAACTGCACATCTGCGTATGTGTGCAGCCTTTGCGCTGCATGTACAATCTCACCATATGTGCATGTGCACAGCTTTCACACATGTAATGCATGCATGCAAACGCTATCTGCGCATGTACTCACTGTGCAACCGTCATCTCATGTGTGTGCGTAAACATGCGTGGATGCGCAGGAGAGCTCCGAAGACCAGCTGGGTCCCCTGAATTGCACGCATGTGCACCAGAGGCCTGAACACCAGCTGGGGCGTGCATGCATGCGCAGTTTTAGGTGAGTTTGGCGATGACTCGTGGGCCCGGAAAAAGGGCTCTGTGTGCCACTTCCAGCATGCGTGCCATAGGTTCGCCAACACAGGATATAGGGTCTTCTACTTGAGCAAGAGGTTGGATTGGAAGACTTTCAAGGTTCCTTCCAGCTGTATTCCGAATTATTAAATACACATATTTTTTCCTAGCAATTTACTACAGTAATAGATCAAACTCAACCCTTCCAAGACCGAGTGGCTGTGGCTTCCGGCGTCCCGATATAGCCAGCTGGTGCCATCGCTGGCTATTGGGGGCGAGTTACTGGCCCCCATGGAGAGGGTTCACAACTTGGGCATCCTCCTGGATGCACGGCTGTCTTTAGAAGAGCATATGACAGCCGTGGTCAGGGGGGCTTTTTATCAGGTTCGCTTGATTTGCCAGTTGCGTCCCTTTCTGGATCGGGACTCCTTATGCAGAGTCACTCAGGCACTTGTCACTTCCTGCCTGGACTACTGCAATGCTCTCTACATGGGGCTCCCCTTGAGGAGCACCCGGAGGCTCCAACTGGTGCAGAATGCGGCCGCGTGGGGAATTATGGGAGCAATGGGGCACTCCCATGTGACACCCCTCCTGCGCGAGCTGCATTGGCTTCTGGTGGTCTTCCGGGTACGCTTCAAAGTATTGGTTACCACCTTTAAAGCGCTCCATGGCATAGGAGACCGCCTTCTGCCGCCGATAGCCTCCCACCAGCCAGTTCGCTCCCACAGAGAGGGACTCCTCAGGGTGCCGTCAGCCAGGCAATGTCAGCTGGCGACCCCCAGGGGGAGGGCCTTCTCTGTGGCAGCACCTGCCCTCTGGAACGACCTGTCCCCGGAGATACGTAGGATACCAGATCTCCGTGCTTTTCGTCGTGCCCTCAAATCTTTTCTATTTCATCAAGCTGGGCTGGCGTAACCCCCCACCCCTTAGATATTTTTAATTGTAAGTGGATTTTAGTCGGGAGGTTTTAAATTTTGGGCCAAAATTTGTTTAATTCTTTTAAAATTTAAAATTTTGTATTGGGATGTTTTTTATTCTAGGCTATGCACCGCCCTGAGTCCAGGAGGAGAAGGGCGGTATAAAAATTTAATAAAATAAAATAAAATAAATAAATAAATAAATAAACGCAACTATCCTAAAAAAAAAAAAAAAGATTATTACACCTCTGCAGCACAAACACGCTGCACTGGGCCTCACACTAGGAATGAAAACCATGACATATGCCCAACGATGCTATCAGCTGCAAAATCATTTGCAAAATCAAGCAAAATCATTTGCTTATATTATAACAGGCACCTTGGTATATATAAAAAAATTAGAATATGCCAACCTAGGAAAATGGCAAGATGACAATAATTTTCTTTTGATGGGGAAAAAAAAGGCAGTTGCGTGTGTGTGTGTGTGTGTGTGTGTGTTTGAAAACAGAAAAGGTATTTTGACTGACATCATAGCCTGCAAATTGTCTTGTAAAATCATGTTGCTTTTCTGCTTTTTTTTTTTTTGCTAAGGCCATACCCTTTCGAATGGCAGTTACCATTTGTGATGCAGGAAGAGAATGCTATGCATTTAAAATAAATTAATTATAATCTATCCGATTGAAAAGTTTGTTTGCCAGATTTTTTTTTTTTGGTGGTGGTGGGGGAAGAGAGAAACATGCCAAAACATAATGTGGTTTAAGTCATGCAGTCATTCTGAGACGGTTCTTTGCACATTCCTCTCATTCTTAGCTTCTCTTTGGTCTCAGTACAAGCTATTTTAATTAACCAGTTGTTGCTCTCCGTACACTGTACTTATTGTAGACTCTTAATTGCCTTAATTTCCTCTTCCTCTACCATGGAGTTGGAAACAGAGAACGCATTATTATTTGTTTCAGCACATATGTATCTGAACAATTGCCCATCTAATACAGCCCCATTTGACTTGGAAAAAAACCTCTTTTAGAAAACGGTTAGGGGAGAAAAACTGGGGGGGAGGGGAATTCAGAGAGTAAATCACTCCAGAAAACCTTCTAAGGTAGGGAGATTGTCCTTCAAAATGACAATAACTGAAGTCCATATCAAATAATGAAACATGTCACCCACTCCAAGTGAACAACAGTATAATGAATGAATCGTGTTGCTGTGGAGGTGGGTGTCTTTATAAATTAGATGTTATAGATAGATAGAATGAATAGATGGATGGATGGATGGATGGATGGATGGATGGATGGATGGATGGATCCATAGATGGGTAGATCCATGGATGGATGGATGGATGGATGGATCCATAGATGGGTAGATCCATGGATGGATGGATGGATGGATGGATCCATAGATGGGTAGATCCATGGATGGATGGATGGATGGATGGATGGATGGATGGATGGATGGATGGATCCATAGATGGGTAGATCCATGGATGGATGGATGGATGGATGGATGGATGGATGGATGAATGGATGGATCCATAGATGGGTAGATCCATGGATGGATGGATGGATGGATGGATGAATGGATAGATAGATAGATAGATAGATAGATAGATAGATAGATAGATAGATAGATTCGATCTTAATAATTACGCAGGCAAACACATTTTCTTTAGCTAGCATGATGTTTGCCAAACAAATAAAAGTGAACACAAAGTTTCATTAACCAATCAAACTCACACACAAAAAATGCAATAATGGATATGATAAATCACCCAACTGAAGAACGTCAGTAAATAGCAAAGTAGTTGGCCCTTCAACAATAAACAAAGTAAAAAATGTGCTAAAAGTATAATTAGATCACAAAGAAGATTAATCATTTATTTCTGAGCTCATTGAAATGCTGTAGAACTCAAACATAACTCAAATCAAAAGACATGAATCAACAATGGCAACAACACCAACAATAAAAACTTCTCTAAGACTTTGACCAAATTAAAATTAATAGAGCATCAGATGCCTCTAGTATCCGTCGAAGAGTTTCTTAAGAATGCCACTGTGATTCTCAAGCAGAGTTTTTAACTTCTATTAGATTTTCTGGTAATTGAGACTTGAAAGTGGCCAGCATAATGCTATTTTGTTTTTAAAAAGGGGGAAGCTAGAGGAGATCCAGTTAGCTCAATATCTCTTTTAAACACACTAATGCAAAGTACTAATCAAGATACAAATGTTATTTTATTTATTTATTTTCCATATTTCTGAACCTCCTGTCTCCCTCAACATACTGCACATCCGTAACTGAATAATTTAAAAGGAATCCCTTCTCCTGCCATAATTCGAGGGCTGTGAAGTTTTAAGATTGTTTCTTTTTAATTGGGTCATAAATTAAAATAAAAACCGGGAATAGTTTTGCCAATAATTGGAGATGGTACAAATAAGCAAGGTAGGGAAAGCATGAAGAGCATGGCCCTGAGAATTATTTCCAAGTCTTTAATCAGAGGTCTGCTGTGGAACATGGAAGTTGGAGAGACAGGACTTAAGAATACAGAAGTCAGCAGTGTTCCAGATACTGTACCTTTGCTTTGACTCAGGGATGCACTGATGATCATTTTCAGGGTTTATTTTTTCCCCTTAGAAGTGGATCTACTTGAATCTGGCCAATTGTCAGACCTGGAAGAGTGAAGGAGGTTAACATCTCCTGCCACACTAAATTTGGTCTTATTCCATTCTGGTTTCATTGAGTTACCTTGCCGATGGACAAGCATTCTGTTAGGTTCCAAAGATTCTGCTGAGAATCTAAAGAAGATGCTACAATGTGTTTGTAGGCTATTTCCCACCAGAAAATGTCCTCTCTTTCCTTCACTATACTAATTACATTTAAGCCCTGGGTAAACCCCATCATCTTCCTGAAGATTTTGGCACCGCGGTAGGAAAAAAAAAAAGGTTTCCATTAAACTCATTCCTGGTGACTTTGTAGACCCATCACAGTAGTTTTCTTGACAATGCAAATGGCTTCTTAAATTATTTTTTCCCCCCAGCCTTATCTACAGCTTTACAATTTCCTGGTGGTTTTTCATCCAAATACAGTAATAACCAGATCCAACTGTGATGAGTTTTTCAAAATCAGTGAACATCAAACCAGGGAGTAGTTAGCTCAATACTCTGTTTCCCCGAAAATAAGACCCAACTGGAAAATAAGTCCTAGCATGATTTTTCAGGATGCTCGTAAGATACGCCCTACCCCCAAAATAAGCCCCAGTTAAGATTGTCAGCCAGATGGATGCATTTAGTACCCTATTTTCCCCAAAATAAGACCTAACCAGAAAATAAGCATCTTTTGGAGCAAATATTAATATAAGACCCGGTCTTAAAATGTAGTAAAACCCCTAAATGACATTTTGACTAATAAAGTCACAATCAGAATGATTGGGGCAGTACTGGTAATCAATTAAATGTCCTTGCCAAGAAATGAGGTTTTAAATATCAGTAGAAATACTTCCATAATGGGAGCCCGCTAACCATCTGATGATAAATAATTGGTTTTGTTGGTGATAATTAGGGCTAACTTGCCATGTTCTATAAATTGCGATATAGCTGCAGTTTGCGCACACATGTCTGGTTGACACATCTCAAATAATGACTTCACCTCTCATATCGGATCAGAAGCCAATGAACATTTTAAAAACTCATTTTTAAGAAGCAGGGATGAGGTGTTGAAGAAAACAAGAATAGTGGGGGGTGGGGAGAAGAAAATTTGGGAAGAGAAAGAAACATGTATGGTGGCCCTGTTCTGGGGACCACATGCTTACTTTCAAGTAACAAAATGAAAGAGAAATAGATGCAGACATGCTTTAATTTGACTAAAATGGACAAGAAAAGTGATGCTATTAAAACAAATCAGTATAGGAAAAAACAGACCCAAGAAAGCCTCGAAAATGGGCTGAAAAAAAGCCCCAAAAATAGGCCTGAAAAAGACTGGAAAAAGGCCTGAAAATGGGGCATGCGGAGGCCAAAAAATGGCTGGTGGGTGGGCAAGGCTTTGGCAATATTCGGTCTATAAGATGCAGAGACATTTTCACCCCCTTTTGAGAGATAAAGAAGTGTGACTTATAGTCCGAAAAATACGGTAAATTCGTAGAATCCTCCCCCAAAACAAGTTGAGTGCCAATATTTCTCTTATCCCCCAGTCAATACCAACCTCTTTCTTACTCCATTTCCAAAATAAAGTTCTTCACACTCTTTAAAATAACGCTTTAATCTATTTGTATGGGGGTTTTTTTTTGGTCAGGTCTTGTATAAAAAGTGTTTGGTGAAAGACAGTTGCCCAAAGCTTGGAAACTTGGAAATTTCTTAGCAAGATATAAACTGTACAATGTAATCCAATGGTGCTACTTAAATTCTTTATGATTCTTTACACATCTGGTATCAATCCGTGCACGCATTCATTTACCATCAAGAAGAATCATGCTTATGTTACTGCCAGGTCCAGATTCCAATGGAGAGATGACAAATTTCAACAGTGGTTTTCTAACAGTATGATCATCATATACCCTATTAGCCAGCAAGTTTGAAAGTTACATGGATTTAGGCTGATATCTTAAACCATCTTATTCAGAAGTTAAGTCTCATTAGACAAGTTAAATGAAAAAAATGTGTTTAGGATTACTGGTGAGATGCTGGTTGTTTGGTCATTGATAAACTGGCTTTAAAAAACCCATACTGGCTTCTAGTAATTGTATTGTTTCTTTCTAAGTGCTTGTATACCCACAGCAGGCAGTCCTCAACTTAAAGGTAAAGGTAAAGGTTCCTTTCGCATATATGTACTAGTCGTTCCCGACTCTAGGGGGCAATGCTCATCTCTGTTTCAAAGCTGAAAAGCCAGCGCTGTCCGAAGACGTCTCCATGTTCATGTGGCTGGCATGACTAAACGCCAGAGGCCCACGGAACACTGTTACCTTCCCATCAAAGGTTGTCCCTATTTTTCTACTTGCATTTTTTTACGTGCTTTCGAACTGCTAGGTTGGCAGAAGCTGGAGCAAGTAATGGGAGCTCACCCCGTTACACGGCGCTAGGGATTCGAACTGCTGAACTGCTGATCTTTCGATCGACAAGCTCAGCATCTTAGCCATTGAGCCAGCGCGTCCTTCTGTCCTCAATTTATGAACCACAATTGAGCCCAAAATTTCTGTTGCTTAAGTGAGACAGCTTGTGAAGTGAATTTTCTCCATTTTACGGCCTTTCTTGCCAAAGCCGTTAAGTAAATTACTGCAGTTGTTAAGTTAGCAACCACAATTGTTAAGTGAGTCTGGCTTCTCCATTGACTTTGCTTGTCAGAAGGTTGCAAAAGGTGATCACGTAACTCCGGGACACTGCAACCATCATCAATATGAGTCAGTTCCAAGTGTCCGAATTTTGATCATGTGACTATGGGGATGATGCAATGGTCGTAAGTGTGAAAAATGGTCATAAATCCATTTCTTTCAGTGCCATTGTAATTTCCAAAGGTCACTAACTGAACTGTGGTCTACTGTACTTGCTTATCTTTTCTATGGTTTTTCTTCAGGTATAGATGTCAAGCTGATTGTATAGAAGATGATCAGGCTCAGCCTGAAGGAGGGGTCAAACACGTCATCAGTCATGAGTCCCTGCACACCCACAAGAGATCTAAGCCCAGCCCACCTTCAATTCCTTTCTATTCTTAACTGCCGCTCATTTCCCTTGACTGCTAGTTGTTCACATTCTTGTAGAGAGCTTAAGCTTGCAATAAATCTTTATACTCATTTGAAGGGCTTGAATCTCTTGATTTCCCCCGGCATTTGACAGATTGGTCTGTAGCTTCCTGAATCTGCTTTCTTCTCTTCTTTAAACTTGGGAACAATGTTAGCTCTCAGTGCATTCCAGAAGCTATCAAGGGATTATATTTAGTGGTTCTGAAATCATATGGCAGCGGAGAAATCCTCTGAAGTCTGCTACCGGTTCTGTGAGTCTGCTACTGAGCATCTGCTTCGCGTGTGCCCACATAGCACTAAAAAAGGAACATTTTGAAGCTTCCAAGTCTGCAAAGGTAAGTAGAACAGCGAGGGGGGGGGAATCCGCTGTGCCACGTGATTTAGATTAGCTAGAAAACAGGAAATTCGACAATTCTAGCTAATATAAATCACGCGTCACAGCTGATCGTCACCCAGCTGATCGTCGGAAATACCGGTTCGTCTGAACCTGTAGCATTTTTTTACTACCGGTTCAGAAGAACTGGTCTGAACCGGTAGCATTTCACCCCTGCACCATGGAATGTAATTCATCCAGCCTGGCAATTCAAATTTAACCAAGCATCTAGATCAAGGGTTCCCAACTCCTTGTCCGTGGACTGGCACCAAGCCGCAGCGTGCCAAAGACTGGTCTGTGGAAACAAGCGAAGCCCCATCTGCTGGATGAAGGCAGCATGTGAAACCATGTCCCTTCCAGTCCATGGGAAAATCTCTCTCCTTGGAACTGGGTTCCAGGTACCCCAAAGTCTGGGGACCGGTGAGCTAGATATTGTCTCTCACTATTTCTTCACCTATTTTAACCTGTATTTTTCTTTTGCTTCCACGGTGCACATTCTAACAGGTTGGATCACTTTTTTCCCCCTTTGTAAAAAAAACAACAACATAGGAGTTAAGCATCTCCTTTTTGTCTGAAATCAACATGCCAGTCCCTCCTTCCTCAACCAGCCCCTTAGCCATTTCTGTGACTTTCCTCTTGATTTGCATATATTCAAAGAAGCCTTTTAGGTTATGTTTGGCAATCCTTAGCCTTCCCGACCACATCCTTACAAATCGGGCTGTTTCCCGATATTGGGTTATTATTTGTCCCTCTTTCTATTTTCTTTTTTTAAAAAAACTTATCTCTTGTTTCTCAGTTTCTCAGCAATCTGTCTATGCGAAATCAGTTGGATAGTCTGTCGAGAGTCTCAGTCCATCCAAGTCATGGTTGTCTCAAAGGTGCTTTTTCAGGAGGCAACTGGGCTTTCTTGTTTTTTCTTTGAGGATGTTTCACTTCTTCTCCAAGAAGCTTCTTCAACTCTGACTGAAGAATTCCCCACCATCCAGTCAGAGCTGAAGAAGCTTCTTGGATGAGAAGTGAAACGTCCTCAAAGAAAAAACAAGAAAGTCCAGTTGTTACATGAAAAAGCACCTTTGCCGCCTTGAATTATTTGTAAAAAATAATAAAGGCAGGATACAAATACAGAATTGGAAAGGACCTATGGAGGTCTTCTAGTCCAACCCCCTGTTCAAGCAGAAGATCCTATACCATTTCAGACAAGTGACTGTCCAGTCTCTTCTTAAAAACCTCCAGTGATGAAACACCCACAATGTCTGAAAGCAAGCTGTTCCATTGGTTAATTGTTCTCACTGTTAGGACATTGAGAGAGAGAGAGTGAGAGAGGGAGGGAGGGAGGGCAGGAGGGAAGGAAGGAAGGCAGGAGATTGAGAGGGAAAGAAGATTTTTTTTTTTATAATTTCCCCTGGGGTTTTTGTTTTGTTTTGTTTTAAATTCGTGCTGTTGGTTTCAATAGCAAGAATTAACCCTACCAATTTCTTGACTAGCATAGATGAAGGACCTCAACCTCCACCTTTCCATGAGAATCAGGAAAAGCAGCAACTTAAAGAATTTTGGCAAAGGGGGTGGGGATGGTTTGTGATCATATTTTACGTACAGGATACAGGTCTTCAAAATCCATTGATACCAAATAGTCGTGAATAACAACTGGCAACGACGCTATATCTTCGTCCTTCCCTTGCCAAGTGTAATCAGAAACATGCAGTCCTTAATACAGTTAGGATTCAAAACAGTGAAGGGCCACATTAATGCAGGCAGATGTCTTAAATTTTAGAAGCTCTGGGTTTTCACTGCAGCTGTCTTCCTTTTCCCCCCCTGCCCCCCCTCCCCCGGTATTAGTTGTGGCCATCTGTAGATTAAGCCGAACTGCCAGTTTCTTTCTGAAGTGAGACACCAAACAACGCAGCCACATGCTTCTGGGTGCTCCATGCATTGTAGACAAGCCCAGATCCTTTTCACTCATCCCAGCTTTTAACATTGGACCCCTTTGAGGAATGGATTCAATTTTTCGTTGAGGGCTGTTCCCAAGTACATCAAAACAAAAAAGGCACGGGTTCCAAGGATTACGCATTTTGTACACATCAATAGAGCTTCTACGTGGGAAATATTTAGCTCATATATTTCAGAAAGCGGTGCCATTTGGCATGATACACTGCAGCAGGGGTACATGATTGAAATCGGTTGCAGCTGACTTAATTCGCACATGTGTTCGAGAGCCAGAAAAGAACACACGGCTACAATCAATGCAGGGTTTGTTGTAAACAGCCCAAGTCTTGCATATTTACTCAAAAGTCTCACTGAATCCAATCAGAACTGCTCTCAAGAAAGGCTGGCTAAAGGGCAGCCTTATAACCCAGTACAGGCGGACTTCTTCGCCATCTAAACAAATGTCCAAGAAAATACAGTGCGTTAATAGCAGGGGTGGGGCTGCTGGGATTTTGCAGCGGTTCGGGAGAACCCCTAGCTAAGATTCTGTGCAGTTCGGAGAACCCCCAAATCTCACTCCTGGCTGGCCCCACTCACCTTGCCCCATCCCACCCAGGAGTCCCCACGTGGCCTGTTTTGGATGCAGGTAAGTGCAGGGCGTGCACGAAGGCTTGGAGAGGGTGAAAAATGGGCCTACTGGAAGTTCGGGGAGTCCGGAAACAGGCCCGTTTCTGGTCTCCAAAGGGCCTCCAGAGCCTGGGGAGGCTGTTTTCGCCCTCCTGGAGGCTCAAAGAAAGCCTCTGGAGCCTGGGGAGGGCAAAAATGCCCTCCCACCATAGTGAGGAGGCTGACTAGGCCACGTCCACCATGGTCACACCAGTGGTGGGTTCCTCCTGGTTTGGTCCGGTTCGGCCGAGCCGGTAGCAGTGACGATATGACGTCACCGAACCGGTTCTCCCCCCCGCCCTCCCACCCCCACCCCCCCACGTTATTCTTACCTTTTATTTGGTCCCCCCCCAATCTATTGCTGCCTCCTGAGTCCCAGCTGATGACTAGAGGGAAAAAAACTGTTTAAAGTCTTGCCCTGGGGCTTCAAAGGGCCGTCCTACAACTGATCAGTGTTAAAAGCAAACAAATGAGTTGGGTCGTAAGTGCGAGGACTGGTCGTAAGTGCGAGGACCTTCCAGAAATGACTCTGACCAGCTAGCCACGCCCACCTAGTCACATGACCTCCAAGCCACACCCACAAAATAAGCCACGCCCACAGAACCAGTAGTAAAAAATTTAGAACCCACCCCTGGGTCACACCCATCCAGCAACTGGGCAGAGAACCGCTAAACTTGCTAAAATTTTTGAAGCCCAGCCCTGGTTAATAGCTACCTTCACGGCCTTTTTGAAAGGGGCAAAACATTCAAAGCAATGAAAGTAGCTTTTTAAAAGACTCCCTTGAAGATCCCCAGCAGATGCATTCAGGTTCCTTCAACATATGGAGGTGGTGCAGGTCTGAAGACTGGGTCGCCTCTGAAACTCCAAAACGTTGTGAGATGGTATTTCAAATCAGAATCAGAATACAGCTGGAAGGGACCTTGGAGGTCTTCTAGTCCAGCCCCCTGCTCAAAAAGGAGATCCTATACAATTTTAGACAGGTGACTGTCCAGTCTTTTCTTAAAAACCTCCAGTGATGAAACACCCACAATGTCTGAAAGCAAGCTGTTCCATTAGTTAATTGTCCTCCCTGTTAGGAAGTTTCTTCTCCATTTCAGGTTGTTTCTCTCCTTGATTAGTTTCTTTTTTTTTTTTTTATTGAAAAAGTTTTCAAATACAAATTTCCCCCCCTTTTTTCCCCCTCTCCCTCCCCCTCCCTAACCCCCCTCCCCACCCATCCCCCCCTGTGACTTCTTCATAACAAAAAAAAAACCTAATTCATAACAGATTACTTACTCCCTCCTCTAGATATTGACCTTTACTTACTAAAAATATTATTAATATTATAGCATCCCCCTTTATCCATACATTTCAGAAAAGAGAAAAGAAAGGGAAAAAAAAAAGACATTATACTATAACATTATAGAATAACTTCTCCACTTTAAAACTATACGATAAGTCCTACTTTAACATTTAATCTTCTATATATGTTACTATAACGTTTCAAAGCGGCCTTCCCCATAAAATCTAGTTTAACATTTATTCCACTCTATCCATTTCCTCCACTCCCCTAAATATATCACTTAAAAATCCCTTTTCTTAGACTAATCAATCTACTAACTAGCTTATTCACCCACTATCATACAAAATTACCATACACAACATTTCTTAATATCTTTGATTCACTGCCCACACTACTTAAAAATATATGTCTATATTTTCCATTATATCTAAATAAAAAAAAGGAAAAGACAATGACTTTAAATTTATAATCCATATAGTATCTTCTTTGAGGTCTTTCCACTGGATTGGTAGAACCAACATCCATAATCGGGTAACATAGCTTGCTGGTGCAACAGTTTATTCAGGATCTTCAATCATATCTGCCCCCATCAGTAGTAAATATCTTCTTATATGTATAAAAGTAAAAACAACCACCCGAGTGACATTATAATTATATTCCATATAATAATAATTGTGGGTTTCATCAGGATTATTAATTCCCATCATCGTAGTGGGTAACAACCCGATCTTCTGCATGCCCCAACATCATTCTCTTGCCTTGTGATTCAAGATAATATAATATGTTTATCAACACAAAGAGAAATTCCAAAATGGATAATTCAAATCCATCAGTTTAAGGCTCATTTCACGTCCCCAAATTACGGCCATGCAGAGATCTGCCACAATCCTCAGGATGATATTAACCAGTACGTCGCCTCTTCTGTGTTTACACATAATCATTCATATTTTAAAGTCACTGGCTTCACTGTTGCCTAATTTAAAAATTTCTATTTTTATGCCACCTATTTCTCTTTTTCTTTTCTTTTTGTGGGTTTGGTTTCCATCCTGGTTTCCTTTCTACAAATTGTGTATCATCTGGTCGGTTTTTATTCTGCTTTGTAGATTGGTCTTGTTGGTTTTGTTTTTGTATCTCATGTTTCTTTTTTATCCCTTGTATATTCCCTAGTAGGTTTCCATGCTTATCCTTGCCTTGATAAGTCATCACATTAAAATTAGATGCCACTTCTCTCAAATTTGTAGATAGTCCAGCTGGGGTATCCAATAAATCCAAAGGCAATTCATCTGGTACAGTCTCTATAATTCGATATTTTACCTTTATTTCCGGCTCCTTCTGCTTATCCTGTATTATACCTGAAGATGTTAAGTTCATTTTCAACCTATTTTGATAAAATTCTTCCGCTCTTTCAACAGTATTTAGCTGATATCTTTCTCCTTGGTATCTAAATATAATACCAACTGGGGCGTCCCACCTGAATGAAATATTTCTCTTTTTTAACTCATTCACCAGAAAACCAAATTTCTTCCTTTCCATCAATATCTTAGGTGGGAGTTCCTTGTAAATCCAAATCTTTCTTCCATACAATTGCAAATTAGAATTGAAGGAATTTTGCACGATATTATTCCTAATTTCCTTTTCTGTAAAATAAATCACCACGTCTCTAGGCAATTGCCTTTGCTTGGCAATCCAGGAGTTGATTCGATAAACTCTGTCAATCCTACAAAACACTTCATCAGGTTGAACCTTTAGAATCCCAGCTAGAAATTCAGAAGATATTTTCCTTAAATCATCTCTATTATTTTCCTGCTAACCTCTTAATCTTATCGCATATTCTGTGAAATTATATTGTACCATTAAAATCTCTTTTTCAATCTTCTGTTGCAGATTTTCTGCATTACCATACTTTTGATCAGCATCCATTTTAGGTTTTTCTTCTAAGCTATTATCCTGAGTGTTTATCAAATCATTTTCAATTTTTTGAATTCTATTGTCCAATTTATCTTGAATTTCTTCCATTTTAGACTCTAGTACATTAGTATTTGTGTCCAACTGTATCATAAATTCTGTAAAACCATTAACCACTTTTGAGAATTTTTTGTCCAAAGAATCAAACTTAGATTTCACCAATTCTTTAATTTCTTTAATTTCCTGCTTAAATTTTTCAAGTTGCTGATTCACAATCTCCTCCCTTCTTTCAATCTCCTCTATAAAAAATTCTGTTATATTAAAATCAGGTTTCTGAGACTGAAGAGTTAAGACTTGTTCCTTTAAATTATTGGTGGGGGAATCCCACCCTTCTTGTTTATCTGACTTTATGAGACTCAGTGCCATGTTTCCGCCCAGGCAGGCTTTGTTAAAAAAAAGCAAGGAAGACTTCTTTCCAGTCAACAACAATATCAGATCTCCAAGGGGAAAAAAAAGAGAAAAAGACACAGGAGTGAAGTTTTGTCTACAAATGTAGCCAGTGGTATTTATTCCGCTACATTGTAGTAATAGAAAACGGAAGGACTTTCCCTTTCAGCCTCTCCTCCAGCCGACGCCATTTTAAAAGGCTTTTTTTCCTCTTTCTTTTCCTCCTCTCTCTTAAGTAATTTTTTTTAAAAAAATCAGTAAAATACTTGCGGTTCAGTATTACAGGTCCAGCTCACATTTCTTTGAGTAATCTGTTAAATTTGCAGGCTTGCTTTTGACGCCTGGCTCTGCATCAGCAGAGGTCTCCCAAAGCCCGGAGCAGCGGCTGGGGATACGGGGCATCTCATCCGCTCCGTCCCAAAAGTAAAGGAAAAACTTTTGGGACTCCGCAGAGAGTTCTACCCACCCCTGCCGGCTCTATCTCCGTTTCCTCATGGAAACGGAGTTTTTTCGAGCCGCCATTCCGTTGTGAAGGCGGCTCTGACAGGCGATGGAAGCTGACGATCCCAAAGGAACGTCTGGCAGCAACAAACAGCAAACCGGAAGTTCCTCCTTGATTAGTTTCTTGTCCTGCCCTCTGATGCTCTGGAAAATAAATTGACCCCCTCTTCTTTGTGGCAGCCTCTCAAATACTGGAATACTACTATCATGTCCCCCCTAGTCCTTTTTTTCTCTAGACTTGCCATACCCAATTCCTGCAACCGTTTTTCATATGCTTTCAGTCTCCAGGCCTTTAATCATCTTAGTTGCTCTTCTTTGCACTTTTTCCAAAGTCTCAACATCTTTTTTGTAATGTGGTGACCAAAACTGGATGCAGTATTCGAGGTGTGGTCTTACTAAGGCTTTATAAACCGGAATTAATACTTCACCTGATTTTGATTCTATGCCTCTGTTTATACAACCAAGGATTGTGTTAGCTTTTTTGACTACTGCTGCACACTGCTGAGTCATGTTTAAGTGATTGTACACTAGGACTCCAAGGTCCCTCTCACAGTTATGGAATGATCAATTCATCTCAGTGTATATAAGCAAGAAATCTGATGATGATGATGATGATGATGTTATCCATTCAGTCAAGACTTGACTCATGGTGATTCTATGGGCCAGGTCTGTCCACATCTTCTGATCTTACACTGCTTCTTTGAGTTTTTCTGTGCTTTGGCTGGTGTCAGCTTTGATGGTGTCCACCTATCATGTTCTTTAACTGCCTGATTTCTTTTTTACTGCTAACTCTTCCAAACAGAATTGCTTTCACCAGAGAATCCCCCCCCACATGAAATGGCCAAACTAAACGAGATGCAGTTTCACGATTTTTGCCATCTAGAGACATATCTGGTGTTATGCGTCCCAGCACTTGCTTGTTAGTCAACTTTGCTGTCCAAGGAATATGCAGGAGCAGTCGTGGGATTCAAATCCCGGCGCTACCAGTTCGATATTGGGAGTGCGCGAGCACGTGGCACTTCTCTGCATGTGCAGAAGGTTCTGCGTATGCACAGAGCATTTTTGATGATGTCTGGGCATGTGGACGGAGCCTCCCGCCACCACCGCTACCAGTTTGCCCGAACCAGGGCAAACCTGTAGCAACCCATCCCTGTGCAGGAACCTTCTCCCACAAAATATTTATGCCTGTTTGTTAGACAACATGGAAGCACAGTTTCTGCACTGGGCCTGAAGCTCCACTGAATTCCAATGACAACTTTTAACTGTGGTCCTTCCATTAGTAGTCCATCCTACTTTAGATTAATCAAAACAGCCCAGAATTCTGGCGCTAGCACCTGTATCGTTTGAATTAACCACACTCAATTATTTATGCCAATATGGCTTAGAGTTGGTGAGTGTTTGCCTCTTTTTCAACACCTTCTGTCTTCCCTTTTGTTCCCAGGGTATCAAAGTTTCAAAAGACACCACAAAATAGTGCAGGAATTGCCACTGCTGTTAAGAACAGTTTAGCTGCTTTACG
Source organism: Pantherophis guttatus (assembly GCF_059756535.1). NCBI lineage: Eukaryota > Metazoa > Chordata > Lepidosauria > Squamata > Colubridae > Pantherophis > Pantherophis guttatus. Next base: position 115,790,557 of record NC_142067.1, on the reverse strand, counting down.
TTTGGCAGGCCAAAAAAAAAAAAAAAGAGAGTTTATATAACAATTTACCACAAATAACTGTGCAGTCATATAGTTCTATGTTTGCTATCATAATATCTCCTCCAAGTGGAATGTATAATTCCAGAGGATTCCATGGGTTCCAACCACAGCATGTGTTATAATTTATCCAGGGACTGGGAACCATCACCAGCTGAATTTGGAAACCGTATCTCCCTCCGTGTCTCTCGCTTGAGCCAGTAAGAAAAGGAAATGCGGACCAGAAAAAACAGCTTCGTTTTAATGCCGTGCGGTATGTCACTGAATTGGATATTTTGCACTGAGGAATGGAAGTGCGGTTATGTGGTTCACACCTAAAATGGAAGATTACAGCAGTATTCCCAAATTTGCACAAAAGCAAAGAAGAAACTCTGTTCCCACACAGACAAGCCTTTTCCTAGACAAATCTATTTGCAGTGCAGATGCTCCTAATATGAAAAAGAGATCGTACATTTATCTGGACCACCCAGCAAAAACTAACCAGGGTCTCCGAAGCCAGTTAAGCTCTAAGTATGAAATATGAAATGCATAACTGTATATTGCTGTGCAACAGAAAGCAAATATGGATTGCATTCTCCTTTACCACACTAACTCTCCTCTACGTTCATTCCAGATCTGCTCTGGATGGTGTTAGAGACATTTGAGTACATTTGGAGAGTGTGTGGAAGATGCAGGGAAAAAAAAAAAAGAATAAGACAAAGTTGCTAGTCCATTCTTTTTTATTTTGGATGGACTCCACAAGCTCTATTAATACTGTGTTTCCCCGAAAATACGACCTATCCCGAAAACAAGCCCTAGCCCCGTGATGGTGAACCTATGGCACATGTGCCACAGGTGGCACATGGAGCCATATCGATGGGCACGCGAGCTCAGCTCCGGCGTGCATGCACACGCCAGCCAGCCTTCTGGGCCCACTGGAAGTAGAGAAATGGGCCATTTCTGGCCTCCGGAGGGCCTCCAGGGGGGTGGGGAAGGCCATTCTCACCCTCCACATGCTCCTAGAAAGGCTCTGGAGCCTGGGGAGAGCAAAAAAATGGGCCCACCATGCCATCGTGGGCACACATGTGCCCAAAGCGGGGGGAGTGAAGGGGGTTCACGTACACATGCATGGGGGTGGGTGGGATGCATAGAATTATGGGTGTAGGCACGCACATGTGTGATCCCCCTGCACTCCCCCCACTTTTGGCACATGATGGCAAAAAGGTTAGCCATCACTGCCCTAGCCCAATTTTCATGACTGTGCCTAATGTAAGCCCTACCCCTAAATAAGCCATAGTTAAGCCCTGCCCAACATCTGGTTGTACGAGGTGGGGTGAGGTGCAGGTGTAAAAATCAAGCTAGGATGGGGGTGGGAGAGTTGAGGTGCCCCATGTGCCCCACACCTGCTTACCTTACCTTACCAGGATTTCCATGAGACTTGTCACATTGGTGGAGCTGCTTGTGGAAGAACACCGCAAGGCTCATCATGCTGGAGCAACCGCTCGCGCGCACAACAACATAACACACCACCCAGCGTCTTGTCATGAGTGACTCCACCAGTGTGACAAGCCTTGTGGTGTTCTGCCAAGAGAGGCTCCACCGGTGTAACAAGACCTGAAGTCCAGTGTCCCAGCACCAGCAGCAGGGCTAGCAGGCAGGGAGGTGTTCTGCCACGGACCCCAAAGAACGCAGCACACACAAACTCTATACAAAGCTTATTTACTCAAAATAACTTAGTCTTTATCATTCAAAGGCTGTTAATGAACTGTCTTAACAGCCTACCAGAATTCTAAGATAAGGTAATCACAGTCTTACTAGAGTTGGCAGAAAGCCCAGAAGCAGTTTTGCAAACACGAAAGAGATTGAACTAAAGTTGTTCTCTACAGCTTGTTGCAAGTGGCGTTCCTTCTTAAATAGGCTAAGGGAGTGGCCAATTAGCCCCAAGCCTTTCGAGGAGACCTCCTCCTGAGGAGCCACTCCTGCCTTTTGGCAGCTCTGTGTGCCCGTGCATTGAGAAGAGGCTCCTCCTCTTCGTCCTCTTCACTTATAGGAGCTTCTGGAGGTTCTGAAGGCCCTGGCTGAATCCCTGCCTCTGGCACCACATCTTCTCCAGCCTCCTCACTGTCCGACTCAAGTGCCAGCTGCATAGGCTGCTGGTGCAGCACCACACCAGCCTCCTCATTGTTGGAATCAGCTACAATCTACACAGGCCGCTGAAAGGGCCACAACAGGAGGGCAGAGGCCAGGGCGCGCCGAGAGCCTGGTCCATTGCAGCTGCAGGCAAGTAGGTGGTGGGACAGTGGTAGCAGTGTCCCAGTGGTAGCAGTGCTCTCACTCCCATCAGTCCCTGCAATCACCTTCTGCATGTCAAAAAAAATAAGACCTTCCCGAAAATAAGCCCAAGTGCTTATTTCAGGGCCCAAAAGAAAATAAGACTGTGTCTTATTTTCAGGAGAACATGGGTACCTAGCTTGCCTTAAATCCACTATGATGCTCATGACAGATGTAATGGGCAGCAGAAGAAACCATGAGGAACAGGAGGAAGAGCTACAAACAAGACAGTGGTCAGATAAAAGAAATTTGAGTCCGAGGCAGAAATGTAATTCAGAAAAGAAACCCAGACTTGACTTTCCCTAATGCTCATGAAGAGGGAGGAAGGAGGGAAGACGCATATTCAAACTTGCAAGATTCTATACAATTCATTAGCGACCATTCAAACTTACAACTGCGGTGAAAAAAGTGACTTATGACAATTTTTCACACTTAGGGTCATTGAGGCATCCCCATGGTCACGTGATCAAAATTTGGACGCTTGGCAACTGACTCATATTTATGACGATTGCTGTGTCCTGGGGTCATGTGATCCCCTTTTGAGACCTTCTGACAAGCAAAGTCAAGGAGGAAGCCAAATTCACTTAAGAACCATCTTACTCCTCTAACAATTGCAGTGATTCCTTTAACAACTGTGGCAAGAGAGACCATAAAATGAGATGAAACCAGGGGTGAAATCTAGCAGGTTCTGACAGGTTCTGGAGAACCGGTAGCGGAAATTTTGAGCAGTTTGGAGAATCGGTAGCGGAAATTTTGAGTAGTTTGGAGAATCGGTAGTGGAAATTTTGAGCAGTTTGGAGAATCGGTAGTGGAAATTTTGAGCAGTTTGGAGAATCGGTAGCAGAAATTTTGAGCAGTTTGGAGAATCGGTAGCGGAAATTTTGAGTAGTTCGGAGAAGCAGCAAATACACCTCTGGCTGGCCCGAGAGGGGGGGGTGGAATGGAGATTTTGCAGTATCCTTCCCCTGGAGTGGGATGGGAATGGAGATTTTGCAGTATCCTTCCCCTGCCAAGCCCACCAAGCCACGCCCACAGAACCCAGAGGTAGACAAAAATAGTAAAAAAATTTGGATTTCACCACTGGGTGAAATCCACTTAACAAATATCTCAATTACCAACACAAATTTTGGTCGTAAGTCAAGATCTACCTGTGTTTCTGAGCCAACTTTTTAAAAATATATTTTAAGATTAAACGTGTATTTCTCAATTTTTTTAAAGATTAAAATACTATATATACAGAAATGCAATCAAGCCATCCCAGGTAGCAAATTTTCCCTACTTGAACTTCTGTTCCCATAACGATTCAAAAAATCTGTAGGGGGATAAATTAAGAAAGCTGATATGTCATTTGCCTGGGGAAAAAACATTACTTATGAATAGACACCTATACTGTATGAATGCAGTTATTTCAAAAGGCATGGATAAAGCCACTACATTGAAAAGAGACAGCGTGGCAGGCATCTGTTCCTTCCTTATGCCACCTTATATTTCTTCACCCTGCTACCCAGTTCGGTTTCACTATGTCTTTTGAAATAAATAAAAGTCAGTCTGGCAGTGTTACTTCAGCTCCTTTTTAATGACTTTATTATTACTGAATGTATAAAGCTGTCGTGGTATTGTCTTCTTTTCCATCAGTTGTCTCAGTGCTGTTATGTCTGGATTCTATTTTTAAATTCTAAAGCCATTCTTAAAAAAAAAAAAAGAATTAGCTTTTGCATATTGCTCTGCTGTAAAATTAATGCATTCTCCCCCCAAAGAATTATTTTTTAAGGAATAAAGTATGTTTTCATTCATAGCATTGCTAGCAGAAGACTAAATTAATCTGTCTGCCTTTTCCATTAGGTTTCTGAATAAAATCCACCGAAGGTTCAGCCTTCCAAGAAAGTTTTAGACATATGAATTAAAAAGCGTGGAATGAACTGTTGCCCAGCATTAAATATTTTTCCATTGTGACAGATGCATATTCCAGATATCCGTTACTGGCATTTTTTCCCCCCCATCTCCTTTTTCAGATTCTTTGCTTCCTGTTCTGGATCCAGTATTAAATCTATGCAATATCCTCACCTTTTGTCAAATATGACAGCAGTTGCTTTAGGAACATTTTTGGATTCAGATATAAAAAAGAAGATTGCATTCTCTTGGCCGTAAACTAATAGTATGGCTTGGCTACTTTCTAAAACTCAATTTGTACTGAAGATGATAAACTGAAGTTTATGGAAAGCTCTTTCTAAAGCCATGTTGAGATGTTGCAGGCCCATATGTGATTCCCCCCCCCAAAAAAGGGTGGGTGGGTGGGTGGGAGAAAAAAATATATTTCAATTTAGATACTTCTTGTTGCTGGTATCCTTAAGATTTATATTGACTGTTTCCTTATGACTTTCATTAAGTGTTGTACCTTATGATTCTTGACGAATGTATCTTTTCTTTTATGTACACTGAGAGCGTATGCACCAAAGACAAATTCCTTGTGTGCCCAATCACACTTGGCCAATAAAAAATTCTATTCTATTCTATTCTATTCTATTCTATTCTATTCTATTCTATTCTATTCTATTCTATTCTATTCTATTCTATTCTATTCTATTCTATTCAAAGAGGGCAGCTCTCAGAAATCTTGGCCAGCATGGCAAATGGTTGGGGATTTTGGGAATTACCAGAATCTGTGGGAAGTCTAGCAGGGGAAAAAAAAATCCTGTTTAAAGTTTCAGGTAGAAATTCTTGAAATTCTAAGCCTACCCGAACATGGTTTTCCCCACACATGGCTAAAGGCTTGTAGGAATTGCCTAATACGATATGCACAGCAACCATTTAACGATTTGAAGGTAAAGTGCTGGGAAATAACTTGTGTGTGTGTGTGTGTGTGTGTGTGTGTTTGTGTGTGATATGGAAGAAAGGTGTGTGTGTGATATGGAAGAAAGGTCTCCATTGAGCTGTGTGCGTTGGTGGAAGGAATGGTGGAGGAGAGAGAGAGAGAAGAGAGAAGAGAGAAAAAATAGAATAGAATAGAATAGGATAGGATAGGATAGGATAGGATAGGATAGGATAGGATAGGATAGGATAGGATAGGATAGGATAGGATAGAAGAGAAGAGAAGAGAAGAGAAGAGAAGAGAAGAGAAGAGAAGAGAAGAGAAGAGAAGAGAAGAGAATTCTTTATTGGCCAAGTGTGATTGGACACACAAGGAATTTGTCTTTGGTGCATATGCTCTCAGTGTACATAAAAAGAAAAGATACATTCGTCAAGAATCATAAGGTACAACACTTAATGATAGTCATAGGGTACAAATAAGCAATCAAATCATACTAGGAAACAATCAATATAAATCGTAAGGCTACAAGCAACAAAGTTACAGTCATACAGTCCTAAGTGGAAGGAGATGGGTGATGGGAACGATGAGAAGATTAATAGTAATGCAGCTTAATGTGAATAGTTTGACAGTGTTGAGAGAATTATTTGTTTAGCAGAGTGATAGCGTTCAGGAAAAAACTGTTCTTGTGTCTAGTTGTACTGGTGTGCAGTGCTCTATAGAGTCGTTTTGAGGGTAGGAGTTGAAACAGTTTATGTCCAGGATGCAAGGAGTCTGTGAATATTTTCACAGTTCTCTTTTTGACTTGTGCAGTATATAGGTCCTCAATGGAAGGCAGGTTGGTAGTAATTGTTTTTTTCTGCAGATTTAATTATCCTCTGAAGTCTGTGTCTGTCTTGGGGAGAGAGAGATGGGGGGGAGGGAGAGGGAGAAGAAAATGAGCTTGGAATTTGAATGGACCATATGTGTCTGAATTCTTTTATGGTTTCTCAACACATAGCTAATTGTGAAGCTCTATGTTAAACAATGAGATGAGTGTCATGGTTGAAATAAATAAATAAATCACAGCTTCGGTCTCTGGGTGCACCTGTTTACAGCTTTTTGGCAAACTCGGTCAGAAGGTTATTTGTATGTTATGTATGCAAGACTGTGTCTGCCCCTGCAGCTGTTCCACTGCCATTAAAACACTACTGTTATTTAGCCTTTCTGAACTACACAGTTGGGCCGATTCAGAAAGAAAAGGAGAGACAATTCTAAAATGCTTTGCTCCGATTTGGAAAATAGTTTCAATAACAATAAGAGCCTTGGTAGTACAGTGGTCTAAAGCACCCTGTTATTAAGAACAGCTGCCTGCAATTACTGCAGGTTCGAATCTCGCCAAGGCTCAAGGTTGACTCAGCCTTCCATCCTTTCTAAGGTAGGTAAATTGAGGACCCAGTTTGTGGGGGCAATAAGCTGACTTTGTATAAATATACAAAAGAATGAAGGCTATTGCTTAGCGCATTGTAAGCCGCCCTGAGTCTCCGGAGAAGACATATAAAAAATCAAATTAAATTAAATTAACAACTTTCTCATAGGCCTCGACTTACCTCACAGTTCACTTAGGGACCATTCAAAGTTGCAATGGCAATTTTGAAAAAAGCGACCAATGACTTTTTTTTACACTTATGACCAGTGGTGAAATTCAATTTTTTTTACTACCGGTTCTGTGGGCGTGGCTTGGTGGGCGTGGCGTGGTGTGGCTTGGAGGGAGTGGCTTGGAGGGAGTGGCTTGGTGGGCGTGGCAGGGGAAGGACACTGCAAAATCCTCATTCCCTCCCCACTTCTGGGGGAAGGATATTGCAAAATCTCCATTCCCTCCCCACTCCTGGGGGAAGGATATTGCAAAATCTCTATTCCCACCCCATTCTGGGACCAGCCAGATGTGGTATTTGCCGGTTCTCCGAACTACTCAAAATTTCTGCTAATGGTTCCCCAGAACCTGTCAGAACCTGCTAGATTTCATCCCTGGTTATGACCTTTGCAGCATCTGCATGATCACATGATCAAAATTCAGATGCTTGGCAACTGATTCACATTTATGATTATTTTCCAAGGTCACGTGACCACTATTTGCGAGTTTCTGACCAGCGAAGTCCATGAGAAAGCCAGTTTCACTTCACAACTGGGTTACTAATTAATCAACCGCAGTGATTCACTTAACAACTGTGGGGAAAGAAAGGTCGTGAAATGAGGCAATACTCATTTAAAAAATATCTGACTTAACAATATAAATTTTGGACTCAATTGTGGTCGAACGTCGAGGACTACTTGTATTGTGGTACTAGGTAAGACGCTAGTGAAGCTGCACATAAATTGTTGTGGCCCGCCAACGGCCAGCATATCTGGCAGCAGATTCGGACAGTGACGAGGCTGGGGAGGAACATGGGCCAGTCCTGGAGTCTGGGGAAGGCTCTGATGAGGGCTCTGCATTGGAGGCAGAGAGGGGGCCAGGGCCATATGCCAGTTATCAGCTGCCTTCGGAGTCAGACATCAGTGAGGCAGACGAACAGCTGGAGCCTGTTCCAAGTGTGTGCATGCGCAGAGTTGCCAGACGAAGGGAACAGCTAAAGAACAAGGGTCGACTTGGGAGTAAGGCCACAGGTGGACAATGAATGGCCCCTCCCAGAGGGAATAAAAGAGGAGCGAAAGGGGAGTGGAGTTTGCAGGAGACAATTAGTTCATTACTGCATTCTTGCCAAATATTGTGGCGTCTGAAAGATATCGGTCTGACCTATCTCCAAGCCTGATAAAGGTTGGTAATTGTGAACTATCTTGAAAGACTGTGGGAGAGGAAAGACTTTGCTGGAGAGGAATTCACTGTAAATTAAATAAAAAGGGTTTATCGGGATGAGGATTTAGCTTTGTGCTGCTGGGGAAGCCTAGGTCAGAACATAAGTTATCCCCAAAACCAAATGGAAGATTTTCCTTTCTGAAAAAGCCTTGAATGGCACCCTCACTAAAAATCCTTAAGCCACCTGATCAGACATGGGACAAGAGAGTAATAATAATACCAATCGGCATTGACAAATTCTCTATCAGTCAATTGCAAAAGGCAGTTTTACTTGAAACAGCTTATATTCTGCGACGATACCTGTAACACCATCAAACATCCACATCCGCCTTGGAAAGGACCCGATAGGTTGACAAAAATGTCAAATCCGGTCTGAACATCTGGCTGACTGTGCGACAAACAAAATAATAGTAATAATCATCCTTCTAATTTGAAGAAGTAACTATGGAGGTGTGGAGGTTAAGTCCCTGCTCTTTCCCACCCTCTGATGGACACCCAGCAAAATATAAGCGCCAAAAGAGAGCCTTAACTTTGGATTAGGTTTGTGTGAGACATTTTCTGCTATGGCAACAATGCTATTTGTCCAGTGTGAGTCAGAGATTAAACAGTTTGTAGTTTGTGATGTGTCAGCAGATCCAGTGCCAAAGGAAGCAGAAGAACAGACAAAGCAACAGCTCTGCAAAGCTGCTTTTCTAAGGAATGCTTCATTGGAAAATCACCAAGGCAAAGCATTCCTTCAAACCTTTGCATAGCCCTAATCGTTATAAAAAAACTATATATATATATATTTAATTTTTAAAAATGTAGGTACATTTTGTGTAGCAGCACTCTTCAAATGGTTGCCCTGGACTTTAAAAATTAGAATCCTCTAATACCTTCAGAGTTACAGCATGTGGCAACACCCAATTAACCTTGGCCAACTTAGAGATATTTTACTAGAAGAGTATTCAAATCTTCTGCTCGAAATAAAATTCCCTATACCACCAGGCTTGAAAGTTTAGGTCTAGATAGCCTCAAACTATGCTGTCTACGTTCTGATCTATGCTTAGTTCATAAGATTATTTACCAAAAAGTCCTACCTGTAAATGAGTATTTTAATTTCAACCGTAATAACACAAGGCCTATCAATAGATTCAAACTCAATGTAATTCGCTCTAATCTTGATTGTAGGGAATATGACTTCTGCAATAGAGTAGTAAATCTACCTGGAACAATCTACCTTATCCTGTTGTTAGTCTCTCTAACCCCCATACCTTTTTACCTTAAACTGTCTACCGTGGACCTTTCATGTTTTCTAAGAGGTCCCTAAGGGGGCGTGCATAAGTGCACCAGCGTGCCTTCCGTCCCTGTCCTACTGTCCCCATTTATATGTAATCATTCTATGTATTTATGGCTATGTTTTGCCTATTTATATCCTTTTATTTGTGCCAATTTTTTTCATGTGTCCATGTCTATGTCTATATTGTTACTTGTTTCCTTGTACTTGTTGACAGACAAACAAACAAACAAACAAACTTCAGAAGACTAAGCAGGATCATATCTGGTTGGTTAATACATGATGGGGGACTACCAGGAACATCTCAGAATCTTAGACTAGTCCAGAAAGTGCAAACAAGTTCCTAGAGAAATGACAAGCCACATCTCTATTGTTGCCAGAAAACAATGCATGTGTCCATGACATCACTAGATGTTGACTCAAGGAAGACTACTATGACATCCTAACCAGGAGTGGGTTCTACTTACCTTTACTACCGGTTCGCAACAGGTTCATGCACGCGCGCTCACTTTGCTCACGGGCATGCCTTCTGTGCATGTGCAGATCATTGATGACGACATCCGGGATGGTGGGCGGGGCCTCACACCAGTTTTATTACCGGTTCTTGCGAACTGGTCCGAACCAGGGGCAACCCACCACTGATCCTAACAGATAAAGGATAGAATGCAGCCATATACCGGTATCCCAGGAACAAAATGAATGGTGTTTATTCTATAAATGACTAGCTTAATGGTGTTTGAATGCAGAATCTTTTTATTCAGAGAAATCTGGCAGTTTCTGTAGATTATTATGCCAACCAAACTAAACAGATACTGTGTGAACACCACTTCTGTGTCTGGAATCACCCTAAGACCATCGAGAACTATCAACTATTTGATCTGAATGAAAAGAGTCCATGTGAAAGAATTATGGGTAACAGTAACAGAGTTGGAAGGGACCTTGGGGGGTCATCTAGTCCAACCCCCTGCTCAAGCAGGAGACCTGTTTGAAGAAAAAAATTAAACTGGAGTAGGGATGTGACAAGAAGAAAATGGAAGGTGGAGGCTGGTGTGTTTAAATGGGAATTTTGTCCCTGGGTTTCCTAAAGTTTTCAAATGCCCTGAGCCAATCAGATACCTAGGAGAAGCTAGCAAGCAACAGAAGAATCTAATAATGCATCCCTGTTTATGCACCCTGGCACCTAACAATCCAAGTATTTAAGGCAGTATGCATTATACCTTCTATGAAGGTAATAAGAAATACCTTCTTATTTGCAGCCCTCCTGACATCTTGCAATGGCAAATTCAAACTTTAACTGTAGGACTGAAGCAACTGTGGCATTGTATTACTGTCAGTGATCGATTCCATGTAGGAATTTTTTTGTAGGCCATGCCAGGAAATACAATTGAGCAAATCTGGAATTTTTGGTGTGCAAAGCATGTGGTTTCGACTTGAGTATCCGTTAGGTGAAAAAGTATTTTCCTTTGTCTGTTTTGAATTTACTAGTGTTCAGCTGCTCCGGATGACCCTGAGCACCGAACAAAATAAAATAAAATAAAATAAAATTCTCCCTATTCTCCTCACTTTACTGATTTTTACAACTCTTTTATATTTTTTATCTCCTAATCTACAACATCCCACATATTGTAACCATTTCTCGCAAGGGTCTCTGGTCCCAATTTATTATTATTGGATTGTCCTTCCCTGTGCCTGCCAGCTGTGCAGTATTCTTCTCAAGTTGCAATAACCACGTCTGTATGCGTCACTCCTACCCAGCTTGGCTAATTATGTGCAGTGCTGATTGCTGTCATTTAGTAACATCTGGAGGCTGACGTACCTCACATCACTTATGCTTAATGCTCCATATACAGGTAGTTGTCAACTTACAATACCATATTTTTCAGAGTATAAGATGTACCTTTCCCCCCACAAAAAGAGGGTGAAAATCTGGGTGCGTCTTATACTCCGAATGTAGCCCCACCCAGCTTCTCAAATGGAAGTTTCAGAGGCTGAAAAAAGCATCAGAAATGAAGCTTCAGAAAAGAAGCCTCCAAACAGAGTTTCAGAGGCTTTTTTTCTGAAGCTCTGTTTCGGAGGCTTTCAGAGGCAGGAAAATGTTTTTTTTCTGAAACGGAGTTTCAAAAGTTTCAGACGCAGAAAAAAAAAGCAAAAAAAAGCAAGGCACAGAACTCACAACCAAGGAACCTGTTGCTAAAATTCACCTCTGGGAACAGCTGATTGGAGGTATTCCGGGAGGCCGATCCACCTGCCAATCATCTTTTTTCTTATTTTCTTCCTCAAAAACGAAGGTGCGTCTTATACTATGAAAAATACGGTAGTTACATTTAGTGAACATTCAAAGTTACAACGGCACTGAAAAAAGTGACTGATTAGTTTCAGCTGTTGCAGCATCCCCAGGGTCACATGACCAAAATTCAGATGTTTGGCAACTGACTCATATTTATGACGGTTGCCGTGTCCCGGAGTCATGTGATCAACTTCTGCAATCTTCTGACCAGCAAAATCAATGGGGAAGCTAGATTCTCTTAACAATCGTGTTACTAACATAACAACTGCACTGATTCGGTTAACAACTTGGCAAGAAAGGTTGTAAAATGGGGCAAAAATCACTAACCAATGTACCCTTAGCAACAGAAATTTTGGGCTCGATTGTGGTTGTATGTCAGGGATATTTTTTTCCCCTTTAAATTACTTTCCATATGATCTCTATCACAGATTTAAGGCAAGAAGTCCAGTGAGGCAAAGGAACAAGGCAATGAGTCCCACGAAGAAAAGGAACAAGGCAAGAATAAGGCAAGAAGTCCAGCAAACTCCAGATGTTGGTAACGGCACACAGAACTCTATGAATTCAGTGCTTGTTCCTGACAAGCGCTCCTCCCCACAGCGTCTCCTTAAGTCTCAGACCCCAGGTGTGCCTTGTGAAGAGGGGTGGGGCACTCCCCTCCCAAGTTGTCTGATCAGCCGGCGCTGTTCCCACCTCCTCTCCACTCTCCATGCTCGGGGATCAGGAGGGGGTGGTCCTTGTTTGTTGCCTGAGCTTCATCATTCCTCATCTCCACTATTCCCTACTGCCTTCTATTCCCTACTGGCAAGCTGTCCCAAGCCTGAGGGACCTGAGGTTGTCTTGTATTGCTCCTCCCTATGTTCCTCCTAAACCAACGAAGCTGCCCCCTCAACCTCTGTCGGCCCCAGCTCTGGCTTGTCCTCCTCCGTGGACTCAGACTCTGATGGGGCCATGACACTTTCAGTCTTTTTCAACTCTATTATTCTGTATGAAATCTTGATTAGTCAGAAAGTGTACAAGGCTATATATTCATTTGTAATTAGCTTATGGAAGTAGGCATGTAGTTACTGGGGAATGTTGTCCAAGAATTACAGATTATATTTTTTGGTTGATCTGCAGAATTCTCCTGTCCTAAGATTAGCTCTTTTCAGACAACATACAGGATAGTGTGGTGACCCGGGGCATGGCACGAAAGCGACAGAACCAGAGAACAGATCTAACTCCCTCGTCCACATAACTCCCCAGTCTAACAACTGTGCCCCCAAACTTTCCCACATTCACTACAAGTCCTGGAGCAAAGCTCTCACACGCACCTTCAGAAGCCTCTGGTTGCAAGTAGTCCAGTAAGCCAGGTTAAGCAAACAGCAACTAAGGCCAGCAGTCCAATAAGACAGGTTAGGCCAAACATTAACCAGGGCCAGCAGTCCAATAAGCCAGGTTAGCTAAACAGTAACCAGAGCAAGAAGTTTAGCAAAGGAGGCAAACTGGCAAGCCCCACAAGACAGAGTACAGCAATCTCCAGGCTTTGGCAAGTGCACACAAGGCTCCACAGATTCAACGCTTGTTCCCGACAAATGCCCCTCCCACCGGCACCTCCTTACACCTCAGTCCCCAGGTGTGCCTTGTGAAAGGGGGCCTCGTAGCCATTGATCTCGCTGTCTCTCTTCCCTCCTTGTTCTAGGTTCAGGAGGGGGGGTAGTCCTTGCTCTTCTCTTGAGCTCTCCCTGACTTCAGGCCTTACTAATTTCAGAAAAGCCTTGCCTGGACTGACTCTGCCCTTCCCCAGTTTCCTCCAAGGCCAACTGAGCCGACTCCATCTCTGTCAGTTCTTGTTCCAGCTCATCTTCTCCTGCAGATTCAGACTCCAAAGGGGGGCATGACAGGATGGTATGAGTGACCATGGGATAAAAAGCGATGAAGAGGATACTCCTTTCCCATTTGTAGGCCCTCATTTTGCGAAGGAGTATTATGAACACAGTGGTGAAATGCAAATTTTTTCACTACCAGTTCCGTGGCCATGGCTTGGTGGGCGTGGCAGGGGAAGGATACTGCAAAATCCCCATTCCCTCCCCACTCCTGTGGGAAGGATATTGCAAAATCTCCATTCTCACCCCACTCTGGGCCAGTCAGAGGTGATATTTGCCGGTTCGCCAAACTATTCAAAATTTCCGCTACTGGTTCTCTGAACTACTCAAAATTTCCACTACTGGTTCTCCGAACTATTCAAAATTTCCGCTACTGGTTCTCCAGAACCTGTCAGAACCTGCTGGATTTCATCCCTGTGTGAATGGAAGTAACTGTCCCATACCTATATGCCACTCTCAGATGAAAGATGCAGCAAAACATCACATAAAATTTTGAGAGAGGCAGAGAAAATTTTTAAGAATATTCAACTCACTATTATATATGAGGAGGCTGAGGACTTCCTTCCTTCCTCCAACAGCTTGTCTCTTCCTGCCAGCCCAGTGGTATTCTTGGATATGGAAAAGCTGTAGCAACTTGGCACAAAGGATCAAGAGAAGAAAATGACATTTTCCAAGCAATAAAACACTGTGATTTGAAGAGCTGGGGAAAAGAAATCCTCAAAACACATGTGCTAAGTTTGAGAAAGCTATCTGGGTGACTGAATAGCAGCTGCAACAACTGTTGTAAAGAGTCATTAAGTTTAATAATCTACTTTTAAAAAAAATCTATGTGTCTCACCTGTATCGAGCCCAATCCCATTAATATATTTCACCTCTCTCGTTGTCTCCTATTGCAAAAATATCTGTATGGATAGAAAGATAATGGTTCACTTTAGGGAGACATGAGGATGAGCAGCTAATTGTGTTTACATTTGAATGTCACAGCTGGTGAAAATTGTGGTGAGGGTCAAATAAGAAAACTCTGAATGAATTTTGCACATTGCAAGATAGCATTTTTACATAGCCAATATTGCTCTTTCAGCTTCCAAGATTGAATTGAAGATAGAGCCAAGGAATCATGCAAACCTGTTAGATAGAATAATCATGATTACTTTCCATTATGAAATCAATACAATGGAATAATGGATGGACCATGGTTACAAGTATTCAGCATGCATAAAAACAGTATAGAATTTTCATGTAGAACTTATGAATATTACATAACTGGCGTAAGAGATTCAAGTACCACTTCAGAGATTACCGTATTTTTCGGACTATAAGACGCACCTAAATTTACAGTAGGAAAACAAGAAAAAAAAATAGTTTTTGGCCTCCGCGTGTCATGTTTTTGCCCTCCCAGTCTCCAAGAAGCACTCTGCAGTGCTCCCACACATCCTGTTTTCACAAAAAATGGGCCTGTTTTTGCCAAAAATGCACCAGTTTTTGGCCTGGAGAGTGCTTCAGGGATCCAGGGAGGCCAAAAACACCTGTTGTCAGCTTTGGAAGCCATATTAGGCCGGAAGCTTCCATGCTGCCACCTTCTCCTGTGTGGGAAAGTAGGAAGGGGGATTTAGTAGAGGGGTTGTCTTTAGACATAATAGCATTCTTCCTGTCGGTCAAGGTCAGGGTGATCCTGTATCTGGGGAAGGAGTGGTCGGAGTGAGGTCTCGAGATGGGACAGAGGTTGATTGGAGCATGCGATTGACTGAGGAGTGAGGGGATGGTTTGGGGGGTTTTGATTTACTGAGGGAAAACCCGGATCTCTCAGATTCAGGTTTTCCCAGATGTACCAGTTTACCTATTCTAGTAAAATAGAACTTTGAAAATGCTTGCTTCAGAGTCTTTACTTTTCTGGAATGCTGACACTCGTATTCAGTCTATAACCATGATGGCGAACCTATGGCACAGGTGCCACAGGTGGCACACGGAGCCATATCTGTGGGCACATGAGCATTGCCCTACCTCAGTCCAGCATGCATGTGCGTGCTAGCCAGCTGATTTTTGGGCCTTCTGGGCACACTGGAAGTCGGGAGATGAGCTGTTTCAAGGCCTCCGGAGGGCCTCCAGGGGGTGGGTGGGGAAGGCCGTTTTCACCCTCCTCAGCTCCTAGAAAGGCTCTGGAGCCTGGGGAGGGCAAAAAATGGGCCTACCGGGCCCACTGGGCCATTGTGTGCCAAAAGCAGGGGGAGAGCGGGAGGGTCACGCATGCATGCATGGGGTGACAGGGTGCATTGAATTATGGGTGCGGGCACGCGCACGTGCAATCCCCCCCACTACCCCCGCTTTTGGCACGTGATGGCAAAAAGTTTAGCCATCATTGGTCTATAATATGCATCTAAATTTTCACCCACTTTTAGGGGGGGAAAGGTGCATCTTATACTCTGAAAAATACGGTAGCTTTAATTCCACGAAGTACCTTATTTTCTTTCAAAATATAAATTGCTTCCTTCCTGCCAAGCTAGAATTTGTAGTGACACAATGAAAATCAAGAAGCAGCAGTAATTAATGTTGGATTAAATTTGCAAGAACCAATGTTTAGGTCAAATCCACGATGTGAATGAATATTCATAGTCACAACATTCAAATACTGAATAAAAAACATAGATGTCAGATTCCGATCTTGAAAATTGTTCAATATTTGAATACAGAATAAAAAAAGCTCTTTGATTTTTTTAAAAAAAAGTAGATCCTTTTTCCTTTTTTTCAATATGGTTGCTAGGAGTCTGAGCAACAACAGAAGATCCTGCTTTTCTTTCAGCTTGACACTATATGAAACTTTCTACAATTCCCTAGTGAATTTATTTTTGATCACTCGCTTGGACATCTTCAGCTTATGAATAATTTTTTTAAAAATATCAGTGTCTCACTCATCATCATGGAATTAGTTCATCTTGTAAAAATCTAAATTTAAATGTCTTTCAGTCACACTATTTCACGAATAGTTTTGTTCCATAAAAATCACTCTAAGAATGCTTTTCCAATTCGACCATTTCCGTCTTCCACCAAATTGCTCTTATAAAATTTGTATTTAGACAGATATTTGGAAGCCAAATTAATTTTTTTGATGCAAGCCCTGGATTTCCATGGAGGTTAATCCAAACCACATGTGAATCAACTCCCTTGAGAAATCCACAGTGCTGGGAAAAATGGAAAGAAAGAAAAGAGGACGATCAGCAGCCAGGTGGATGGACTTGATTATAATGAGTCACGTGTTGGGAGACTGTGAGAGACAAATCATCCTTGAGTAGATTTATGTGATCAATATCAACTCGATAGTATGTAGTCCAGGGGTCAGCAACGTGAGGCTCTGGAGCTGCCTGTGGCTCTTTCATCCCTCTGCTGTGGTTCCCTGTCGCCAGTCAGCTCCACAATTGATAGGGCTTTCAGTTAGGATAGGTAGAGGGGAAAGGACGCCGTGCTAGGAGGAGACTCTATGGTGGGGGAACTGGACTCCCAGTCATCAGAGTAAAAAGGATGCCGCATTAGGAGGAGACTCTATGGTGGGGGGAAACCCGACTTCCAGTTGGCTCCAGAATTGAACAGGGGGCTTCTGGTTAGGGCCTTTTTGGCTCTTTGAGTGTTTAAGATTGCCGACCCCTGATGTAGTCATCAACTGCATTCAAAGTGTAGAAAGTTAGCACCCACCCCTCTTAGAAGAATGAAATATTTTGGGAAATATTTAAAAAGGCAGAATATTATATTCCCCTAAAGGAGTAACACACTCTTGGAAAGCAGCTCCCATCTTTCTTAATAGCCCCAGCAGGACTGGGCCAACCTATCTACAAGACAAAAGGCCTTCAGTTCCAGGGTGATGGGATTAAGACACGGCCCTCCAGGATATTATAGGATTATCTAACAGCAGGGCTCACTGCATTACAAAATCAACTGGGGACATTGCATTACCAAGCAAGCTTCAAGCAAGCTTGACTCAGAAAACCTACAAAGTTAGCTATGACCCCTGCATAGCCCCATGGGAGTCTGACAGCAACCAATAGAATACATGCCCTTGCCACAGGAACAGGAAGCTCAAGGGCAAGGCCCAAGAGAGGGTATAAATAACACTCACTTTCCACTCCATGTGGTCAGCTGCCCAGGACCTAAAACCCATGTGGTTCTGTTCATCAATAAACTATTTTTCCAATCAGCCTCCATGTTTCCAGTGTCTTTCTCCCCACTTGGAAATGAACCAGATGGATATTTCTTCCAACAATTCTTATGGAGGAGCCTGGGGAAAAAAATTGTCCTACTTTAAAGTGGGATAAACTTTAATATAAAGATTCATTAAAGCAGCCCCATTTTTCTTTTCCTTTTCTTTAAAATTCCTGGCTGCCACTGAAGCCTAAAAAAAAAAATTGTCAGGCTATATTAACGAATAGCGGAAGTATGGTGCAGCACGTTTGTTCCAAGCTATTTTGAAAATTGGCACATCCTAACAAGTAATTGGAAAGCAGAGCAGATCTCTTGGTCCAAAAACCTTGTTTATGTTCTTTCCCTCTTGTTCTAAGTGACAAGCCAATGGAAGTTGTTGAAATATCTAATTTGTCCTTTGACAACATGGGGCTTGTGCATCTTTTTAAGTTCCAGTGTGCTGGCTGTAGAGAGCTAGCGTGGTATAGTGTCAAACTCAATTTCATTTGACGGCTGCATCAGGGTTGTGTTTGACCTCAGGGGCCAGGATGAGTGTGGCCAGGGTGGGCGTGGCCAGCTTGGTGTCACTCATGTCAGAGATGCCTGTGGTGGCCTAAGCGCTCTGCCAGCGAAAACGGGCTCCCGAGCTTTGTTTTCGGCTGCAACAGTCTCCTGCAACCCTCTGCCAGTGAAAATGGCGTTCAGGAGAGCCGCAAGCTCCATTTTTGCTGGCAGAGGCACCGCGAGCCGGTCCTTTGCTGTTTATAGGGTGGCCCCATGGGTCAGATCTAAGCACCCCGTAAGCTGCATCAGGCCCCCAGGCCTTGAGTTTGAGGCTTAAGTTATCAAGCTCAAAAATGGGACATTAGGCACAAGTCAGCTGGCTGATCTTGAGCCGTCAGTCACTTTCTCTCAGCCCTAAGAAGGAGGCAATGGCAAGCTACTTCTGAAAAACTTTGCCAAGAAAACTTCACTGATTTGTCCAGGGAGTTCCCGAGAATTGGACATGATTGAACAATCAATCAATCAATCAATCAATCAATGCTGGCCTATGAGGGTAACTGCAACATTATTTCCTGGTAATAAGAACCACTGAAACAGTAGGTTTTATTTTCAGTAAAGAGCTCTAATGTTAACAAACATGATTATTACAGACTCAAGGCTTGGGGTTAGCAACTGATAGCAAACCTGTGAACAAATAATTATGTAAAAACATCCTTGCTCTGGAACATGTTGTAACAACCAATAACCCAAACTGGATTTAATCCGATTAAATGGAAATCTGATAATGTTCTAGTCATGACAGAAAAATTCAATAAATGTTCTGTCTTACACATTGGCAACAAAAATCAGAACACCAAATACAAGCTGGGTGGATATGACCTCGTAGATGACTCTCACTCTGTCAAGTACCTAGGAGTACTCATTTCAAAAAATCTAAGCCCCAGAGCTCACTGTAACAGCATTGCCAAAAAGGCATTAAGAGTTGTTAACCTAATTTTGTGAAGCTTCTTCGCCAGTAACAGTGTACTGCAAACCAGGGCATACAAAACCTTTGCTAGACCAATTCTCTAATACAGCTCATCTGCCTGGAATCCACACTGTATATCAGACACTAATATGATTGAGCAGATCCAGAGGTATTTCACAAGAAGAGTCCTCTACTCCTCTGCTTGCAATAGAATATCTTATGCCACTAGTCTTGAAATTTTGGACCTGGACAACCTAGAACTACGCCGCCTACAGTCTGACCTAAGCTTAGTACACAAAATTGTCTGCTACAACATCCTACCTTTCAACAACTACTTCAGCTTCAACTGCGATAATACACGGGCAAACAATAGATACAAACTCAAAGTAAACCGCTCCAAATTCAATTGCAGAAAATATGACTTCAAAAACAGTGGTCAATGCCTGGAATGCACTACCTGACTATGTGGTTACTTCCCCAAACCCCCATAGCTTCAACCTTAAACTGTCTACCGTGGACCTCACCCCATTCCTAAGAGGTCCGTAAGGGGGCGTGCATAAGTGCACCAGCATGCCTACTATCCCTGTTCTACTGTCCCCGTTTATTTGTACTCATTTATTATTTATTTTTTTATTAGTTTGATTTATATGCCGCCCTTCTCCGGAGACTCAGGGCGGCTTACAATGCTTTTAAGCAATAGCCTTCATACTTGTGTATATACCTGCTTAGTAGGGCTTTTGGCCCCCCCTAAGCAGTGTTCTATTGTATACAAAGTCAGCTTATTGCCCCCACAAACCGGGTCCTCATTTTACCTACCTCGGAAGGATGGAAGGCTGAGTCAACCTTATATACATAAGCATTATCTATATGCTTATACCTGTTTATACTTTATATGTTATGTTCATACTTATACTTGTTTTCTCATACATGTTTGACAAACTACCGTATTTTTTAGAATATAAGATGCACTGGAGCATCTTAATTTTTGGGGAGGAAAATAAGAAAAAAGCTGATGTGGATCGGCCTCTCGGAATAGCCCCAATCAGCTGTTCCCAGAGGTGAATTTTAACTCATAACCAATTTTAGCTCATAACCAAGCAACAGGTTCCTTGGTTATGAGCTCTGTGCCTTGCTTTCTTTTGTTGTTTTTTTTTTCTGCCTCTGAAACTTCTGAAACTCTGTTTCAGAAAAAAACTTTCTTTTCTGCCTCTGAAAGCCTCCGAAACAGAGCTTCAGAAAAAAAAACCTCTGAAACTCTGTTTGGGGGCTTCTTTTCTGAAGCTCTGTTTGGGGGCTTCTTTTCTGAAGCTTCGTTTCTGATGCTTTTTTCAGCCTCTGAAACCTCCGTTTGAGAAGCTGGGTGGGGCTACATTCGAAGTATAAGACGCACCCAGATTTTCACTCTCTTTTTTGGGGGGAAAAGGTGCATCTTATACTCCGAAAAATATGGTAAATAAATAAATAAAAATGAAATAAAATAAAAAAATATTGAAAGACAGTTCTAATTCCACATAAGGGTTTTTGTACTTTACTCTTCATCATTTAAGGAAAAGTGAGATAGAATTGCCCTGAAACAATAAATATATAAAAAACGGAGGAAAAGTTTTGCTGGCTCTAATCTACCACCTAATCTCCCACAGCGGTCCATCAGTTGCTTTTATATAGCATTAAAAAAAAAGGATTGTGAAGTCAATTGCCACAATATTCACCCACAGTTCTTCTCCTTCCACAATGTCTCACTTGTTCCATAGTTGCATGGGAAGTTCGGTTTTATTACTGGATATACAACATACCTTCTTTGATATGAAAACTTTCTAACTGCTGAAAAGGTTCAAAAGGCTTGTTTCCTGCATCAGCAGCAAGCCTTTATGTTTCTCTCTAGGACACCTCAATCCAGCTGCTAGATCTTGTTAACAAGCATCTGGCTACCCCATCAAATGTGGGAGTGTCAACACTTGAAAGTCAGTAATTGGTATGCAGGTTGGCTGTCTGGCTGGCTCTCCTATGGAGCAGGAGGAGAGTGCGTGAAAATAGCATGGAGGCGTAATGGTTTCTGGAGAAATGTGAGTTGCCAGAAAACCTAGAAGCAATGCTGAAGTGGTGACAAATTGTTCCCCTCCAACAGGCTTCACTGCTTTCAGAGTCTCCATTGGGAGGATGATAGATATCCTTCATGTAACTGCAATGCAGTGATGTTTAAAACCACATGGAAACTTTCATGCATGGTGGCATAGAAACTACCTTGGAGTGCTCATTTCCAAAGATCTAAGTGCCAGAGCCCACTGTAACAACATTGCCAAAAAGGCATTAAGAGTTGTTAACCTAATCTTGCGTAGCTTCTTCTCTGGTAATATTGTACTACTAATTAGAGCATACAAAACATTTGCTAGACCAACTTTTGATCATCTATCTATCTATCTATCTATCTATCTATCTATCTATCTATCTATCTATCTATCTATCTATCTATCCATCCATCCATCCATCCATCCATCCATCCATCCATCCATCCATCCATCCATCCATCCATCCATCCATCTATCTATCTATCTATCTATCTATCTATCTATCTATCTATCTATCTATCTATCTATCTATCATCTGTCTATCGTCTATCGTCTATCGTCTATCGTCTATCGTCTATCGTCTATCGTCTATCGTCTATCGCCTATCTATCTCTATATCTATCTATCTATCTATCTATCTATCTATCTATCTATCTATCTATCTATCTATCTATCTATCTATCTATCTATCTATCTATCTATCTATCTCTGAAACCAAAATGAAAGTGAGATGATAGACAGCATTCTAAGTGGTTAGTGATGACAGCAGCATCTTCACCAGATGCAAAATTGGTATGACTGGCTAACTCCCACCATAAGAATGTATTTGTGAAATTGTCCCTGATAATGATCTCAGCATTCCAAATATAAAGCTTATCCTTGCCATACACTTATATTATCTCCAAATATCTGTGAAGCAAAGCAGAAAAAACAACAACACTACATTTGATAAGGATCGTAATTTTAGAATGCATCCTTTAGAATCCTATTTCAGAATGCACACTTACCTTTCCCCACTGTAGCACAATCTCCAAATAACATTGAAGTGATATGCGATGGGTTCTATTTTATCTGAAAATATTTTTTCCCAATACAAGAGTTTGAATAAAAATTAGTTTTATAGTCTCTTGCTTACCCTTGATGCTTCCTATCAAGGAGAACCACAAACCTGAACTACTACCCCTCTCATTTGAAGTTTCCTTTCCTCAGAATTAAGTTCAGCTGAGTTATGTCTGCATTTGGCCACAGCTAACATCTGTTTCTAGCTTTTTAAACATGTGCTTGAGCTAATTTAAACATTGAGAAGATGGCTTTCGTTTCTATGTCAATATTGAGCTACGTGCCCACAGTTTTATTTACAGCTGCCATCTTTAAGTTACCTCCTCATCTCTTATCTTGAACTTCAGATGCTAATTTCAGATGTCCTGAAGCTGAAGTCAAATGTACATCCTCCTGTGGCCAGTTTTGCTAAGTTTCCACATTTCATAAGTAAGAGCCGCACAAGGTAAGTTTCTGAAAGCCCACTAAACCAACAAATCAGGGGTGGGTTTCAATTTTTTTTACTACCGGTTCTGTGGGCGTGGCTTGGTGGGCGTGGCATGGCTTGGTGGGTGTGGCTTGGCGGGCGTGGCAGTGGAAGATACTGTAAAATCTCCATTCCCTCCTGATCAGCTGGGACTTGGGAGGCAGAGAATAGACGGGGGTGGGCCAGTCAGAATTTTTACTACTGGTTCTTCAAACTACTCAAAATTTCCGCTACCAGTTTTCCAGAACTGGTCAGAACCTGCTGAAACCCACCACTGCAACAAATAATAGAATAGAATAGAATAGAATAGAATAGAATAGAATAGAATAGAATAGAATAGAATAGAATAGAATAGAATAGAATAGAATAGAATAGAATAGAATAGAACTCTTTATTGGCCAAGTGTGATTAGACACACAAGGAATTAGTCTTGATGCATAAACTCTCGGTGTACATAAAAGAAAAGATGCATTCATCAAGAATCATAAGGTACAACACTTAATGATAGTCACAGGGAAACAGTCAATATAAACCTTAAGGATACAAGCAACAAAGTTACAGTCATACAGTCATAAGTGGGAGGAGATGGGTGATAGGAACAATGAGAAGGTTAATAGTAATGCAGCCTTAGTGAATAGTTTGACAGTGTTGAGGGAATTATTTGTTTAGCAGAGTGATGGCGTTCGGGGAAAAAACTGTTCTTGTGTGCTCTATAGCACTGCACATCCGCACAGGCACCAGTCATGCCTCTCCACCTGGCTGCAGCAGTTTCACCTTATTAACAGATTAACAGATGACTTGGAAGGGATCTTGAAGGTCATCTAGTTCAACCCCCCTACACCATTTCTGACAAATGGCAGTCCAATCTCTTCTTGAAAGCCTCCAGTGATGAAGCTCCCACAACCTCTGAAGGCAAGCTGTTCCAATGGTTGATGGTTCTCACTGTCAGAAAGTTGCTCCTTATTTCTAGGTTGAATCTCTCCTTGATCAGTTTCCATGTATTATTCCTTGCTGGCCTTCAGGTGCCTTGGAAAATAGCTTGAGCCCCTCCTCTCTGTGGCCGCCCCTCAAATATTGGAAGACTGCTATCATGTCTCCCCTGGCCCTTTTCTTCACTAGACTAGCCACGCCCAGTTCCTGTAACCGTTCTTCTTATGTTTTAGTCTATCACACAAGTGTGCTTGCTGCTGGATTCCATGTTCCAACTTAGCCAGATAGCCTCATTTAATTCACTGACATTAAGAATGCAAAATTATGTTGACCAATTGATCCCTGCTTATGCCAGTTCTTCTCTTGCTTTCCAAGGTAAGCAAAACCAACAGGGGAACAGCTGGGCCCAGTTTTGGGGTGGGAGCAGCAAAGTGCCCTTTAGAAGGGGGAGGTAAGGTGGCAGAGTACCAAAAAATTGAAAGAGAAAGAAAGAAAAGATATAGATAGATAGATAGATAGATAGATAGATAGAGATAGATAGATAGATAGATAGATAGATAGATAGATAGATAGATAGATAGAGATAGAGATAGAGAGAGAGAGAGAGAGACAGACAGACAGACAGAGAGAAAGAGACAGAGAAAGAAAGAGACAGAGAGAAAAAAGAGAGGAAGGAAGGAAGGAAAGAAAGAAAGAAAGAAAGAAAGAAAGAAAGAAAGAAAGAAAGAAAGAAAGAAC
This sequence comes from Pantherophis guttatus, assembly GCF_059756535.1. Classification (NCBI taxonomy): domain Eukaryota; kingdom Metazoa; phylum Chordata; class Lepidosauria; order Squamata; family Colubridae; genus Pantherophis; species Pantherophis guttatus. The sequence goes on along the minus strand of NC_142067.1, from coordinate 115,766,250 downwards.
AGAATGAGTCACCCTAATCAGATGAAAAGTTCACACCGGGGTGGATTCTACTTACCTTTACTACCGGTTCCCAATAGGGCCACATGTGCATGCTCGCTTTACTCGCGCATGGGGGCACACTTCTGTGCATGCACAGAAGCTTCCTGATGATGTCCAGGTCAGTGGGTGGAGCCTCCCACCTGTTTTATTACCGGTTCTTGAGAACCGGTCCGAACCGGTGGCAACCGCTGGTTCACACCATAAAATTTATTTACTTCAATAGAAACAAACAAATTTTAAGACTTCTGTTTACAATGTTGGATCATTTGAAAGGAATAATGGACCATGGTCATTACAAGCCTTCTTGGATTGTTCATCTCATTAGGTTAGGGTGACACTGTTTTAGGTTCAGACCATTTCCTAGCAAGTAACTTCTCTATGTACCAAAGGGCATTGTTTATCTTCTTTCTAGAAGCTGCCAGTAAAAATCCCTTGGAAACATCCAGGGACCAGGCAGTTCGATTCATGTGCAATATACTGTATGTAGACCATTAAAATAATTTCACGCAGCACGTAGTAATTTCATGCAATGCCATCAATGATACACATCACTCTCTCCTTCTAAGCACACTTGCACATGCAGATTTTAGTTTGCTAAGGATTTGAGGCAATTGGTTGTGGGGGAACCAGAATTCTTCTGGGATTGAATTTAGCTATGCATTTTCTACATGCCTTTTCAAATCTCACACTTGGTAGAGAAGAAATATTTTCATGTGTATGAAAATATTTGGCTAGGCACTATTCCTGCAAATGATTTGTAAAAAAAATCAAAACTTTGCCCCAAACTTTTGTTCTGACCTGTCCCAAAAGAGCTTTTTCAGGAGGCAACGGGACTTCCTTGTTTTCTCTTTGAAGACGTTTCGCTTCTCATCCAAGAAGCTTCTTCAGCTCTGACTGCATGGTAGGGAATGGAAGGATTTATACTCCTTGCAGACAGCTGGTCATTTGCATCCTTTTAGCGGGTCCTTGAAGCACTTTGAGGTTTATCTCTGTCCTCAGGGTCACCTGAGTAATGCTCCTAGTTCCTGTAGTCGGCAATTATTTTTCCTCTGGAAATCCATTCCTATTCCCACACCATTCAAAGAGTGTTCATCCCAAATTGTATAGCTAAAAGTCTGTAGAGATTCTCAGTCATCCAGGTCATGGTTGTCCCCAATGTGCTTTTTCAGGAGGCAACTGGACTTTCTTGTGTTTTCTTTGAAGACATTTTGCTTCTCATCCAAGAAGCTTCTTCAGCTCTGACAGGATAGTGGGGAATGGAATTCTGACCTGCAATTACGTGGGAGACCGGAAAAACAGAGAGAGAGAAAAGAGACTATAGGGGGAATTAACAATGTTCACCAACTGGTGGAGATATTGGAGGAAAGGTTACAGTCAGGTAGCTATGCAAATACTTTCGTATTGTGGTGTTGTGGTGTTGAAGAAGACTCTTGGGAGTTCCTTGGACTGCAAGAAGATCAAATCAGTCAATCCTAAAGGAAGTCAACCCTGACTGTTCTTTGGAAGGACAGATTCTGAAGCTCGAATACTTTGGCCACCAAATGAGAAATAGAAGGCTCATTGGAAGAAATCCTGATTTTGGGAAAGATTAAAGGCAAAAGGAGAAAGGGATTGGAGAGACCTGAGGGTAGGACAAGAAGCAATGGGTAGAAACTAATCAAGGAGAGAAGCAACTTAGAACTAAGGAGAAATTTCCTGACAATTAGAACAATTAATCAGTGGAACAACTTGCTCCCAGAAGTTGTGAATGCTCCAACACTGGAAGTTTTTAAGAAGATGTTGGATAACAATTTGTCTGAAGTGGTGTAGGATTTCCTGCCTAAGCTGGAGGTTGGACTAGAAGACCTCCAAGTTCCCTTCCAACTCTGTTACTCCTATTCTATTCTATTCTATTCTATTCTATTCTATTCTATTCTATTCTATTCTATTCTATTCTATTCTATTCCATTCCATTCCATTCCATTCCATTCCATTCCATTCCATTCCACTCCACTCCACTCCACTCCACTCCACTCCATTCTATTCTAATCTATGGATGAGATACTTAGATAATGTCACTGATGCAGTGAGCATGAATTTGGGTGGACTCTGGCAGACAGGGGGGCCTGGCACGCTGTGGTTCATGGGTCATGAAGACTCGGGTGCAATTTCATGACTAAATAGCAACAACAACATATATGCAAAATGAATATCACCTCTTATCTCTGAAGAAGAGGACAGATTAAGGGGACAGGCAAAATAATGTAAATATTTAATTAACTAGATTTGAAAACTAGCATTTATAAATCAAATGCTAACATACTAGGTACTAAAATAAGTGTTTCTTTGGGCTTATGTCTGCATATTGTGATCAGTGATGAGACGTAACAGAAAATGGTACAAAAAGAATAAAAATGATTTTATATATTTACGTGATTGAAGGTCAGTTTGATTCGGAGAACAGGGAGAAGAATACCAAGTCATAAGGTATTTTAGCCTTGGGAGAGTAAAAAAAGCTTCAAGAAAAAACCTCAACAATTCTGCCTTCATTTTGTTAGGTACAAATTGAAGTAGAGAAGGGTTCTGGTAGACTTTTAGCATTCTCTTACAACATCCTAACTACATTAAAGCACATAACAAGACTCCCAGTGATTCATCTTTCCTGACTTGTCTACCTCAAAGGAGTGACAGCTTATGAGATCTTAAAATTAGGAGAATAATTGCCTACATAAAGCAGCGGCAGCTGAAATAAATTTTGTGCCTCCTGGAAACGCAAGAATTCCAGTCCAATGGTAAGAAGTAAATGAGCTCATCGTCAAAATCTATTAGTAAGTGGAACAATGAAGGCAGAGTTCATGAGGACACTGAATGAAAACACCGTCATGTAAGTTAGATGTTGTCATAGATCCCACCTCTTTACATACAGGTAGTCCTTGACGTACAACCACAATTGAACCCAAAGTTTCCATTAACCAAGGCAGTTGTTAAATGAGTTTTGCCCCATTTTGCCACTTTTCTTACCACGCTTATTAAGTGAATCACTGCGATTGTTAGATGAGTAAGATGGTTGTTAAGTGAATCTGGCTTCTCCATTGACTTTGCTTCTTCAGAAGCTTGCAAAAGGGGACCACAAGGACCCCGGGACCAGTGGTGGGATTCAGCCAGTTCGCACCTATTCGGAAGAACCGGTTGTTAACTTTCTAGGCAGTTCGGAGAATCATTTGTTGGAAGAAATCTTATTTTGTTTTTTTCCACTTTACAGGACTAATCCTGTAAGGAAGGCAGGAAGGAAACATTCTGGTGTTGTTTCTAGCCTAAACTTTATTGCCCTACTTACAGAAACTGCCTCTCTGGTTAACCCTTATTACATTGTAACAGCTAAGGCGAAGCATCGAAGGGTGCTTGGCCACCCACACGGACACATGACCACTAAGCCACGCCTACCCAGCTGGTCCTTAAGGCAGAAAACCGGTTGTTAAATTATTTGAATCCCACCACTGCCCGAGACACTGCAACCGTCATAAATACATGCCAGTTGCCAAGCATCCAAATCTTGATCACTTGACCATGGGAATGTTGCAATAGTTATAAGTGTGAAAACCGGTCATAAACCATGACAAGTGCCACTGTTAACTTCAAACGGTCACTAAACAAATGGTTGTAAGACAAGGTCTAGCTGCTGTATGTCTCAAGTCAAAAAAGAATGAAATAAGACTGTATTCTGTCATCTCCTCTTTCCAATATCTATGCGAACTCAATCACCACCTGAACCAAAGGAGAATCCCACCCTTCTCTATTTAACAACACTGTGGGTTTTATGGCGCCACTCTCTCCCTATCTCTATCTCCCTAACTAGGTTGGCCTTAGAACAACAGTTCCCAATATGGGGCCCACGCCCAGTGGTGAAATGTAAAATTTGTTACTACCGGTTCTCTGGGCATGGCTTGGTGGTGGTGGGTAATATGACTGAGTGGGCGTGGCCAACTTTTTTTTTTTTTTTACTTTTAAAACCATTTTTTCTACAACCTCTTTGGCTGAAGAGGTTGTAAAAAAATGCTTTTAAAAGCCTCTGATGATCCCAGCTGACTTGCCTGATCGGCAGAGGCTTTCTTTATTTTTTAAAAGCCTCTGGTGATTCCAGCTGACTTGCCTGATCAGCAGAGGCTTTTTTTAAGCCTCTGACGATCCCAGCTGACTTGCCTGATCAGCAGAAGCTTTTTTTTTTTAAAAGCCTCTGATGATCCCAGCTGAGCCATGCGATCATCAGAGGCTTTCTTTTTTTCTTTTAAAAGCATTTTTTCGGCCAAAGAGGTTGTACTGTAAAATCTCCATTCCCACCCAACTCCAGGGGAAGGATACTATAAAATCTCCATTCCCTCCCCACTCCAGGGGAAGGTTACTGCAAAATCTCCATTTCCTCCCGATCAGCTGAGACTTGGGAGGCAGAGAATAGATGGGGATGGGGCCAGTCTGCGGTGGTATTTACCCGTTCTCCAAACTACTCAAAATTTCCACTAACGGATCTCCAGAACTGGTCAGAACCTACTGAAACCCACCTCTGGTTACCTTTGACAAAATAACTCTGGCACGAAAGGTCATAAAATGGGGCAAAACTCACTGAATAAATGTCTGAGTTAGCAAACAGAAATTTTGAGCTCAATTGTGGTCATAAATCGAGAACTACTTGTACTCTAAACCATAATGAATATTAAAAATTGGAATTGGGGTTTCCTTTTATATTATGACCTTAAGTCAAGTAAAAGTTATGTTTTAAATCACTGCAATCAATGAGATCAGTTAATTATTGCTGTCAGCTTCAGCGCCACAATTTTGAAGGAAATGAAATCAAGACTATTCTATCTATACTGGATCTCCTCTTTTAATTCCTATTTTGGTGAAAGTCTTTATCCGTGACTATCTGTTTAGGTTAATTTAATTATACCTAGAACAGATAAATTATATCTCGCGAGAACTGTAGTGCAGGTTTCCTTATCTATCTCAATTATAGATCTAGTTTCCAGCCCATAATTAGATTAAAAGAAATTCCAATAGTCTTAAATTTCATTTCCTTAGTTCCTGGTAAAACAAATAGGAATTGTTTTGTGCCTGGAGAACTTCTTGTGAATCAAATGAAACGTTAATTGTGCTTTCATGACTGATCAGGAAGTCTGTGAGCCTCAAGTCACAGATTGATGTTATAATGTTGGTTTCATGCCATATAGATTATTGTGATATATTCAAGGTAAGTTATAAATCACAAAAATAGGAAAATATTTCAGAGTGGATGTCTGTTCAGGCATTTTTTTCATCGTTCTGTACTGTTTAGATCTTGAAATGTTGGCCTCAATTCTTTTTTGTATTAGCACAATGAATCCCAACAGCACCCACAACATGGCCTACCTTAAAAGGTAGAATAACAGAGTTGGAAGGGACCTTGGAGGTCATCTAGTCCAAACAGCTGCTCGAGCAGGGGACCCCATACCATTTCAGACAAATGGCTGTCCATTTTCTTCTTGAAAGCCTCTAGCGATGGAGAACCCACAACTTCTGGAGGCAAGCCGTTCCACTGGTTGATTGGTCTCACTGTCAGGAAATTTCTCCTCAGTTCTAAGTTGCTTCTCTCCTTGGTTAGTTTCCACCCATTGCTTCTTGTCCTGCCTTCAGGTGCTTTGGAGAATAGCTTGACTCCCTCTTCTTTGTGGCAGCCCCTCAAATATTGGAACACTGATATCATGTCTCCCCTAGTCAATTTTTAAACAATTTAGACAAATTAGATAATTTTCATCCCACAAATAACAAGCTCTATTAAATAAGGTAGAACATGTTTGCAAACACATTCCAATTAATTTGCACACACAAGACTTCTAAGATGCATCTGTGTCTTCTGCCAAAAAATGAATAAGAATTGAAGTATTAAAATGGGCAAGAGATGATGGAGAGAAAGGGTTATTATTACTACTTTTTCTTCTGTTTTCTAATATATTGATGGCCGGATTAAAAACTAGAATAGCGATAGAAATAAGAATACACACCTTTATATAAAACAATAGTTAGATGGAAAGATTGGAGGTTGAAAGATGGTATTATTAGGTATGTTTAAACGATAAGATGACTGATACTTGAATGTGACTACGAACAACCAAATAATGAAGAAGTATGTCTTAATATAAATAAGTGGATTAACACTAGGATTAGTAATGGTGGCCTGACTAGAAGTTAGAATAGAGGTAGAAATAAGAAATAGGGGGAATATTAGCAGATATAATTTTTATATAATAGAATATAAGTAATAATTAGATGGAAAGATTAGAGGTTGAAAGGTGGTATTACTTTGTATGCTTAATAATATCATTGGCATTAAAATGGAACATTGAAATATTGAATAACTAATCTAAACCCATCATTTATATCAATAAAGGTAAAGGTTCCCCTCGCACATATGTGCTAGTCGTTCCCGACTCTACAGGGCAGTGCTCATCTCTGTTTCAAAGCCAAAGAGCCAGCACTGTCCGAAGATGTCTCTGTGGTCATGTGGCCGGCATGACTCAATGCCAAAGGCCCATGGAACGCTGTTATCTTCCCACCAAAGGTGGTGCCTATTTTTCTGCTTGCATTTTTTACGTGCTTTCAAACTGCTAGGTTGGCAGAAGCTGGGACAAATAACGGGAGTTCACCCCATTACGTGGCACTAGGGATGCAAACTGCTGAACTGCCGACCTTTTGATCGATAAGCTCAGCGTCTTAGCCATTGAGCCACCACATCCCTTGCATGTATATCAGTACTAGGATTATATAATTTTGATTAATGTAATTATTATTATTATTATTATTATTATTATTATTATTATTATTATTATTATTATTATTTAATCTTTAGAGAGATTCACAGCCTTTGAGGCTGGTTAATAGCTCAGCAGCTCGAGTCCTAACCAAGGACCTAGGAACTGTTAAGGTATCGTCGGAGGATGTAAGCTGTTCCGAGTAAGGTGGTTTTTTGTAGAGTCAAAATGTTCAAGTCCGGCAAATTTAGAATTTCTAAATAGCGGGGTAGCCCTTTGGGTATTGCTCCAAGGGCTCCAATTACAATCGGGACAACACACGATTTCTTTTTCCACAGTCGCTCAACTTCAATTTGCAAATCCCGGTACTTTGTGATTTTTTCTTGCTGCTTATCTTCAATCCGTGCATCACCAGGTATTGCAATGTCAATGAACCATACTTTTTTCTTTTCAACTATTGTTATGTCAGACGTGTTGTGGACCAAGTGCCTGTCAGTCTGAATCCTAAAGTCCCACAAGATCTTGAGTTTCTCATTCTCTAAAACTTTCTCAACCTGATGTTCCCAGTGGCTTTTGCTGTACTCAAATCCAAACTTCTGGCACAATTTCCAGTGAATGATCTTAGCAACACGGTCATGGCGTTGTAGGTAGTCAGTTTGTGAAATTTTGCTGCACCCACTGATTAGGTGGTCGACTGTCTCATCTTTCTCATTGCAGAGGCGGCATTTGCTGTTGGTAGTAACATGTTGAATTTTTGCCTTCATACAGTTTGTGGCTAGGGCTTGTTCTTGAGCTACTAAAATAAAGCTTTCTGTTTCTTTTTTCAGTACTCCTGATCTTAACCAGTTCCAAGTTAGTTTCTGGTCAGTTTTGCCTTCAATACTTTTCAAGTATTGGCCATGCAGAGCTTTGTGTTTCCAATTTTCAGCTTGCTGCTCAATTACTTCTTTCTTATATTCTGCTTTTGTTTTAGTTGTCTTTAAAAGGCCTCCTTTATTTACTTCCTTAATCATTGGTTCTTCACTTTTCTGGATGTAATCATTCAAGCTGCATTTTTCTTCTTCCACAGTCTGCTTTACTTGTAGGAATCCTCAACCACCCTCTGCTCTTGGTAAATATAATCGGTCAACATCACTTTTAGGGTGCAAGGCATGATTCATTGTCATAAGCTTCCTTGTTTTTCTGTCCAAATTGTCTAACTCCATCTGGGTCCAGTCAATTATTCCTGCAGAGTATCTAATCACAGGTATAACCCAGGTATTTATGGCTTTTATGATGTTTCCTCCATTCAATTTGGACATTAATATCTTACGAATTCGCCAAATGTACTTGGCTGAAGTTAATTCCTTGACTTTATTATGCATTAAGTCAGAGGCTTCTAAAATCCCCACGTACTTGTAGCCTTCTTCTGATTTTACTGCTTTTATCATTTCTTCATTCTCTAGTTTTATTCCATCCTCTTCTATGATCTTGCCTGCTTTGGTTGCTATTGTTGCACATTTGTCAATTCCATACTGCATACTGATGTCTTGGCTGAATTCTTTTGTGTTTTCAATTAATAAATTCAGTTCAGCTTTTGTTTTATCAAACAGCTTCAAATCATCCATGTACATCAAGTGTGAGATTTTCAGTCCTTTTTTTGCAAGTTCGTATCTCCAGTTCATCTTCTTCAAAATGATTGTCAGTGGTAGCATTGAGAGTATAAAAAGTAGGGGTGAAAGGGAATCGCCCTGGAAAATGCCTCGTTTAATTTCAACTTCACCCAGTTCTTCTTCATTAGCCATAAGTTTCGTTTTCCAGAGGTTCATTGAAGATTCCATGAATTTTTGTATGTTGCTGCTGATGCCTAAGATTTCCAGGCATTTCTTGATCCAGGTATGGGGAACTGAATCAAACGCTTTCTTATAGTCTGTCCAAGCCATGAACAGGTTGGTTCGTCTTTTCTTTGAGTTCTTTAGGATTAGCTTGTCGATCAGCAATTGATCCTTTGTTCCTCTTGAGTTTTTGCAGCATCCTTTCTGTTCTACAGGAAGCAAGTTATTTCTTTCCAGGTATCCATAGATTTGGTTTGCAATGATACCAGTAAGAAGATTGTATGTTGTTGTTGTTGTTGTTGTTGTTGTTATCATCATCATCATCATCATCATCATCATCATCATCATCATCATCATTATCATTGCTGTTTGTATCAAAATGAATTATACCCAGAGGCCATACTGTTCATGAATTGAGATTGATGTATATTTAAAAATAAAAATCCAATAAAACATTTTTTTTTTAAAAAAAGGAGACTTCTAAGACGCGTATGGTGGTAGAGTTATCCAATCATGCATTAATACAGCACAGGTCATGATTACAAATATGTCAATTGTCATCTCCTGCTACCTATGCAAAAACAGAAATACCTCCTTTTCCTCTGTTACTGAACAATAGACACAGGTCTTTTCAGCTAGGAAACTGTCCTTGGCTATTGCTGAGTTTATGAATGTATATCATAGGTCTTAGTCGAGTGATCCTACTTACAACTTTCACAGTGCGCGCGCTGTCTGGATACTCAGAATGCCCACTGTTTTGTTCTGGTGAAGCCACACATGTCCTACTAGATAAAGAACTGCTGACAAAGTAAATGATCACTTTTTTCCTCTTAATCCTCCTATTCATTCTATGAGTTGGCTTGTATTTTTCAGGATAACTAAAGACAGAGAAGGTGAGCATAGCAAGGTGTCGGCATGTTAGCTGTCATTAACATCTCCAAACTGGGCAAAAGGTCTACAACACGAGACACATTATTTCTTATATGAAGTGCCTTACATTGAACATAGACATTATTAGTTTTAAATAAGCGAGAAGGTATACATCGGATTCTCCAGAGCAGATCACTCCTGTTTTTCTGCTGTCGTAATAATAATAAACTCCCATTTGTGGCTACCAATTCTTATTCTGTCCATTAGTTCTTAATTAATGCTCCTGACATGGAATATAAAAAGTAAACCACTGTTGCTTTGCTAATTTATTGTTTAATTAAGCAGAAAAAAAACCTTTCCAGAATGTAGACTCTGTGCTTAGAGTCCAGGAGCTACCAATAATAATATGAACAAATGTATTTGCCAGTGGTGGTTTTCAAAATTTTTTTTACTACCGGTTCTGTGGGTGTGGCTTGGTGGGCAGGGCATGGCTTGGTGGATGTGGCTTGGTGGGAGTGGCAGAGGAAGGATACTACAAAATCTCCATTCCCACCCCACTCCGGGGGAACCCAGGGGTGAAATGCTCCTGGTTTGGACCAGATTGCCCAATCCGGTAGCAATGGCGGGGGTGGTTCAGAGAACCGGTAGCAAAAATCCCTGCCCCCCCCCCATGTCTAGGTGAGCCGCACAATCATCAGAGGCTCTTTTTTTAATTTTTAAAAGCATTTTTTCTACAATCTCTTCGGCTGAAAAAAATGCTTTTAAAAGTAAAAAAAAAAAGCCTCTGATCACACGGCTTAGCTGGGATCATCAGAGGCTTTTAAAAGCATTTTTTTTACAACCTCTTCAGCTGAAGAGATTGTAGAAAAAATGTTTTTAAAAGAAAAAAAAAGCCTCTGACGATCAGGCAACTCAGCTGGGATCGTCAGAGGCTTTTAAAAGCATTTTTTTTCTGCAACCTCTTTGGCCAAGGAGGTTGTAGAAAAAATGGTTTTAAAAGTAAAAAAAAAAAAAACGTTGGCCACACCTACCCAGTCACATTACCCCCCCACCAAGCCATGCCCACCAAGCCCCAACACGCCCACCAAGCCATGCCCATAGAACTGGTAGTAAAAAAAATTGGATTTCACTACTGATACGCCCCCCCACGCATGCGCACCCCCCTGCATGCACCCCGCCCCTCGTGCATGTGTAGCAGAGACCCAAAAACCAGCTGGCTGGCAGGAGGCATGCGCGCATGCACAGCAGAGCTGAACTGGGGCGGCAGCTTGTGTGCTATCAGAAAGGGCGCTGCATGTCACTCTGGCAAGCGTGCCATAGGTTCGCCATCACGGAGGTAGAATATACCACCTCTATTCCCATACAGGCTTTGTGATTCCTGACCTGAAATTCTGAAATACATCATGTTTACTTCCCATTAATTTTGTTCTTTATTCATCCCTTCGTGTATTTCTCTTTTCTCTTGGGTGTGCTGAAAGTTGCAGATAACTAACATGTATCATAGGGAAGTTTTCTTTCTGATATTGTACTTATTGTTCTTATTGTTTCTTGTTCCTGAGGCATAGCTGCTTATAGTTGTAAGACTAGTTGCCTTTCTATTCTTCATTAGTTAAGCTTGCAATATTTCTGGTCTTACCGGAAACCTTTAAGATGTAATCACTTCTTCATTCATCTGGGTATAAGCTCACCAATTAATTTAATCAAATATTAACTTTTGACGTCGGTATAGGTAAGATATTAGTTTAAATGTTTATAAAGAGGGTTTTTTAAATTAAAAAAAAAAGCTCAATGTTTTTTATTTTACTATTAAAAAAAAACTTGCACAGGAATGTTGAATCGATTCATGTGACATTTATTACTGTCTTAAATTTAAAACAAACATTCCCCCCACCCCCAGTGAGGTGAGTTTAGATTCTGATAAAAGTTGAACTGGGTGCAAAATTCATTCAGTGGTACAAAAGTTACAGACAAAGGACAGCAATTGTGTTTGGTTATAGCATTATGCAATGATTGAATTGGGTGTCCTTGAAAGACTGTGAAGTTAAGCACCTGCATCTAAACTTCTAAAGAAGATGCCATTTTCCTCCCATTCACATCTAGTTCTGTGCACCATTGGGAAATGCAGTGATACCTCAGTACTCATCGTTAATTGGTTCCAGGAGGTGTGATGAGTACCAAAAATGATGAGTACCAAACAATTTTTTCTCATAAGGAATAATATAATGAGTCACAAGGCAGCTGACACAGATAGGTTCTAGGTTGTGCGTTGAGTATCAAACAAACAATGAGTACCGGGACAAAATGTTTACATCAAAATGCATTGAATACCAAATTTGATGAGTTTCAGAGTAGTTGAGTACCAAGCAGTGGTGGGTTGTCCCCGATTCAGACCAGTTCTATAGAACCGGTAGTAAAACCGGAGAGAGGCTCCACCCACTGACCCCGACTTCATCAGAACGCTTCTGTGCATGTGCAGAATAGCACGCGAGCGAGCGAGCAAGTGTGTGCACACGGCCCCATTGCAAACTGGTAGTAAAGGTAAGTAGAACCCACCCTTGGTACCAAGGTACCACTGTATTCGGTAAATTGAGCAATAACTTACAGATTTTAAGTGCAGAAAATCTAACAAAATGAAATTCAATGGTGAAAAAAGTAAGGTTCTACATTTAGGCAAAAAACTCCAAAATGCATATGTGGTACCTCGCTTAATAGTAGTGTTACCTCGCTTAATAGTAGTGTTCTGACCTAGGCTTCGTGATACAGTAAAAGCATACAATGAGTCCCCAAAACCCTCTTTTTATTTCAACTGCTGTGAATTCTGCTCATTCAGAGCCTGTTCATTCTCAATCTGTTCATTCACAGATGAGTCCCAAATAATTGTAAAGAGTCCGACAGAAGTCTGCCACATTCTTCAGGATAAGACTGATAAATACCCACCTTTATCTCCCTTGACACGCTGCCAAGACCGAATTGGCAATTAACTTTGGAAGGCCACATGGAACACAGAGTCAACACGGAGCTGCAGTCTTGAAACCGGCCAGCACGAACAACAGTTGCTTCCTGCAAAGGCCCACATGCCTTTGCTCCGCCTTTAGGTCTTATGGGAGAGGCCAATCATCTCCAAGCCCTACTCCTGAGTCGTCCCTTTTGTTTTAACTGTTCTTGCCTCTGGCAGCCCTGCTCATGCACACACTGGGAACAGGCTCCCCCTGTTTCTCTGCCTCGCTGATGTCCGACTCTGGAGGCTCCAGAGTCCGCATGTAACTCCCAGATGGCCCTGGCCCCATCTCTGCCTCCAATGCAGAGCCCTCGTCTGAGCCTTCCCCAGACTCCAGGATTGGCCCATGTTCCTCCCCAGCCTCCTCACTGTCCAACTCCAGCTCTGCAGGCTGCCGGCGGACCACAACAAGTAGCAGCTGGGATAGGGATCTTGGAGTCCTAGTGGACAATAATTTAAATATGAGCCAACAGTGTGCTGCAGCTGCCAAAGAAGCCAACACAATTCTAGGCTGCATAAACAGAGGGATAGAATCAAGATCATGTGAAGTGTTAATACCACTTTATAAAGCCTTGGTAAGGCCACACTTGGAATACTGTATCCAGGTTTGGTCGCCACGATGTAAAAAAGATGTTGAGACTCTAGAAAGAGTGCAGAGAAGAGCAACAAAGATGATTAGGGGACTGGAGGCTAAAACATATGAAGAACGGTTGCAGGAACTGGGTATGTCTAGTTTGATGAAAAGAAGGACTAGGGGTGACATGATAGCAGTGTTCCAATATCTCAGGGGTTGCCACAAAGAAGAGGGAGTGAAGCTATTCTCCAAAGCACCTGAGGGCATGACAAGAAGCAATGGGTGGAAACTAATCAAGGAGAGAATCAACTTAGAACTGAGGAGAAATTTCCTGACAGAACAATTAATTAGTGGAACGACTTGCCTCTAGAATTTGTAAATGCTCCAACACTGGAAGTTTTTAAGAAGAGATTGGATAACCATTTGTTTGAAATGGTATAGGGTTTCCTTCCTAAGCAGGGGGTTGGACTAGAAGACCTCCAAGGTCCCTTCCAACTCTGTTATTATTCTAAAAATTTTGAAGCTGCAACACAATGAGTTTACATCCCCTACTCTGCCGGGAAGGGGAAAAAAAAACACTTTATAGTTCTAGTTATGCTTCCTCTGATGAGATATGTGCCTTGGACAGCCACAGAGCTCAATAGGAAAACAGCTGCAGTGTTAATGAAAAAATCGCGGGACTATTTCCTAAGAATATTTTCTAAGAGGGGGAGGGGGGGCAAATGTTCCCAGCTGTTAGCTCAATCAGGCCCCTTTCGGGAGAACATCTGAAAATGGATCTGGAGAGGTTGCATCTGGCTTTACTTCCCAGTGTTCGGCCTCGCTGATCTGGTTCCATTCCGGCCCTCTGTACTTTTAGTTCAAACAACCGAAAGGTCTGTTAAGAAATCACTGTCACATTGTTCAGCCGGTGGGTCATAGCAAGTAATAGATGGGCTCCTAATTAAGAACATATTAAGGGAAACAGCTCAATGGAGATAAGCCATTTAACTACATATATTTCTGCACAAAGGCACAGCACCGACCCCCCCCACCCTTTTGTTGAAAAAAAAATAAAAAATAAAATAAAATTAGATGTTTGTTGCTCTTGCTTTTGAACTTCTGGAAGAACATGTGGTCGTGCATTAACCCCCCACTTCCAACAAATTAAAAGCATCCTCAGATAAAAATAACCCTCCTCTCCCAGACCTTTCAAATTGAAACTGATGGAAGGTTTGTTTATTTGTTTGGACGTTTTCTTACCAGCCTCGTGAACAAATGCATGGCTGAAGCACCAGCTGGATTTTTTTTTCCACATCTGGGCAGCAAAAGGTGCTGCACGTGGCTTTTTAAACGTATGCTGCTTTGTTTTTGTTTTGGTTATTTTCCCAAGCCAATCGAAACGGGATGGAAGCACCAAATCAAAGAGCTTCCTGGGATGAAGACTTCATTTTTCCTCCCCCCATCTGGAAACACGGTAAATCAGTGGGAGGAAAATGCCAGTGTGGCTGAAATGAATATGGATCGGATCAAGTTTCAAAATTTTTTTACTACCGGTTCTGTGAGTGTGGCTTGGTGGGCGTGGTGTGGCTTGATGGGCGTGGCAGGGGAAGGCTACTGTAAAATCTCCATTCCCTCCCCACTCGGGGCGAAGATTACTGCAAAATCCCCATTTCCTCCCAATCAGCTGGGACTCGAGAGGCAGAGAATAGATGGGAACGGGGCCAGTCAGAGGTGGTATTTACTGGTTCTCAGATAGGGTTGCCAGGTCTGCTTCCAAAAAATAGCGGACAAGCAGGGGGCGGGGAGGGGGGTTAAGTAGTAAAAAAATTAAAAAAAAATTACAATTAAATTATATATTTTCTTACAAACATTTTAACACGTATTAAAATAATCACTTCAAAACTTTACTTAAAATTCAAAACATCAAATATATTATAATTTTAATTTTTTTTTAAAAAATTGATTTATATGCCACCCTTCTCCGGAGACTCAAGGAGGCTTACAATGCGCTAAGCAATAATATGTAAAATATTAAATTATATTTTAATTTCATCATAAAGCTTTTGAATAAAAAAAATGTCCACTATTTTGTGAAAAAAAATAGTGAACATAATGTGAAAAAAGCGGACTGTCCGCTCAAATAGTGGATACCTGGCAACACTATAAATCTCAGAATTATTCAAAATTTCCGCTACCGGTTCTCCAGAACTGGTCAGAACCTGCTGAAACCCACCTCTGGATCGGATGGTAGAAAGAAAAAGGAAACAACTACAATAATAGCCCATGAACCCATTAAAAATTAGTAATCCATCTACTCTTTGCTGTATTGTCTTCTGAAAACACATGTTTGCATTTGTTTCTATAGGTATTCCTTGACTTTCAGCCATTCATTTAGTAACTGTTTGAAGTTTTTTAAAAAGCGACTTCTGATAGTTTTTCACACTAAACAACCATTGCAGCCTCCCCATGTTCAGTGATCAAATATTTAGAGGAGAATCATCATCTTTATTTTAATGACCCCATAATCAACCTATTCTCCAAAGCTCCAGAAGGCAAGAGGAGAAACAACGGATGGAAACTAATCAAGGACAGAAGCAACTTGGAACTAAGGAGAAATTTCGCAACGGAGAGAACAATTAACCAGTGGAATGGTTAAGAAGTTGTGGGTGCTTCATCACTGGAGGTTTTGAAGAAGAAACTGGACAGCCACTTGTCTAGAATAGTATAGGATCTCCTGTTTGAGCAGGGATTGGTCTAGAAGACCTCCAAAGTCCTTTCCAATTCTGTTATTCTGTTAAAACCAAGAAACTTAGCTTTGCTACAGGTTCAACTTCACTGCAGCTGTGCCTGAAATAAAATGAGCTTATTTCTCCTATATCAGGGGTGGGCAACTGTGGCCCTTTTACAACCTGTGGACTTCAACTCGCAGAATTCCTGAGACAGCCAAACTGGCTCAGGAATTCTGGGAGTTGAAGTCAACAGGTCATAAAGGGGCCATATTTGCCCACTCCGTCCTATATTTATTTATTTGCTTTAATTTGTATACCGCCTTTCTCCAGCAGGACTCAGGGTGGTGAACAGCCAGAATAAAACAGAACATACAAAATTTAAAAACAGTTTAAAAATAATTAAATATTTTTGGCCACAATTTAAAACAACCCAATTAAAATCAATTCAATTTAACTGAAACAGTGGGATCAAGCCAGCCCGGCTAGGTGAAATAAATAAGTTTTCAGGGCCCGACGAAAAGTACAGAGGTCTGGTATTGTGCGTATCTCTGGGGGGAAGGTTGTTCCAGAGGGCGGGCGCTGCCACAGAGAAGGCTCTCCCCCTGGGGGTCGCCAGCCGACATTGTCTGGTAGATGGCACCCTGAGGAGGCCCTCTCTGTGCGAGTGTACTGGCCGGTGGGAGGCTATTGGTGGCAGAAGGTGGTCTCATAGATACCCCGGCCCTAAGCCATGGAGCGCTTTAAAGGTGGTCACCAACACCTTGAAGCGCACCCTGAAGACCACCGGGAGCCAGTGCAGCTCACGCAGGAGAGGTGTCACATGGGAGTGCCCCGTCGCTCCCATAATCCCCCGCGCGGCCGCATTCTGGACCAGCTGGAGCCTCCTCCATATCATGGGAGGAACACAATCTGAGGCTGTTTGACTGTGTGGAAGTGCCAGATATGAGTTAGGAAAACATCACTGACATCCGGGGTGAAATCCAGCAGGTTCTGACAGGTTCTGGAGAACCGATAGTGGAAATTTTGAGCAGTTTGGAGAACCGGTAGTGGAAAATTTGAGTAGTTTGGAGAACTGGCAAATACCACCTCTGGCTGGCCCCAGAGTGGGGTGGAAATGGAGATTTTGCAATATCCTTCCCCCAGGAGTGGGAGGGAATGGAGATTTTACAGTATCCTTCCCCTGGAGTGGGGTGTGAAAGGAGATTTTGCAGTATCCTTCCCCTGCCAAGCCCGCCAAGCCACGCCCACAGAACCGGTAGTAAAAAAATTGGATTTCACCACTGCTGACATCCCCTTTTGGCTGTAGAACAGAAAAACATATATATTTTTTTTATCTAATCCAGGATGAAAAATGCTCTATACTTGACCAAAATGGACAAAATTACTTTATTTCTAAAAAAAAAAAAAAAGGAGAAAGGCTGTTAGGCACTACTGTTATGACAAAGATTTAAAAAACAGGAATAACACTTATTTGAAGAGCATTTTTGAAGCACACAAATGCACAATTTTCTTCTGTCTAAAGCACTGTAGTTTTTTATTCATTCTCGAAAAATCCAATATTATGATAGAAGGCAATATATTTTTTTGTATTCCCGTATATGCAGTATGTGATTACCGCAGATGGGGACTGCAGCCAAGAAATTAAAAGATGCTTGCTCCTGGGGAGGAAAGCTATGGCAAATCTAGACAGCATTCTAAAAAGCAGAGACATCACCCTGCCAACAAAAGTACGTATAGTCAAGGCTATGGTTTTCCTAGTTGCAATGTGTGGCTGTGAAAGTTGGACCATAAGAAAGACTGAGTGCCAAAGAATTGAGGCCTTTGAACTATGGTGCTGGAGAAGACTCCTGCGAGTCCCTTGGACTGCAAGGCGATCAAACCAGCCAGTCCTAGAAGAGATCAACTCCGACTCCTCTTTAGAAGGCCAGATCCTGAAGATGAAACTCAAATACTTTGGCCACCTAATGAGAAGGAAGGACTCACTGGAGAAGAGCCTAATGCTGGGAAAGATTGAGGGCAAAAGAAGAAGGGAACGACAGAGAACAAGGTGGCTGGATGGAGTCACTGAAGCAATCGGCATGAGCTTAAATGGACTCCAGAGGATGGTAGAGGACAGGAAGGCCTGGAGGAACATTGTCCATGGGGTCGCGATGGGTCAGACATGATTTCGCGACTAACAACAACAAATATGCAGTATGTATAACTTTATAGAATGGTCTTTTATGGGACGAGATTATTATTGGGATGATATAGAAAATAGGAAATGCCATTATGAGACTAATAAAACAGTGAAGCAGTTGGTTAATGTTACTATTCTAGTAGCTTCGAAAGCTCAAAACTTTCAGAGTCGAGGCTCAAGATTCATTAAAAAGATCATTTTTTGTAAACTATTATTTTGTGGTTAAATAACTTTTAAAGGCTATTGCCTTTCCCACATACTTATTTTGGTGAAGTGCAATGTAATATGGCCTAGTAAAAACTAATAAATAAAAATTAACAACATAATAATATTTGTTCCGTGCGTGCTGCTTAAATTAGATTAACTAGGAACTAACATTAATCTGGTAATTGTTAAAACTGGGATGCAACCACTAGCACATTGTAATTCTTTACAACACATATATAAACAAGACCAGTAATATTGTTCTCATGTTACAGAGAGAAAGTGGCTTGTGGAAGGATTGAAATATCAGGTAAACATATGCATCATTGAGATAGGTCTCTGTCTGTTGGAAAAGGCACCATGTGAATATTCTGATGCAGTTGTACTACATTTCCCATCACTCCTGGCCATCCTGACTCTGGCTGATGGAAACAGGAACAACAAACCATCTGATTTCAGTTTCATAAACTAAATCATTTCGTGTAACTATGCAACCTTCTTAGATTCTCACTATTTCATTACAGATTTTTTTTCTTTTAACAGCCCTGTAATCCCTTGCATTGGGATGGAGTTGGGATGATGGAATAGAGCTGAGCATTTACTGGCTGGATGCCCTTCCTGATGCCTATGCAAAGCTCACAGTAGATATTTTCCCTTTCCGCCTAGAGAGAGAAATATCTGCTGCTACCTAGGATTGAATTCACAGCCTCCTGATTCTGATGTGAGAGCTCACCATTTAAATATTTCTGGGAGTTGCAGGCACACATTTTTGTTGTACAAAAGTGTACCATAGACCTGCTGGTATCAGGTCACAGACTCCTATTTATTTAATCCAATTTAATCGATTTGGAGAAATACAAGACAGATGACAGAGGGTTTTTAATCTCCTGACTCTTTTATTCAAATGGTCATATTCTAAATTCAGAAGCAAATACTACACTATTGGCCAATGGCCCTTTTTTCTAAGTTTTCATTTCTCTAGCCACTAGTGAAACCTTTTTTTAAAAAAACCCAAAAACCTGAGATACACAGTTTTGAAAGTGGCAATTTCTACATATATTTCAACTCTGGGGAAAAGTTGTTTTTCTATTCTTGACCCACCATTTCTCAGAATAGATCCTATATCTGCCAAGTCTGGAAGGAAGGAAGGAAAGGACAGAAGGAAGGAAGGAAGGAAGGAAGGAAGGAAGGAAGGAAGGAAGGAAGGAAGAAAAGTAAGAAAGAGAGACAGAGAAAGAGAAAGAAAGAAAGAAGATTCTGAAATCATTCTCTTTAGGAACACCTAAAATTGTATAATTTACACACAGCCAAATTAGTACATTAGGATCACACTCTGGGTGGTCAAAGCTTACACTATGGAAAATATTTTTAATCACATGCTGTATCTATACCTGTAATTGTGAACCTATGGCACACGTGCCACAGGTGGCATGAAGAGCCCTCTCTGTGGGCACGCTAGCCATCGCCCCAGCCCAGCTGCATCATGCATGCATGCACGCCTCCCGTTGGCCAGCTGGTCTTCGGGTCTCTGCTGCACATGCATAGGGGTGGGGCGCATGCACGGGGAGGGGGGGTGCAGGTTGGTGCAGGAGGCTTTCTAGGCCCAAAATGGGATGCGGAGGGCCTCGCAGGGTGCCCCGGTGCCCTGTTTTGGCTTCCAGGTTGGTGCAGGAGGCTTTCCAGGCACAAAACGGGGTGCGTGGGCACCCCAGGCATATGCACACGGGGGCAAGGTGCATACATGGGGGTGCTCACATTGCATTTTGGGGGTTTGGGCCCTCGGCACCAAAAAGGTTAACCATCACTGATCTATACCATTACAATGATAGCCAGTGTATACCAGATAACCTTTCAACCAGCATAGTGGTTAAAAGGTACTAGAGTAGAAACCTCGCCTCACTGTGATTTGCTATAAACATTGCTTCCCCTCCCCCTCTATTTTTCCTAGCTAATGAACCTTGGTGGTGCAGCAGACTAAAGCACTGTTAAGTAACACCAGCTGCCTGCAATTACTGCAAGTTCAAATCTCACCAGGCTCAAGGTTGACTCAGCCTTCCATCCTTTCGAGGTAGGTAAAATGAGGACCCGGTTTGTGGGGGCAATAAGCTGACTTTGTATAAAAAAGAACACCACTTAGGGGGGCCCAAAAGCCCTACTAAGCAGGTATATGCAAAAGTATGAAGGCTATTGCTTAACGCATTGTAGACCTCCCTGAGTCTCCGGAAAAGGGCAGCATATAAATCGAACCAATAAATAAATAAATAAATAAATAAATAAATAAATAAATAAATAAATAAATAAATAAACAAACAAACAAACAAACAAACAAACAAACAAACAAACAAACAAATAAATAAATAAATAAATAAATAAATAAATAAATAAAGCCACTCTTCCTCTCCCATCTTCTCAAGAAGGGAAAACCTCATTTTGAACCCAAACAATTCTCCTTAATGTAGGCAAATAGCAACTTGGGGTGTTGGGTTTTCACTGGAGAAAATGGAACAGCTGAGAATGAGTCAGGGACGAGAAGAAAAAAAAACAAACTTCTAGTTGTTCTGTTGTGGTTCCGATCCACAAGACATTCATAAAGCAGATGATATATATTTTTGAATCAAAGCTACTGACATGCATTGATATATTCATGTCTCGCATTTGATCCGAAGCCTTCAGCAAGAGGCTGTAATTATTCGGAAGGAAGCTGGTCATAAAGTTAATTGTTTCCAGCTTGTTTTCACACCAGCATCTAGCTAGGGTTCTCAGAAAGATGAAAAAATGAGGAGAAGTTGCTATTAATGGCACAATATCAGAATAATTTGTTGTGTTTTATTGTATCTGGCATAAGCCAGGATCAGTTCGTTTTTCACAGTTTAGGAAGCTCGGCTCATTTGAATTGCCATGGAAACTATTTATGAAATTAGCTAACTCCCTGAGGAAAAGCCATAGGAATGATGCTTTCTCCAACTGGATGGGTCAGGAGTTGAATGGCAGCCGTGAGATTTAAAACTATTTAATACACAACAGTTTCCCCCATTCGTTCCATAATTGGCTAGTGGATCACCATTGTCTTCTGAAAGAAAGTTGTTCCCATCGGAAGAGAAATGAAATAGATAGAAATGAATAGTCTCTCACCTGGCACCAGAACTTGCTGGCTGCCAGAAAGAAAAAAAAGCCCAGAATCAAGTGGATGTGATTCTACTGAGCTAGGGCTGCAGAAAAACCTTGGTTACGTAGGAAAACCTGGCTAGAGGAAAAACACACACACACACACACACACACACACACACACACACACACACACACATTATAATGTTGGGGTCATGTTTTCCGCCAAAAAGAGCACAATTTGGTGAGCCAAACTTTGAAGAAACTGTCCTAACGTGGTATGAAGAAACAGAGAATGATCTGTGTGAAGTGGAATCAGATTGCAATGAAAATTTTGTAATGGACGATGAGGAACTGACCGCCACCGCCGATTCTGACATCAGCGATGATGAAACGCCTGATGAAATTGATGACCAGGTACAATCTACATCGTGCAATAATTTATATGGCAAGAACAAATTCAAATGGTCTTCTGCACTTTTTGGAAGCAATAGATCCAGAACTACTAGTCACAATATTGTAGTGCAATTACCTGGACTACGGCCAGCAGCTACAGCGGTCATTATGACCTCATGTCTGTAATAGCGTAGCTGAAATAATATGTTTGTGGTTAAGGGTTAAATTGCCAGGGTTCCATTAGACCTGGATATTTACGAAACCGCCTTCTGCCACCGAGAACCTCCCACCAGCCAGTACTCTCCCACAGAGAGGGGCTCCTCTGGGTGCCGTCGGCCAAACAATGTCAACTGGTGGCCCCCAGGAAGAGAGCTTTCTCTGTGGGAGCACCTGCCCTCTGGAAGCTCCCCCCGGAGATACGGATGATTCCGGATCTACGTACTTTCTGTCGGGCCCTCAAAACCTTTTTATTTCATGAAACCGGGCTGGCCTAACTCTCCAATGGTGTAATTTGAATTTGAATTTTAAATGGGGAATTTTAACTGTTGGGCCAAATTGTTTAATATATTTTTAAATTGTTTTTAAATTTTGTATTCTATGTTTTTTACCTATGGCTGTTCACCGCCCTGAGTCCTTCGGGAGAAGGGCGGTATATAAATTTAAATATTAAATTAAATTAAATTAGAATTACAGTGATTTGAGAAGAGAGCAAGGACATACATTCAATTTTGCAGCTACTAAAATTGTTGGATGAGCAGGTACAAAAATACCCAGGAAAATGATTGAAGCCTGGGAAATGGGCCCCTTGTCAATCAACAGGCATGCTGCTTTATAATCAGCTTATCAAGTATTTAGGAGGCGAGGGCTTGACAGTGTGGGAAGCCACCCCACCTCCTAGAAGAATGAAATATTTTGAGGAATATTTTAAAAAAGGCAGCGTAATATATTTCCCAAAGGGAGAAATGGAGAAAAATGTTTTTTTAGAGGCAGAAAGCAACCCCCACTTTAAGAAAGATTGGGCCGGCCTATTCAGAAACCAAACTGAGGAGGCCGCCTTTTAGAAATGCAGATTTGATAATCCATTCAAGGCAAGATATTTTGAAACAAAGGCAGATTGATAGGATTAGCCCTACTCAAGACCCAACACAGGACAAAGCCATTAAGCCACAATAGGAATTGCCCAATACCCTTTCAGAGCAGTCCAAGCTTCAACCAAACTTAGCTCAGACAAACACCTAGGATTTGTACTTTGCCTATAGAGCCAGCTACGAGCCCTACATAACCCGTACATGGCCTCATGGGAGTTGACAACAGCAAATAGAATACATGTTCTTGCACAGGAACAGGAAGTTCAAATGCAAAGCCCAAAGAAGGTATAACCCTCCCCACTCTCAACTCCATGTGGTCAGCTGCCCAGAGCCACATGTGGTTCAGTTTCATCAATAAACCATCTTTCCAATCAGCCTCCATGTTTCCAGTGTCTTTCTCCCAGCTTGGAACTGAACCAGAGGGATATTTCTTCAAACAGCAGCATGGTCAATGACTTAATAGCTGGCCCCAATCAATAACTAAAAAACCATACACAACCAGGCACCATATAGCATGTTTCCCCAAAAATAAGACCAGGTCTTATATTAATTTTTGCTCCAAAAGATGCATTAGGACTTATTTTCTGCTTAGGTCTTATTTTGGAGAAAATATGGTATTAAATGCATCCATCTGGCTGACAATCGTAACTGGGGCTCATTTTGGGGGTAGGGCTTATATTATGAGCATCCTGAAAAATCGTGCTAGGACTTATTTTCCAGTTGGGGCCTATTTTCGGGGAAACAGGGTAAATACCACACATAAAATAGCCCAAAGCATACATTCTGCTAGAGAGAAGTTCCCTGAGGATGGGTTCCAGCATGAGTCCGAAAGCTTGGAAGACTAAATTTCTGGTCCTGTTGACTGACCTCAACTGGATCCTGCAACATTATCTTGGGACATGTACATTTGCCTTTGTTCATGAGAGAGCAGTTTTGTCCATTCTTCACTCTTATCTCAAGCTTTCCAAATATTTCTCTTGACTTCAGCCCCGTTTCAGGTCTGAGTGTTCCTCTCCTACACCCTGTAAGTATTACATTTGTTTTAATCTTTGGCTCGACTGGTTTCCTCCCCTTTATTTTTTGTCCACCTGACCCATCTGTGTTTCATTTCCCACTCATCCACTAGGCTTTGGCCCGTTTGGAACCATTGGCAGAGGCTGGCTGGGTTCCCTTTTCCTGTACCACATCCTCCCCTGAAAAAATACGACCATCAGATTGGAGAACAGTGTTGGCTTTGTCCCCCAGCAACCAAGATCTGGAAGTACCTTCAATCATTTCCACTCTATACCCCCTCAAACACATTGATGTGATCAACGCTGGTCTGTGTGGGCAGTTTTTCCCTCCCTCTCTCTAGCAAATAGCTTGCTAACATTCCAGGCATGTACTTCCCTGAAAACACGGCTGAGACAGGGCCCTGAATATTCAGTTGGAAAATCACCAACAGCGAGAGCTTAGCTTGGCATGGCTGGTGTTGACTCTTAATAAGTGACTTCCGAAAAGCTGAGCCATGGGCCTGATGGCTTCAATGACTTGTTTGAGAAATATTTTCTAGGTGCCTCATACCACTTTATTTCCTGTGGCATGCGTCACATGGCAAGTTATTCTGAGCCAGCCTGTTTTAAAAGCATTAACATTTTACACACACACCCCTTTTCAAGATTGGGAGGTTTTAACGAAAAAAATGTGCTTATACAAGATGAGCTCATAGCCACTAGAGCTGATACAGGTTTAACTGCTTGGATAAAAAAAATCTCTGAGCTCTGAAACCTGCTGGTGGTTGGGGTGGGTGGAAGGGAGGGGTGGGTAAATGGGGTGGGTGGAAGGGAGGGAGAAGGCGGGAAACCTGACCACTAAAAGAAACAAACCCCCCTCCCCAAATAGGTAAAGATAAAGGTTCCCCTCGCGCATATGTGCTAGTCGTTCCCGACTCTAGGGGGCGGTGCTCATCTCCGTTTCAAAGCCGAAGAGCCAGCGCTGTCCGAAGACCTCTCCGTGGTCATGTGGCCGGCATGACTAAATGCCAAAGGCACACGGAATGCTGTTCCCTTCCCACCAAAGGTGGTCCCTATTTTTCTACTTGCATTTTTTACGTGCTTTTGAACTGCTAGGTTGGCAGAAGCTGGGACAAGTAATGGGAACTCACCCCGTTATGCGGCACTAGGGATTCGAACCGCTGAACTGCCGACCTTTCGATTGACAAGCTCAGCATCTTAGCCACTGAGCCACCGCATCCCTACAAGATGAGTCCCCAAATAGACAAGTTGTTGAAATTTTTTTTTTCAAAATGGCAGTATCCCTTCTGCATCTCTCCCAGAATAATACAATCATACTGTGAGGGTGATTCTTAGATATTCACTTCTTTATTTTGTAACACAGTTCCATCCCCCGCACCCCCCGTTCTTGATAGAGAGCAATAACCACTTTAAGGAATTTTCACCTAAAGCTTCTGATCTGATCCAATGGGATTATAAACTGGGCACACAGGCACGTTCCAATGTTTAATGGATTTCTTTGTGGGGGCTTTTCCAGGGTTATTTAAAAAAAAAGTGAGCTTGTTTTGTTCTGAAGGGGTCTAGTTTGTGCTTGAAGAAAATTATTTTATTCAGCAATCTTTTGTCTTGCTATGCAGTTAAAAATTCAATTACATAAACTTGAAAATTAAAAGCACCCTACAGCAGGAGGAGGGACCCTCCAAGATTCCTTCCAACTCTGTTACTGTTTACTGGTGGAATATAAACTTGTTACTGTGGGAAGCCACCCCCTCCCAGGAGAATGAAATATTTTAAAGAAATATTAATAATCTGATAATTATTGACAATCTACCACTAACTGCGCTATATTATTTTGTCTGTCTATTATTTTATTTATTTTATAGTTTTTAATGCTTTTGTTTGAGGTGCTGGTCTGTGAACATAATAAAGATTGATTGAACAACATTTATATTGTTATTGTTTTATTACAAAGACTTCTGGTTGACACCTTCTGTTTTTCATCTCTCAAGGAGTTGATGTCATCTGTGCAATATGGAAACAGCTGTATGTTATAATTTTAGCAATGGAAAATAAACATTATTTGATTCTTTCATCTTCCCGCAAGTTTTAGCTTTGGTTTTGCACAATTAAATTCAATTTGCACCTGTCTCCTTATTTTCTTGAATTAAGCATACTTCTTGCCTTTGGAAGTTGTGGGAGCTTCATCACTTGAGACTTTCAAGAAGCGATTGGACTGCCATGTGTCAGAAATGCTGTAGGGTTTCCTGCTTGAGCGAAGGGTTGGACTAGATGTGCTACAAGGTCCCTTCCAACTCTGTTAATCTGAATCAGATCAAACACCAAATGATATAGCCTACATCTTAGACAAAATCTAATTTCACTAGATATAGACAGATTTAACCATGGTTTCAACTGGGAAAATGTGACAATCCTAGACCAGGCCAAGTCCAAATTCCAGGGAATTTCTAGAAGCCTGGCACTCTGACAAGTCAGCCATCAACAGACACATAGACATTAACAACATCTATGGACTATGCAAAAGAAACAACCAACCAACCCCAAAGAGGGCCTCCAGAGCCTGGGGAAACTGTTTTTGCCCTTCCGGAGGCTCGAGAAAAGCCTCCAGAGCCCGGGGATGGTAAAAACTCCCCCTCCACCATGTTGAATAGACCACGCCCACCATGGCCATGCTCACCCAGCAACCAGGCAGAGAACCCCTTGCTAAAATTTTTGAAGCTGAACCCTGGTTTTATTTATAATAGAAAGTCTGACATTAAAAAAACTGACCAGGACTATAATTATAGCCATATGTTCCCAAGCTGTAGGGTTTTAATTTTCAAGTTTATGTAATTGAATTTTTAACTGCATAGCTGGACAAAATATATTTTTATTGAAAAATGAACTCTAATTATAAAAAAAGTGGAGTGAATAATTTAAATAAGCAAATAATGTTTTATTTTTAACTTTTCTGTTTAAAAAAAAAAACCATTTTAGGAATGAACCTAAAATGGTATTTCACAAAGAAAACACTTCCTTTAATTAAAATTAGCTTGTTATTTGTTCAAGATTTTGGGGCCAATTATGCTCATAAAGAGTTTAAATAAAACTACCATATGTTTAACATGCTTCTGCTCACAATATCTCTTTGGTCTATGTATCACTAAAATTCTTGTTCTTTTAATCTTCAACTGGACAAAACAGTGCATCATAGGGCAGCATTTTTTTTTAAAAAAAAATCAAACAAATGGGCTAGTAAGTTTTTAAAATATGAATCCCTCACAGCTAGACCTTTTTTTTTTGCCAGAATGTCAACTGAACATTAAATATATGTGTTATTTTTTTGACTGTCATCAGATATCCGTTCTAATTCTTTTAAAACACTCGAAAGCTTAAGAAAGAAGGAAAACCCACCCACCCCAATATATATATATATATATATATATATATATATATATATATATATATATATATATATATATATATATATATATATATATGTAGGTAGGTAGGTAGGTAGGTAGGTAGGTAGGTAGGTAGGTAGGTAGGTAGGTCGGTCGGTCGGTTGGCCTTTGGTTATTCGGGTTTTCTCCTGCGTAAAATTGGAGGTGTCTTGGCAACGTTTCGACGAAGTCTCATTCGTCATCTTCAGGCTGATGTTTTCGGCTTCGTGCTTCTAGGAAACACCAGCCTGAAGATGATGAATGAGACTTCATCAAAATGTTGCCAAGACACCTCCAATTTTACACAGGAGAAAACCCGAATAACCAAATATATATATATATATATATGTGTGTGTGTGTGTGTGTGTGTGTGTGTGTGTGTATATAGTTAATATTTCGGGTTTCTTCCCGTGTAATTGTGGATATATCCCTAAAAGGGTAGAAGCGACGTTTCGACAGAATCTCATCTGCCATCATCAGGCTTATGATGATATCTGCTTATGGTTCTTCAGACAACACTGGCTCTTCAGCTTTGAAACAGAGATGAGCACCACCCCCTAGAGTTGGGAACAACTAGCACATATGTGCGAGGGGAACCTTTATCTTTACCTTTTATTTGTACATATACACATATGCACATCCTTTGGAGGAAGTGTCACCTTATTACTGCTATATAAAGTAAAGCCAAAATAATCTATTTGCCTTTTCCACTCACTGCAGTATGTACTAGATGAGCTGTTCTATTCAACATTGCAGAATCATGATTTCAGTCCTAGAGAGGAAAAACTCCTACTTTGCCAAGGAACCCTCATTCTTCCCAGGAAGGCATTTCCTCCTACTCATTCATGAGTAATCATCAGTAGGAAAGGACATATCCCTTAAAATGACTGGATAAGTGGCCCCTCATTGTGAATCACAGAAGCTTAGGCTGTCAGGAGAAGATCAACAGAGGCGAAGAAATAATGCTAATATTAGCTCCATTCATGAAATGCATTTGAGCATGGCATGTACCCACCAACCAGGGATAACCAACTCCTCCCATATGAAAAGTCATACTATGACATCAGTGGTTGAGGAATACAGTATGTTTCTCAACTGCAGGCATTCACGTTGCGTTCGTGAGATGCCAAATATCACCATGCAATTTAACAGAGGGAAAGGGTTGGACACCACAGCTTGGAGAATGAGTCTTACACCATATGGTTGACAATCTGGGTCGCTGATTGTTTATCTCTTCAGCACAGATTCATCAACCCACAGCTTTCTGACTCAGGCAATAAAATACAAAAAGAAACAGGAACTTTCAGGAATCAAAAGCCATCAGTTCATTGTGTACCAAGTAGTATGAAATAGTCCTGGTGCTATTTAAAGTCAACAGAGAGATCACTGAATGCCTTTGCTGAAGCTCTGTGTAGCTGGCACATCTTAGTCAGGAAAACCAGTCAAGCATAAACAAGAGCAATCATAGAATAGAATAGAATAGAATAGAATAGAATAGAATAGAATAGAATAGAATAGAATAGAATAGAATAGAATAGAATAGAATAGAATTTTTTATTGGACAAGTGTGATTGGACACACAAGGAATTTGTCTTGGTGCATACGCTCTGAGTGTACATAAAAGAAAAGATACATTCATCAAGAATCATAAGGTACAACACTCATAGGGTACAAATAAGCAATCAGGAAACAATATCAATATAAATTGTAAGGATACTAGTAACAAGGTTACAGTCATACAGTCATAAGTGGAAGGACATGGGTGATAGGAATGATGAGAAGATTAATAGTAATGCAGACTTAATAAATAGTTTGACAATGTTGAGGGAATTATTTGTTTAGCAGAGTGATGGCATTTGGGAAAAACTGTTCTTGTGTCTAGTTGTTTTGGTGTGCAGTGCTCTATAGCGTCGTTTTGAGGGTAGAAGTTGAAACAGTTTATGTCCAGGATGCGAGGGGTCTGTAAATATTTTCACAGCCCTCTTTTTGACTTGTGCATTATATAGGTCCTCAATGGAAGGCAGGTTGGTAGCAATTGTTTTTTCTGCAGTTCTAATTATCCTCTGAAGTCTGTGTCTGTCTTGTTGGGTTGCAGAGCCAAACCAGACAGTTATAGAGGTGCAGATGACAGACTCAATAATTCCTCTGTAGAACTGTATCAGCAGCTCCTTGGGCAGTTTGAGCTTTCTGAGTTGGCACAGAAAGAACATTCTTTGTTGTGCTTTTTTGATGACATTTTTGATGTTAAGGGTCCATTTTAGATCTTGAGATATGGTAAAACCTAGAAATTTGAAGGTCTCTACTGTTGATACTTCATCATCAATGTGCTTATGGGACTGAGATGATCCTGATCTGAATCATAGGCCATTTTCAAACTGCCTGCCTGATGCCCAGCAAATTCTAAGAAATCTTTGATACCGAGTTACTGAAGGCTCTGCGAGCTTTTGGAATTTGACTGACTACAGGAAACAGCAGAGAGGTTTTCCAGCCTGACCAGATCGGCTGTCTGACCACAAGAACTTCCTATTTGGGCTCAGTCTTTTCAGCTGACTCGGGGCTGTGGCCTCCAGATCATCAGGCTCGATTTAAGGAGAGCCCGAGGCTTCTCTGCTTATGAAGGAATTTCTTGCTCAGGACAAGCCAGCCTTTCTTACAACACCGCAGCTCCTATTTGCCTTATTAAACCGTGGCTAATTTTTCCAAAGGCATATGGACAACTTTTGTTACGCCCTAGGACACAACCAAATTTTGTTTCAACTTGGAAACCGTTTTTGGACTTTGTGCTGGTGCTGGGGAAAAAAAATGAAACTTTGATTTTGGGTTTTGCTGATTAGATATGTGGGAAGCCCCATGAGAACGAAATATTATTGGAAATATTAAAAAGGCAGAATATTATATTTCCCCTAAAAGATAAATAGAAATCTTAAGGGAGACAGAAACTCAGCCTCAGCTCCCTGCCCTCAGCAAATATTTGGTGCCCATTAAGAAAGACTGGGCCAGCCTATCTACAAGACAAACGACCTTCAGCCTCAGGGTGATAGGATTATCCCTCACTCAAGATCCAAACCAAGATAGAGCCTTTAGGACACAATAGGAATTGCCCAACACCCTTTCAGAATATAAGCCTCTTCATTACATCATCACCCTCCAAGCTTCAACCAAACCTGGGAGCTCAGACAACCTCAGCTATGACCCCTGCACAGCCCCATGGGAGTCTGACTTCAACCAATAGAATACATGCTCTTGCCACAGGAACAGGAAGCTCAAGTTCAAAGCCCAGTGAGGGTATAAATAACCATCACTCTCCACTCCATGTGGTCAGCTACCCATAATCACACATGCTTGATGGTTCTGTTTCACCATTAAACCATCTTTTCAATCAGCTTCCATGTTTCCAGTGTCTTTCTTCCCGCTTGGAACTCTATAGAAATGGCTAGTATATATTATCATACAAAAGTAAAAAGCTGAGGTTTTATGTTACTACCTTATTCTACTGCACCCAAAGGAGTCAGAAAAGTCAAAGTCTTTTTTTTCCTTTTCCCCTCTATCCTCCACTTCTTGCTCTTTCCCTTCTCCTTCCTTTCCCCCCCCCATTATCTTTATTTTTCTTTGTATGCTTTGCGTTTTATCTTTTGATAAACCAATAAAATTTGTAAATCCCCAAAACCTTTGGTACACCCTAAAACCTTTGTTACAAAATATGGCAGATCCACTTATATTAAATACGAAAAAACACAGAGCCGATGGAATAATAGAGCAGGGTTGGAGGTAGAGAATCAGATACCGATTTCTGCTTAGATTAAAAGGTAAAGATAAAGGTTCCCCCACACATGCGTGCTAGTCATTTCCGGCTCTACGGGTGGTACTCATCTCTGTTTCTAAGCCGACGAGTTAGCACTGTCCGAAGACATCTCTGTCGTCATGTAACCAGCATGACTAAACACTGAAGGCACACGGAGTGCTGTTATCTTCCCACCAAAGTGGTCCCTATTTTTCTACTTCCATTTTTTACGTGCTTTCGAACTGCTAGGTTGGCAGAAGCTGGGACAAGTAACGGGAGCTCACTCGGTTACATGGCGTTAGGGATTCGTACCGCTGAATGGAACTGCCGACCTGATCGACAAGCTCAGTGTCTTAGCCACTGAGCCATTGTGTCCCTCTTCTGCTTAGGTTAGCCCAACTCAAACATCACCCAGCCAAGAATCATAGTTTTGCAAGAGAAGGAAACAGGCCTGCTGAATGGTCCTTCCCATGGGAGATGCAATGCTTAGTAAGTGGGTGGGTGCAAGTTTCTCTTTGCAAGGAAGCATATTGTCAGCCCTTTGAGGGAAGTTAGCTTAGGAAACAGAGCAATTCTTTCAGAAATGCTACTTTATTGTTCTACAGGTATTCCTCGACTTACAGCGACAATTGAGCCCCACATTTCTGTTGCAAAGTGAAACATTGGTTAAGTGAATTTTGTCCCATTTTACGACTTTTCAACTGAAGTTCTTAGGCTAGTAACATGGCTGTTAAGTGAATCTGGCTTTCCCGTTGTCAGAAGGTCGTAAAAGGGGATCGCATGACCCTGGGACACTGCAACTGTCATAAATATGAGTCGGTTGCCAAGCAACTGAATTTTGATCACGTGATTATGGAGAGGCTGCAACGGTTGTAAGTTGGCCATAAGTCACTTTTTTCAGTGCTACGGTAACTTCGAACGGTCACTAAATGAACTGTTGTAAGTCAAGGACTATCTGTAATATCTGCTTTTGTCCATTTGGACCAAGCTTTACAGAGAGTGCTGTAAAGCACTATGGACAATTGTATAAGTTTAAATGCTATTGCTATCTGGAAATTCCTCACAATTTCAGTCCTGTTATTCTCCATGACCTTCTGTGGATTCTCCCATTTGGACTTGGGAGGGTGCAGTTCATAGACTGTGCAGATGTTCCTCTGCACAACACCAGCTGCTTGCTTGGGCCACTCAGTGTATGCTGTTCCTGTCTGCGCTTGTTTGGCACTTCAACCAAATAAAGACAGACACAGACTTCAACAGATAGTTAGAACTGCAGAAAAAACCATTGCTACCGGTCTTCCATTGAGGAAGAAACACGGTGGCGCAGGGGTTAGAAGCAGGGGTGGGCTCTAAATTTTTTTACTACTGGTTCTGTGGGCGTGGCTTATTTTGTGGGTGTGGCTTGGAGGTCATGTGACTAGGTGGGCATGGCTAGCTGGTCAGTCATTCTGGAAGGTCCTCGCACCTATGACGCGACTCATTTGTTTGCTTTTAACACTGATCAGCTGTAGGACGGCCCTTTGAAGCCCCTCGGCAAGAGTTTAAACAGTTTTTTTCCCTCTAGTCATCAGCTGGGACTCGGGAGGCAGCAATAGATTGGGGGTGGGACCAAATAAAAGGTAAGAATAATGTGGGTGGGGGGGTGGGGGGTGGGAGGGCGGGGGGGGGGGGAGAACCGGTTCGGTGATGTCATATCATCACCGCTACCGGCTCGGCCGAACCGGGAGGAACCCACCACTGGTTAGAAGGCAGTATTGCAGGCTAATTCTGCACACAGCAGTGTGCAGCGGCAGTTAAAAAACCCAATGCAATCCTAAATTGCATTAACAGAGGGATACAATCAAGATCAAGTAAGGAACTAATAAACACTCCCTAAAGCCCTAGTAAAACCACACCTAGAATACTACATCCAGTTTTGGTCACCCCACTATAAAAAAGATGTTGAGACTCTAGAAAAAGTGCAGAGGAGAGCAACCAAGATGATTAGGGGACTGGAGACTAAAACATATGAAGAACAGTTACAGGAACTGGGCATAGCTAGTCTAGTAAAGAGAAGGACCAGGGGGGACATGATAGCAGTGTTCCAATATTTGAGGGGCTGCCACTCAGAGGAAGGGGTCAAGCTGTTTTCCAAAGCACCAGACAACGAATAATGGATGGAAACTGACCAAGGAGAGATTCAACCTAGAAATAAGGAGAAACATTCTGGCAGTGAGAACTATCAACCAATGGAACAGAAGTTGCCTTTGGAAGTTGTGGGAGCTTCATCACTTGAGACTTTCAAGAAAAGATTGGACCGCCATTTGTCAGAAATGGTATAGGGTCTCCTGTTTGAGTGGGGGGTTTGGACTAGATGACCTACAAGGTCCCTTCCAACTCTGTTAATCTGCCGACTGTCAGTAGTTCGATTCTTACTGGCTCAGGGCTGACTCTGCCTTCCATCCTTCCGAGGTTGGTAAAATGAGGACCCAGATTGTTGGGGGAAATATGCTGATTCTGTAAAGCTCTTAGAGAGGGCTGCAAAGCACTGTAAAGCAGTATATGTCTAAGTGCTATTGCTATCTGCCCTTTCTTCCAAGGAAGTAATTAAATGAATGCATAATATTGCCTCTCTGGGTGTATATTTTGGCTCTCCCCACAGCTGTGTATGTTTGTGTGTACGTTGACATGGGAAACACACAGGGTAAATTGCACCTGGAGTAAGTGGGTATAGGAAGAAGCAGTTGGTAGCCTTCTGAGCCACTGCCCAAATGCCTTTCCCGTAGGGAAGATTTTCTGGATTCCCCACACCTCCATTGCATCTGTCCTTAGTTGGCTCTAGGTCATTAAAAAAAAAAAAAAACTTGGCATTCCCTTTGCTAGCTCCTTCTTCCCCTCCTGTAAAATTTAGTCCTGTTCTTTCAGGTTTCAGGGAGTTATCCAGCTGATGGTACAGACGGATGCACCTAATTTCTCTTTAACATTCCATTGAGTTGGAACAAATAAAAAGGAACTGACATTGCAGCCCTGAGGGGTGTCGGGTGAAAATGGATCTAAGCAAAGGAGCTTTGACCTTCCTTTTTTCCACCCCTGTATTGTGAGCCTAGAAGTCCACTTTGTGAGTGCCATTTGCATATAAACGCAGCTTGAATTTCCTTATGCAACCCGTATTAGCTAACAATTAATCTGTAGCCAGCTCTTACCATTTATTTAAAGAAAGAAAGAAAAACAAATAATAACTGCTCAGTGTGTGAGTAAAGTCACCTCTAGTTTGCCTTAATTTAACTATCAAAATACTATAGTATCATGTCGCCTCCTTTGAACTGTGAATACTCCTGTTTCTAGAATACAAATACAGGTAGTCCTTGACTTACAATCAATTGTGAGTGTTCAAAGCAATGGTGAAATCCAAGTTTTTTTACCACCAGTTCTGTGGGTGTGGCTTGGTGGGCGTGGCCAGGAGTGGGGTGGGAATGGAGATTTTGCAGTAGCCTTCCCCTACCATGCCCACTAAGCCACACCATACCCACCAAGCCACACCCACAGAACCGGTAGTTAAAAAAATGGGATTTCGCCATTGTTTCAAGCCTAAGGAAGGACTAGAACTCACAGTCTCCTGGTTTCTAGTTCAATGCTAGACCAGGGGTATCAAACTCAAGGCCCGTGGGCTGAATCTGGCCCATGGGGTGCTTACATTTGGCCCGTGGGGCTACCCTGGGAACAATGGACTGGCCTGCGGTGCCACTGCCAGCAAAAATGAAGCTTGGGAGAGCCTCCTGAAACCCTCTGTCAGCAAAAACGGAGCTCAGGAGGGCCGCACGTGACCCTTCTGAGCTCCATTTTCTCTGGCAGAGAAAAGGTGCCCCCGACACGAGTGATGTCAAGCTGGTCATGCCCACTCTGGCCATACTGACCCCGGCCCCCTGAGGTCAAACACAACCCTCATGCGGCCCTCAATGAAATCAAGTTTGACACCCCTAGACCAAACTGGCTCTCAAGTCACTGAAAGTTTGAATAATGAAAATGAGTCTATGCCCCAAACCCTCAGGGTTAAATATGGATGGATGCGTGGATGGAATTAATTTTCTCAAAATTGGTGCAGTACCAAATGTGAAAATTTGACAAGAAAAAAAAAAAAACTGAAAGCATCTTAACTGGATCAGATCACTGGGTCCTATATTGTACTCCCCTTGCTTCCCTCCCTTCCCGAGTTTCTTTTAAAAATGCAATCAGCAAACAGAATTGTGTAACCTTCCTAATTCTGCCAAAGATTTCTCAATCTCATATTTACAGATACACAATCCTTTCTTTACTAATGAGAAAGAATGATTTGTTTGATATGAGTGAATGGTATGTTTGGTCCTTAAGAAGAGAGATAAATACTAGAAAGATAAGTTTCTGGTAATGATTAAAGTAGAGCTGATACACATCCACATCCAAGCCATCTCACACAATTATTGTGAAGTTTCTGGAGATCTGAATTAACTCTGTTGTTTAATTCAGCGACACAAGGACAGGTTGAATTCAAGAAGTTCCAACAAGAGGGATTAATAGTGAAATCTTAAACATGTTAATCCAGAAATATTAGATAGACATAATAAATGATTTATTTATTGTGCATAGCGAGGATTGAAAAATTTCAGCCTTTTATATAAAAGTAAAGGTGGAGTGCGGGGAGAAGGTGCTTTTAGACATAGAGAAGAATAACAGAGTTGGAAGGGACCTTAGCAGTGGTGGGTTGCCCCCGGTTCGCACTTCCGTAGTAAAACCAGCGGGAGGCTCCGCCCACTGACCCCCGATGTCACCAAAATGCTTCTGTGCAGAAGAGTGCGTGTGTGAGCGAAGCAAGCGCACACGCGCGGCCCTGTTACGAACTGGTAGTAAAGGTAAGTAGAACCCACCCCTGGACCTTAGGGGTCATCTAGTCCAACCCATTGCTCAAGGCAGGAGACCCCATACAATTTGAGTCAAGTGGCTGTCCACCTTCTTCTGAAAAGCCTCCAATGTTGGAGCACCCACAACTTCTGGAGGCAAGCCATTTCACTGATTAATTGTTCTCACTGTCAGGAAATTCCTCCTGAGTTCTAGGTTGCTTCTCTCCTTAATTACCTTACTTTTCGGAGTATAAGGTGCACTCCCCCCCTCAAAAAAAAGAGGGTGGAAATGTTGGTGCCAAATACAGGCATTTTTGGCCTCCTGAAACCCCTTCCTGCACGTCCTGTTTTCACCAAAAATGGGCCCCTGTTTGGCCTCCCAACCCCGCCCCTCCGCATTGTGTTTTTGCCTTCCCCAGCCCCCAAGAGCACTCTGCAGGCCTCCCAAGCCCTCTGCGCATCCCATTTTTGCTAAAAATGAGCCCGTTTTCGTGAAAAACGGGCACATTTTTGGCCTCCTGTTTTTGGCCTCCGAAACTCCCCACGGGTCCATTTTTCACAAAAACGGGATGTGCAGAGGGTTTGTGAGGCCTGCAGAGTGCTCCTGGGGGCTGGGGAGGTCAAAAACCAGATGCGCGGAGCAGGGGTGAAATCCAGCAGATTCTGACAGGTTCTGGAGAACCGGTAGTGGAAATTTTGAGTCGTTCAGAGAAATGGCAAAAACCACCTTTGGCTGGCCCCAGAGTGGGGTGGGAATGGAGATTTTGCAACATCCTTCCCCCAAGAGTGGGGAGGGAATGGGGATTTTGCAATATCCTTACCCCAAGAGTGGGGAAGGAATGGAGATTTTACAGTATCCTTCCCTTGGAGTGGGGTGAGAATGGAGATTTTACAGTATCCTTCCCCTGCCATGCCCACCAAGCCACGCCCACCAAGCCATACCACGCCCACCAAGCTACACCCACAGAACTGGTAGTAAAAAATTTTGAAACTCACCACTGGTTGGGAAGTAACTTTCTAGAATTCCATCTAAACACCAGATCTGAGAATCACCTTTCATAATACAATTACACTAATACACTGCAAATTCTCTACACCTGTGGTTCTTGAAGGAATGGTATAATACAAACGTAATTATGGAATCCATAGCAGTGGTTGAAAGCCATAAGCTTCTAGGCCAACTAAATATGAAAAACACTGAAGGGAGATCTAGGAGCCTAGCATTTGTTGTTTATATTTTATAAGCTGTAACAGATGGAAAGATGTGGAAATTTAAGAAACATTGTCCTGACCATTAAATTGAAAAATGTCAGGCCCAACTTCTTAAATGTCAGAGATGAAAATTTACTGCAGCCTAGGAAAGAACACAGGATCCAGAGTATAGTTCAGAGTGAAGGATCTGAAATTATTCGGCAAATATTTACATTGAGCTCTTCACGATTACCTTATATTTTATGGATTTCAGAGGGGCTGATTATAAGAAGAGCATTATGGCTTAATGCTGCAACACCAAACCAGCTACATATGCTGGCTTTGATCCAGAGGAAATCAGCACTGCTTTTCACAATTCAGAACCGTTTGGGGAAATTTGTATTTTGCTTATATTTATTTATGTTTCAGAATTCTAGGCTGCTGAATTCTGACAACAACTAAAAACAGTTTTGGGTTTGTTTGGTTTTTTTTTTTTTTTAGAAAAAATGAAATAAAGACCAGTACACAGAGGTCATCCAGAAGAGAATAAATCACAGAGACAAATGCAGATAATTTTTCCTCCCCTTCCCTCAATCTCCCAAGGTTAGGGGAAGAGCCATGCTTTCAATGTTGTCTTAAAGTTTGAAAGGTAGGACTGTGCAAGTCTTCAGAGGGGGCTGTAGTGAGCTGTGGGCGATATTATCCTGGAGCAAGGATCAAAGACTATTCTTTGAATGATCCACCCTAGTTTGGAAAAGTTAAAATTGTAGAGAAAACTAGCACACCGGGGAAAGAACTGAGCCAAGCTTTCTGTCTTTCTGTGTTCAGGTAATTTGGCCCATGAAGAATCACCTAGGTATGTCATCCTAACCAGGGGTGGGCTGCTGAGGGTTTGCAGGGGTTCGGGAGAACCTCTAGCTAAGATTCTGTGCAGTTCAGAGAACCCCCAAATCCCATTCCTGGATGGCCCCGTCCCGCCCACCCTGCCCCACCCCTCCCAGGAGTCCCTATGCGGCCCTTTTTGGATGCAGGTAAGTGCAGGGCATGCACAGAGGCTCGGGGAGGGTGAAAAACGGGCCTACCAGAAGTTCAGGAAGGTTGGAAATGGGCCCCAGAGGGCCTCTGGAGCCTGGGGAGGCCGTTTTCTTCTTCCCGGAGGCTCAAGGAAAACCTCTGGAGCCTGGGGAGGCTCCAGAGGCTTTCCTCTGGAAAACACCCTCTGTTGTGGTGCAGGAGGCCAACTAGGACACGCCCGCCATGGCCCCGCCCACTCAGCAACTGGGCAGAGAACCCCTTGCTAAAATTTTTGAAGACCACCCCTGATCCTAACCCCTCTGAAATTTTCAAAATCTATTGTGCCACGGCTCAGCAGCCAAGGGATGTCTGATTTTGGATGCTGTTAATGAGCAGTAGAGCATTCATTTTCTAATGGACATTATAGCAGGGGAATTTATTTATTTGTTTGTATCCCACTTTTATTATTTGTATAAATAACTAGAGGTGGTCCTCACCTTTATCATCTTTTTAATAGCACTCTGTACGCCTTGGCCACATGACCATGGAAATTGTCTTCAGACAACGCTTGGCTCAGTTCTTTTCCTCACGAACTACTTTTCTCTATGATTTTAACTTTTCCAAACTATGGAGGAAACAGAGATGAGCATCATCCCCTAAAGTTGGACACAACTGGACAAGGGAAACCTTTGCTGTATCTTTAAAGGTGGTGGAAGCAGTGGTGGGATTCAAATAATTTAACAACCAGTTCTCCGCCTTAACGACCAGTTGGGTAGGCGTGGCTGGGTGGTCATGTGACTGGGTGGCCCTGCTGACTCAATAAACCTCTTAGAGAGTGCTCTGAAGCACTATGAAGCAGTATATTATTTCAAGTGCTACTGCTATTATTTATTTAGTGTATGATGAGTACATGACAAAGAGATATAAACATATGCACACAGTCTATTGCTGTTCATGAAGAGAAGTGTGTTTTTAGAAAACATTTTAGGAAAACCTAAAGGCAGGGACCCCTCCCCTCTTCAAAAGTTCCAATAAAACACAATAGCTATTGCATTTTGTATTTTTATAGTTTTGTAGTATTCTATTTATATAGTCTCATTTTTAAATATCCAAAAGGTCCAATAAAACACAATTGCTATTGCATTTTGTATTTTTATAGCTTTGTAGCATTCTATGTATATAGTTTTATTTTTAATAATATTTAAACTCCCCAGATTATCCCACTGTAAAATGAGTAGCCAATAAAATAGATAGATAGATAGATAGATAGATAGATAGATAGATAGATGATAGATAGATAGATAGATAGATAGATAGATAGATAGATAGATAGATAGATAGATAGATTATAAAGATAGATAGATAGATAGATAGAATACAGTCTGATTAAATTCAGTGGTCAGATAATGATAAACAGTCATTGGGTGAGGAATGGAATGAAGTGTATGGGAAAAGCACATCAACTACTAGTTGTTGTTACTCCCTCTTTTAAATCCTCTTTACAAGGATTTCTGAACCTGAAAAAAAAAATCTTGTTAGCTGCTCCAGGTGTGCAGCAGCCTAAGAAATTCAGGTGTTCTCCCTTCCCCGAGAATGAAATCAAATACTTTGTGGGGACAATTGAATGGGAACGTATCTAACCCACCCCCCTTTTTTTATGGCACCCAGCAAAGCTATTTTTTAAGTTCTATAGAGCATTAATCCTTTCGCCATCGTTTGAATGAGTGCTGTAAAAACCCTTTCACTGAGGAAGGGTATCAGCATTTTTGTCTTTTGCACATTGATTAAGGGGGAGGGAGGGGGAAAAAACCCTTCATGGAGCATGGAGCAGCCGAAAAAAAAAAGACAAAGTACTCTTTGTCTAAAGGGATATTGCACCTGTGCTAACTTTGCTGCTGACATCCTTAGTTGAAATTTGATTTTTCCTCCCCCTTCCTCTTCCTTCCCCTCGTTCTTTCATTATTTCTCATGCTGAGGAATGTCAGGCACGCAAGTCGTCTTTCTTGTCACTTGACAAATTTCTTTCTTCAACGGGCAAAGGGGGAATTCTCTCCCACCCCCCAAAGGACAGCCCTGCTCTGCGTATACTATCATCAGCCGTTCCTCTCAGCCATGCACCTGTGCCTTGTAACAATAACCTGTCCTTGGCAGGAGCTTCATACCTTTCTGACAGATGTGGGAGATCAATTTCCCGCCCTTCAAAAATGCTCAGAGTTAAGAGTCTGGTTCCTTGGATGAGAAAAAATAAAACATACAAAAGATATTTGAGGAAGTTCTACAGGGAATCAAGAGACCCCTGGGAATTTCCCTTCAGAAATTGTAGTAGACCTCAGAAGGAAATAGGCCAGGAACACTTGTAGTATAGCTGAGAAGGAAATGAAACTTCCATTTTATGTAAGATGAAGCTAACACATCTGAAGAATGGTTTCAGTAAGTGGGTATGTCTAGTTTAGTGAAAAGAAGGACTATGGGTGACATGATAGAAGTCTTCCAATATTTAAGGGGCTGCCACAAAGAAGAGGAGGTTAACCAATTCTCCAAAGCACCTGAAGGCAGGACAAGAAGCAATGGATGGAAATCAATCAAGGGGAGAAGCAATTTAGAACTAAGGAAACATTTTCTGACCGTGAAAGCAATTAATCAGTGGAATGGCTTGCCTTCAGAAGTTTGGGTGCTCCATCACTGGAGATTTTTAAGAAGAGATTGGACAATCACTTGTCTGACATGGCATGGGATTTCCTGCCTGAGCAGAGGGTTGGACTAGAAGACTTCCAAAGTCTCTTCCAATTCTGTTAATCTGATAATTTACTTCCAGAGGTACATAGCTACCTAGGATATGGTTTCCATCAGAGGATGGAGATCTGCTAGTTGTTAAAATATTTCAGGTCTTTCCTTCCTATTGAATTGAAGCACTCATCTTACAGTACATCCTGAATGGCTAGAATTGGTGTAAAATAATTCATTCCTATTGCATT
Source organism: Pantherophis guttatus (assembly GCF_059756535.1). Taxonomy (NCBI): domain Eukaryota; kingdom Metazoa; phylum Chordata; class Lepidosauria; order Squamata; family Colubridae; genus Pantherophis; species Pantherophis guttatus. The sequence goes on along the minus strand of NC_142067.1, from coordinate 115,725,271 downwards.
GAGAATGACAGAGAGAAGTGGAGATAGAAGAAGATGAGTTAAAGCCAGAATGGTTAGAAGCTTGGAAAATAGCAATAGCACTTAGCAATAGCACTTAGATTTATATATTGCTTTACAGCCCTCTCTAAGCAGTTTACAGAGTCAGCATCTTGCCCCCAACAATTTGGGTCCTCATTTTACCAGCCTTGGAATGATGAGAGGTTGAGTCAACCTTGAGCCTGGTGAAATAGTGACTCCAGAAATTATAATCTGTGGATTGTTGGGTGTAGGAAAGATAATTTGCAATGTAAATCAGTTCTGCATTCAATTGAATTAAAGACATTAATATCAGGAGTACCAGTTAATTGCTTGGCTTGATAAAACTTGCAAAAATAGCAGGTCAGGGAAAGATACAGACTGGCCAAAGTGAGAAGCAGACTTCCTTCCCTTGCTGTATGTGTATGTGCATATGTGTGTGTATACTCCTTCACATTTAAAGGCAAAAGAATCCCCATCTGATCATGCCAGGAAAGATTGGTTGCCAGGATGATGAGAAAAGACCCTATATTTCCATTCTTCCTTGCTCCAGTTGCCGTAGCAGCAAGCAACCATAGTTAAAGATTATGAGGAAAGGATTTGAATGGAAAAATAATGTCCCTTTCACAGTTTGAAAAAGCATTCTAATCACAATCTTTATTTCAGTCCTAAAACAGCCCAGAATAAGGACAAGTTTAAAGAAGGTGGGGGGAATCTGATTTTGAAGAGGGGAGCTCTCCTCAATAGGAAATACTTTTTTGTCATTATTAATGCTGCTGCTGTTTTTAGAAAGCACCAGACAAATGTCGGAGTCCAACATGACTTCTTGTCACTTAATAAATTAAATCTTGGCATAATACAAAGGGGGATTGCCACTGCTGTGTTCCTAGACTTCCCAAGATGGGCCTTCACTAAACCAGGGCCAAGCCTGGTTAGCTTTCTACCTCAGCCATTCCTTTCCATTTCTAAATATAAAATGGCACTGAGGTAATTTTTGTTAGTCTGAGCTCCACAGCTTGTTGAAGCAAGGCGTTCAGCCGATGAGGGTAGAGTCGGCGTTGATGGATTGTTCACTGTGATGATCTCTATTTGTTTTCAGCATTCCATATCTGGCAGAAGAGAAGATGTTCACAAGTTAATTTTGAGTTGTGCTGAAGGGATTAAAAATGGGGAAAAAAACGTGAGAGTTCAGCAGGAATAAATTCATTGTTTAGAATGGCAGTCTTTTCTCTCTCTCTCTCTCTCTCTCTCTCTCTCTCTCTCTCTCTCTCTCTCCCCCCCCCCCGTTCTTTCCTGAAGTTTTAGCTCTCAAGAAGACCTGGGCTCAAAGCCACCCAATCCTTTGCCAATCTGAGCAAAAATCATGATTTGGGTTTTGAAATTTTATTGAAACTCAAACAATGGAAAATACTTCTTTGCCACTTTGGCAAAGACCACAAAGATTCCTTAATGAAGCACTGCTGCTCTTAAATCCACACAATTTGTTTGCCAGCAAAGGATATATTATAAGGCAACTTGAGCCTTTATTCCCAAAAAGAAAGGGGGGAAAAAAAAGAGAGAGAAAAAAACACATTTCCATTCAAAAGGCGGAGAAAGCATCTTTATTGTAATCTAAATCTATTGTTCTGTGTTTTCTAAGCCATGACCTGCCCTGGAGGTTCTGTCAGTATGCCAACAATTGACTGGCAGAACATAAAACAAACATACTAAATATGAGAGTTTGCCTGTAATGTTACTGTATCAAAATGGCAATTTCCGAAAGGATTTGAAATGGATCTTCCAGTTCCTCAAACATCAGGGAGGTCCATCCAGTTTTGCCAAGATGGTCTCCAGCTCAAGCTGGGCCTAATAGATGAACACAAAAACATTCCGTTTATTTAGGTTTATTTTTAGGCCTAATCTCAAGCAGATTCGAAAGAATGTGTAGCATGCTGGAATTGTGTAGCTAGAACAATTGAATTTACTTTACCACGGTTCGAATAGTCTATGGTGCATGACATAGCCACAAATTGAATTTTTCCTCTCGTGAAGGTAACTCTACCGAAAGAAACGAAATTAAAATGACAACCGCAACCCATCACTACCATACCTTTTAGTATCAGTGAGGAACAAGCTGAAGTCAGCATAACATACATGCACACTTCAAACCCAAGAATACACTAAGGCAGAAGCTTGTCCACCCCAAAGATAAAACACCCAGACAAAAGCTGAGCAATGTGGTATATGCAGTACAATGCAGCAAGCCATGTTCAGATCTGTACATTGGGGAAACAAAACAACCACTTCATAAGTGAATGACACAACATAGGAGAGCAAGCACATCAGGGCAAGAGTCAGCAGTCCATCTGCATTTAAAAGATAAAGGCCACTCTTTTGAAGACAACAAAGTCCACATTTTGGACTGAGAGGACCACTGGTTTGAAAGGGGTCAAAGAGGCCATCTATGTCAAAATTGAACAGCCTTCTCTTAACAGAGGGGGAGGGATATGACATAAGCGCACTAACGTGCCTACCATCCCTGTCCTACTGTCCCCATTTATTCGTATCCATTTCCTGTATTCATAATCATGTTTATACTTATATCTGTTATCTTATGCATGCTTGACAAATAAAATAAATAATAAATAATATATCTATCTCCAGTCTACAACACAGTTCTTTCAGCAGTTCCAAGAAGGCTCCACACCCATTTGCACCACTCAGGTGACCCTGAGGACACAGATAGACCTCCAGGTGGCTTTAACCATTCCCTTAAAGGATGCAAATGACCAGCTGTCTGCAAGAGTATAAATTCTTCCATTCCCCACCACCCAGTTAGAACTGAATATTGATATTGTTTCCTGATTGCTTATTTGTACCCATTAAGTGTTGTACCTTATGATACTTGATGAACATATTTTTTCTTTTATGTACACTGAGAGCATAGGCACCAAGACAATTTCCTTGTGTGTACAATCACACTTGGCCAATAAAAAAAATCTATTCTATTCTGTTCTATTCTATTCTATTCTAGTCTATTCTATTCTAGTCTATTCTATTCTGACAAAGGTTTCCTTACAATTTATATTGATATTGTTTCCTGATTGCTTATTTGTACCCTATGACTATCATTAAGTGTTGTACCTTATGATTCTTGATGAATGTATCTTTTCTTTTATGTACACTCAGAGCGTATGCACCAAGACAAATTCCTTGTGTGTCCAATCACACTTGGCCAATAAAAAATTCTATTCTATTCTATTCTATTCTATTCTATTCTATTCTATTCTATTCTATTCTATTCTATTCTATTCTATTCTATTCTATTCTACTCTACTCTACTCTACTCTACTCCACTCCACTCCACTCCACTCCACTCCACTCCACTCCACTCCATTCCATTCCATTCCATTCCATTCCATTCTATTCTATTCTGAAGAAGCTTCTTGGATGGGAAACAAAACATCTTCAAAGGAAAAACCAGAAAGTCCAGTTGCCTCTTGAAAATGCACCTTTCGGACAACCATGACCTGGATGACTGAGAATCTCTATAGACTTGCAGCAGTAATTTGAAGCCACAGCTAAAGACGAAGGACAGTAATTCTTAATTCCATCTGCTAGAAGATAACCTGCATATTTGAAATGAGTTTCAGCCCTCAAAAACGCATCACAGTTTCGAAGATAGCAACAGCTTTGCAACAATTTGTGATCTGATTGTGGCTTCATTCTGAAAGGCAACAAATTGGAAGTTTTCCTGATGAGGTGGTAATGGGTGGCTAGATGATGCTATACTAGAACTTTCAGCGAAGCCAATCAACTTGGCCAGTGGGCATAGATGCTGGGAGTTGTCCTTCAATAAACTGTGTGTCATTCTCTTCTCCTATCTGTAAATCTGCTTAAACAGTTGAAGTTGAGGCTGTCCATCAACACTGAGCACCTGGTCAGTAGTTTGAGTAGACACAAAGTCTACTTTTTTCCATTATGAACTTACAGAACTTTACTCAAATCACAGGTATGGTGTGCACATTTGCATGCATTTTCATAAATTGCCATGTTTCCAATTCTGCATTGCTTTTTACAAGGCTATTCAACTTATCTGTTCCCTCTTTGGTGCAGGCAACTGCAGCAGGTTTAAAAGATTTTAAAACTTGCTTTTGATCACTTTTTTTTTTAATAGCATTTTCTAGATCATAAGGAAGGCAACAAAACCAGGGGAAATGGTCTAATTATTCATAAATATTTGTAATTCTCCTGTTTGGAAGACTGCATGAACATTTTTTTAAAGAGGTAAAAAGCCTTGTATGTTGTAATCTATTTTTGCTTTATCGTCTTTCGTCTTCCACTATAACATTGCAACATCATTTTTCTCCAGAATGCACATTTGAAATGCATTACAAGAATTGTGGGAATACTTGTGTTTTCTTTCTCCATCAGATAAGAGGCCCTTGTTTCTTTCACCCATGGGGTGGGCCGGGGGTGGGGGGGGGGAAGAGAAAACTCAATAGCAGCTGTTTTGGCAGCTGCAAAGGAGAGTAAACAACATACCATTTTTAAGTCTCCACATATTTATCATATTACAAGTACTCACGGACTAAATCAATAGAATAAAAATCTTCAAGAAGACACTTGGATCCACTGGCAATCAAACTGGTGGTGGCACGTTGAAGCAGCAAACTCTGAAAAAGCAGCCAATCTTGTGTAATAAAATGGCACTCCAGATGCTCCTGAAAAACAGAGCAGAACACCATAAACAATTTGTACGTCATTTTATGAAGAGTAGGGGATGAGGTGGCTCAGTGGCTAAGACACTGAGCTTGTCGACTGAAGGTCGGCAGTTCAGCAGTTCGAATCCCTAATGCCACGTAATGGGGTGAGCTCCCGTGACTTGTCCCAGCTTCTGCCACCCTAGGTGTTCGAAAGCACGTAAAAAATGCAAGTAGAAAAATAGGAACCACCTTGGGTGGGAAGGTAACAGCGTTTTGTGCGCCTTTAGCAATTAGTCATGCCAGCCACATGACCATGGAGACATCTTCAGACAGTGCTGGCTCTTTGGCTTTCAAACGGCGATGAGGACCGCCCCCTAGAGTCAGGTACAACTAGCACATATGCGCTAGGGGAACCTTTACCTTTACCTTACCTTATAAAGAGTAAATGCTTAATTGGACAGTTGTTTGTCTGGTGACTGGACAGTCACTTGTCTGAAATGCTATAGGTCTCCTGTTTGAGCAGGGGTTTGGACTGGAAGATCTCCAAAATCCCTTCCAGCTCTATTCTGATCGATTGAATTGTCTTAAACAGACCTGTACAGTTTGTGACTTTCACACTTAAGGCAGCCCAACCCAATAATTGGTCACCTTCCCAACAGTATTGGATGACTCCAAAGCTGCTTTCACCACTAGTCAAGATGATGCTGTCAGCCTTAGTGAGCAACTATCTGAATTCCATTAAAGCAGGGATACCCAACCCGTGAGCCACAGCCGACTACCGAACCGTGGCCTATTTGGAAATGCAGGGTGGCTCGCGCAAGCAGTGAGCTGGCATGCCTGTGTGTGCACAGCTCAATTTACGGACATTCGCCTACATGCATTTGCCTGCCAGCCCTCTGCTTGTGCAAACTGAGTTGTGTGCACATGCACGCACCAACCTGCCACTCATGAGGCCCGGTTCCCCTCTCCCGCACCACAGCTGGGCCGCCAAGCTGCAAAGGTTGGGGACCTCTGCATTAAAGGATAACACATTGGCAGCAGTTTTATTTAGTCAGAGGAATAATGCTCTGATTCATATAAACTCAGAAATTCTGCAGGTTTGCTCATGGGGGAAAAGTGATAAAATTACACCTTTGCAGCCCCAAAGGCTAGAAATATTTTTCTTTTGTTTCTTTCTAAAGTAGAACTTTACCTTCTTAAAGCATTGCATTTTATTTCTATGCCACATCTTTTTTCCCCCCTGTTTTCCTGCTTGCTGACAAATCTGTTTATCATTACTGTTGGTTGCCAAAAAATTCTGGGACTCGTGACAGAATGCCACTGTGACCGAAGGAAGGATTAGAATGACATATTAATGAAATAATCCTGATCTTTATACCCATTCATGTACCATATTAGGGCCCCATGTACAATTCCGGCACAGTGCTAGTCAGCTTCCGAAGTCACGTGAGTACAAATTCAGCGGTCCTTGGCTTTAATTGCATCCAGTAATTTGTCATTCAACTGTGTTGAATTAAATGTTATTTGGAAGAAGGTTCCATTGAAAAGGAAAACACTTACCGAGGGGACTTTACATGTGGAAGATTTTGAAACTACATGATTCAGATGCATCAGGGACATGCATTTGTTCACTTCCATGTATGTGCACTCCATATACATATTCACAAAACAGAATAACAGAGTTATTGGTTATCCAATCTCTTCTTAAAAACCTCCAGTGATGGGGCACCCACAACTTTTGAAGGCAAGCTGTTCCACTAGTTAATTGTTCTCACTGTCAAGAAATTTCTCCTTAGTTCTAGGTTCTCCCCTTGACTGTTTTCTTGTTTCTTGTCTTGCCTTCAGGTTCTTTGGAGAATAAGTGGATCCTCAGATATTGGAACACTACTATCATGCCACCCCTAGTCTGTCTTTTCTCTAGACCAGGGGTGGGCAACCATAAACACTCAAAGAGCCACAAAGGTCCTAACAGGAAGTCCCCATTCAATTCTGGAGCTGGCCGGAAGTCCGGTTCCCCCATCATAGTCTCCTAACATGGCATCCTTTTTCCTCTCCTGAGTGGAAGTCCGTTCCCCCACCATAGAGTCTCCTCCTAGCGCGGTGTTCTTTTTCCTCTACCTGTCCTAACCGAAAGCCCTATCAATTGTGTAGCTGACCAGCAACAGGGAGCCACAACAGAGGGATGAAAGAGCCACATGCGGCTCCAGAGCTGCAGGTTGCTGACCCCCGCTCTAGACTAATCATATCCAACTCCTGCAACTGTTCTTCATATGGTTTATCCTCCAGCCTTCTAATCATCTTCTCTGGACTGTTTCCAGAATCTCAATATATTTTTTATCTTGTGGTGACCAAAACTGGATGCACAAATATTGTATTTGTGCAGGCTCTTTCTTTGTTTCTCTCTCACCACCACCCCTTCTCTTTGTTGTAGACTTCTGGGGCACAGATTATAAAGCCTATTCCCCATTGAAGCTACCTCACAAATCAGTTGTGAACCTACAGTGAAATGATTCCATAAACATCCTCCACGGCAATCCAGAAGAGGGATGTGATACAACTGTGAAATATTTTCTTCAAGTTCTTTCCTCCCTCTTTCTCATTTTTTTTTTAATGTACTGGCACTAGAAATGCCAGTAGTTTTCATGAGTTTTGGTTTCCTTTAAAAGTGAGATTTCTAATCTGACTCATTCAGCATATTCACTGGCACACAGGAAGGTCTTTCCCAACCATCATGTCAACCCCGGTGACTGATCACAGCTTTAAGGAAATCAGAATCTATTTTCCCCTCATCCCTCTTATTATTCCATTCCCACTTCCTCCCTCCCACACCAGAATACTTAAAGGCTGGCTCTCGCATTGCCATTCCTTTGTGGCCACATCACACACTCTGCCATAATGTTTCTGCCAACACGTTCTAAAATTACATCATTTATGTCTGAATGGAATACTAGTTGTGTGCTGTGTGCCTAGTCAGACTGTTCATACTTTCCTGTGAGCTGGACTGTTTTCTTGGTCATCACACAACTCTTGCCAAGCCAAAAAACAGAAAAAAATGCTCATCTTATAAACACAGTGTGTACATTTTTATTGGGCTAAGGGTGGTGGCGGCGAGAAAAATTAGCACTTTGCCATTTCAGATTTTCCCACTAATAGCTTTCTTCAAATTGTTACTAAGTGAGTCATGATGGGATTTTGCTAAGAGTGACTCAGATCCAACAGATTATGATAAAATCCCATGAAGTTTTATTGTGGCAATGTTGTATGTCCTACTGAAAAAAAAAAAAAATCTCATCCTTGATTCTTCTCAGGAGGTGCGTCATTTTGCAGTCATCCTTTCAAATGTCCTCTTCCTTTTTTGCCTTTATTCTTTTCATCTTTCTTTTCTAATCCCATCCCATCCCTCTTTTTTTTTCTTCCTTTTTCTACATTCCATTTTAGAAACCTGTCAAAGAATTGCACGAACCTCACTTCTGGATCAATGTGGGCTGGTTTAAAGAAACCAGATGTTTGTGCAATGATTAATGATTAAACAAGTATCTTCCTAGTTATAAAATTATTATTTTTGGATGTTCTGTTGAATAACAAGGCATTTTTCTATTTATCTCATCAAGTCCATTGCAGGGTATCAATCCATTTGGCTAGATAAATGAAACATCCAGGTTAGGAACATTCTGTAATCAGAAAAACATCGGGCTATCTTTCAAAACCCATGAATGAGTTTTTGGTTGGTGAGGAAGAAGATGTTTACAAGTTTTAATATCTGGATGATTAAGAGGGAAGGATGGAAAACAACATTCCTCAGCTCACAATACTTAGCTTAGAGGCAGGCAAATAAGTTTTTCTTGGATATTTTGGAACAAAACAACTGAAAACACTTGATTATTATTTTTTTAGAAAAAAAAACAGGGAGAGAGAGCGAGAGCGAGAGCGAGAGCGAGCGAGAGAGAGAGAGAGAGAGAGAGAGAGAGAGAGAGAGAGAGAAGAGGAGAGATAGGAGATAAGACATAGAGGAGAGGAGAGGAGAGGAGAGATACGGTAGGAGATAAGACACAGAAGCTGACTTAAACCATATTTCTCTAATTAGCCCAACAGTACCAACTCAAATCTCCAGATCTTTCATATCTGCTATTATGAACAAAAGATTACATAAATGGAACGTACATTATACCACTAGAGCTGTGTTTCTCAACCTTAGCAACTTGAAGATGTGTGAACTCCCAGAATTCCCCAGCCAGAGGATTAAAACTTGGTCTTTCGTAGATACCATCTTGGTATTGCAGGCACAATCCTCTTCAGTTACAAACAAACAGAATGGTGGTACAAATTTGGATCCTGTGATTGATGGAAGCAAACAGTCTTTGGGTTGGCCGGAGTTAGTAGTAATATGAATCTGGCAGTTTTGATCAGGCTCAGCTTCAATAACTACCCTCAAAGAACACATCTGTTCTTTGGGGCAGCTTGTCATTCACTAGGTTTTCTTTTTTTTTTTTTTTTTGGCAAGAATCTATTTCAGCACAGATGATTCAGTACTGCCTGCTGAGATGTGTGATATTATGCCGTAGAATAGCAGAAAAAAATAATAGTGAATACGGAGTCCAAATGCAGTTTAAGCATACCTGGCAAATAATTTTCATAGAGGGGTTACTCAGTAAGATTGCCACGTGCTCAGAAATCGCAGGCATTCTAATACTTGAACAAATTTGTAGCAGCTGTTGAATATATTCATCACCATGGACTGAGGTTTGGGTTAAAATTATGCTGAACACTCCAGGAAATCAACTCAGAAATAATCAAGTTCCCAATGTAAATAAAAATATTTCCATCTTTGAAAGAGCTTTTTGCATAAGTAAATTTACCATCTATTTGTATATAAATTTTAATGAGATTATTAGGAGCAGGTGATTCACGTGGTTGGAATGCTGAATGGGAGTTTAACAAGCCCGTGTTCAAGACCCAAGAGCTGCCTGGGGCAAGGTTGAGCTCTTGTCCTTCATGCCACTGCTCAGCCCAGTTCTCCCTTCTCACCACGTTAACTGTTTCACCATCAAAGCAGTGGTGGGTTTCAGATTGTTTTACTACCGGTTCTGTGGGTGTGGCTTGGTGGGCATGGCATGGTTTGGTGGGCGTGGCTTGGTGGGTGTGGCAGGGGATGGATACTGTAAAATCTCCATTCCCACCCCACTCTAGGGGAAGGATATTGTAAAATCTCCATTCCCTCCCCAATCCAGGGGAAGGATATTGTAAAATCTCCATTCCCTCCCCAATCCAGGGGAAGATTACTGCAAAATCCCCATTTCCTTCCGATCAGCTGGGACTCAGGAGGCAGAGAATAGATGGGGGCGGGGCCAGTCAGAGGTGGTATTTTAACTACTCAAAATTTCCGCTACCGGTTCTCCAGAACTGGTCAGAACCTGCTGAATACCACCTCTGCATCAAAGGTAATAACTGTTAATAGAAGTGTTGCTTCCTGAACCAGTGCCTGTAAATTGGGTTGAACTTCAGGTCCCATGATCTCAGAATAACATAACCCACAGTATTGCTAACTGGCGGTTGTAGAGATCAAAAACTCCTTTGAAGGATGATGAGTAAAGACTAGTTGATATGTCTTCTTAGTCATGATAGATGGCTTATAGTACCCTACAAATTGTTGGGCTTAATCCCTCATTAGTTTTAGCTAGCCTGAACAATTGATTAGAATCTATAGTCCAACAAGAGCCTGAAGTTTTTCTCCTTAAGGTTTGGGACTTGAATGGAAACTATCCATCAGTTGGTCACAACGTAGATACAAGCTGTATGCATTCATATAAGAAAGATACTCAATCCTAAAAAAACTGAACCAAATAAATGTAGAGGTGTATCCATTTCGGATACCCTTTCAGCAAAAGAGGAGAGCTTTCTTTCAACCTAATATGTGGAATTTCATATCTGAGTATTTTGCTCAGTATGAGTATGAAAATTAGGTAACTGTTCCTCTTAAAATCAATGGCAGGGTGTGCTTGAGTTAGTGGTCTGAGACCAAAAACAATTGGAGAAAAAAATATTAATCAGATCAAAGATTTAATTTCAATTACAATTAACTGAATGTAATAAAAAATAATCCTGCCCGGGTACAAATAATTTTACAGTTGAGTAACATAGGACATTACATTTTGTTGATCATTTGTTGTCTCTGGCCACCAGTGGCATCCAAGACTTTCATGTCGTGTTTTCGCAGGCTGTTTTGTTTTTGAAGGGGACACACACACACACGCACACAAGGGGGAGCCTTGTATTTAAAATTTGAGAAGGAATGAAAACATGGATTTCCTAAAAATGGCCAACTAGAGGAGGCATTCAAAGTCCAATGCCACAGGGTAAAAAGCTTCTTTTCGGAAGAATTTGTAAAGATTTGGATTAACAATCAACCTCAGAGAGACATAATGTTGACATGATCTTATTAAGTCAGTGTTTTTCAAACTTGACCGTTTTAAGATGAATGGATTTCGACTCCCAGAATTCCCCAGCCAGCACACATAGACTAAAACCAAAAATTGGAAGACTCTTTTGAACTTCCCATGCCTGTCTCTGTCTTGCTACCAGCATTGTGCTTGGAGATTCTTCTTTTATTTTTTCATTTTGTAAGACCAAATCAAAAGGGAATCTTACTTATCCACAAGACTTGTCTCAAAAGTAAAAGTAAAGGTTCCCCTTGCACATATGTGCTAGTCGTTCCCAACTCTAGGGGGCAGTGCTCATCTCTGTTTCAAAGCCGAAGAGCCAGTGCTGTCCGAAGGCATCTCCATGGTCATGTGGCCGGCATGACTAAACGCCAAAGGCGCACAGAACGCTGTTACCTTCCCACCAAAGGTGGTCCCTATTTTTCTACTTGCATTTTTTACGTGCTTTCGAACTGCTAGGTTGGCAGAAGCTGGGACAAGTAACGGGAGCTCACCCCGTTACACGGCACTAGGGATTCGAACCGCTGAACTGCCGATCTTTCGATCGACAAGCTCAGCGTCTTAGCCACAGTTATTCTCTGGAAAATGTGGAAAGGGCCTTTTTCCTAAACTAGCCATCCACATTCACTTTAGGAAAGAAAGAAGACACATTCTCAAGTTCCCTCTGTCCTATTAAAAATCAAAACGAGTAAAAATTATTAATGGAAAACAATTTAACTGTACAACAACCATGTTTTCAGTCAAGACAGGTATGAAAACTTTAAAAAGTATCTTTGATAAATGGCCTTAGAATGTGCAACTCAATGTCTGGGGCCTCTGAAGGAAATGTTATTTAACTGTGCACGTAAATTTGATTCATGGGAACTAATTGGAAACTATGTGGTTTCCTTCACAATAATCAGTCATGGTCTACTATTGTTTCCAGCCAAAAAGTTTCTTTGACTTTTCAGTCTAGCTCTTCTCAGATCCAAGTATGAACCAGGTCTGACTCTGGTTTGCTTTTTTTTTTTTTTGAGATCATCCAAGTTCAGCAAGTCAAAGAAATATCCAGAAGGCAACAGCATGGCATGGCAAAAAATTCCATATTCTTGCCAAGAAATGTCATGGGAACACTTATGAAATCATGAAGAGTTGTACCAGATTCCAGAGAGATTTGACAATACTTAGACTTTTCATTGCGAAATGACCCTGTGTAGTGGAGGCACAAAAGTCCATGCCAACTTCACAATAGTAAAACTACAGATCCCAACCTTGTCACTTATAGATTTATTCATAGAGCCAGACAAGTGACTTCAATACAATATTGCATTGAGCAAATGATGGTCTGGGAGGAAAACTGAATAAAACTCAAGGGTCTCCAAGTAGATTTACTATAGAAGACCAAGACAGACAAAATAAATAAATAGATAAGTGCTTCTCATCCTACCATTCAGCTACCATAGGATGTGATGACAACTACTTCCTTTCAAAAGAGATTAAATACAGTCAAAGATAAGACTTTTGTTGGTCATTATGTTTCTCTACTATTTGTAGTAGATCAGATCAGAGGTAGAATATCTCTGAACACCAGTTGCTGTTGCTATCTTATTCTCATTTCTATCTTATTCCTCCCATAGGAATCTGGTTGGCTCTGATAAGTTTATCTAATCAGAGCTTTTCTGATTTTTTTTAAAAAAGATAGCTATTAATTTATTAATTTTTTATTCCACTACGCTCTCACAATTCTAAGTGGATAAATGTCACAGTAAGAACAACAGGATTAAATAACATCAGCTTAAATCACAAAACCACATCATAAAGTTATTTAAGTATGACGGTACAATATAAGAGTGACACTCATTTTTTTTAATCATTTTCTAAAATCTGCCAGGAAGGGGGCCAGTTTAATCTTGGGGGGGGGGGGGAGAAGCTCCATTGAATTGTGAATCTAAGATGAAGTACATTAGTGATGAAATCTAAAAAAAATTTCCTACTGGTTCTGTGGGCATGGCTTGGTGGGCGTGGCTATGTAGTCATGTGACTGGGGGGGGTGCAAAAGACAGAAACTCACTTTAACAATGTCCTGTTGGAGCAGGGGGTTGGACTAGATGGCCTCCAGGTCCCTTCCAACCCTGGATTGCTGTGCTCTTTCAAGGTATCCTCTGAAGCTGCGTCTAGTGCCAGGTTTGTGGTCCTTCCTTCCTCTCCTTTTTCCCTCCCTCCCTCCCTTTCTTTCTTTTTCTTTCTTTTTCTCTTTCTTTCTCCCCTCCCTTCCTCTTTCTTTCTTTCTTTCTTTCTTTCTTTCTTTCTTTCTTTCTTTCTTTCTTTCTTTCTTTTTCCCTTTCCTCCCTCCCTCATTTTTTCTCCCTCCCTCCCTCCCTCCCTCCTTCCTTCCTTTCTTTCTTTCTTTCTTTCTTTCTTTCTTTCTTTCTTTCTTTCTTTCTTTCTTTCTTTCTTTCTCTCTCTCTCTCTCTCTCTCTCTCTCTCTCTCTCTCTCTCTCTTTCTTTCTTTCTTTCTTTCTTTCTTTCTCAGCACCCCGCACCCCCGTTTTTGGCCTAGCAGGCCTCAGGGAAGCCTCCTGGGAGCAAAAACGGACCCTCAATAGGTAGTAAAAAATGCTTAAAAAAGTAAAAAAAAAAAGTTCCGAAGATCAGCGGTGCTGCACGATCATCGGAACTTTTTTAAAAAAACTTTTTAAAGCATTTTTTTACTACTGGTTTGGGCAACCCAGTAGCATTTTCACTACTGGTTCAGGAGAACTGCCCTAAACCGGTAGCATATCATCCATGAAGTACATCCCTTTTTAACTTTAGCTCTTTTGACAGAAATGTGAGACAACAAGGAAGTCTACCCTTGATCTAACAAGCTGGGCCAAATCTAGTTGGATGCCTTTATGCCCAGCACCATTATTGATGCTAAAGATGAGAAAGGGTGTTGTAGATAGTACAGCAATAGCAATAGCACTTAGACTCATATACCGCTTCATAGTGCTTTACAGAACTCTCTTTACAGTCAGCATCTTGCCCCCAACAATCTGGGTCCTCATTTTACTAACCTCAGAAGGATGGCAGGCTGAGTCAACCTTGAGCCGGTCAGAATCGAACTGTTGGCAGTCAGCTAGCAGTCAGCAGAATTAGCTTGCAGTACTGCATTCAAACCACTGGACCACCACAGCAATGATACATAACTGTGTTAATATGAAGTTAAGCAGATTCTTTAGCACTTCTTTTTTTGATTTAGCATCCAAAACATTATTAGGTGGGCAGAAAACCACCCTCTGCAGATGGGACAATCTATTTACCATGCCCCAAAAGCCTAAGGAGAAAGCCAAATTTTTGCCACCTTTCTGAAGGTCATAATGATCCAGATGTGTTGATCAAGAACATGTTCAAAGATCTGAATTTTGTGCATGATGCTATGTTGGTGGCTCCAAACTAGAATGTAGCAAGTGCTAAATAGATTGTATGATACGATGAGGTGTGAAAGAATATCTCTCCCACCCAACATTAATTCAAAATGTTGCACAGTATTTTCCTAAATTTCTTCATTTTTTTTTCTTCTACAAACCATTGTGTAATTACCCTGTTTTCCCAAAAATAAGACCCAACCGGAAAATAAGTCCTAGCATGATTTTTCAGGATGCTCGTAATATAAATCCTACTCCCAAAATAAGCCCCAGTTAAGATGGTCAACCAGATGAGTGCATTTAGTACCGTATTTTCCCCAAAATAAGACCTAACCAGAAAATAAGCCCTAATGCATCTTTTGGAGCAAAAATTAATATAAGACCCAGTCTTATTTTCGGGGAAACACACAGTATTACCTTCCTATCAATTCTTCCTTTCATATGCAGCAATGGCAAGCTAGACACCACTTCATACATTCCAGAATTAAACCTACACTTTCTACCATATGTATTATCCAACCCCACATCACTAGATCAGACCAGGGTTATTCAGATCTAGTCTATCCTTCTCTTTTCTCTTAGTTTTACTTAAACACTAATTCTGGATCTTTACCAATCACTCCTCTTCTACTCTTAAATTGTGATCTTCCTTCCATATGCTGTGGTTATCATCAGCTTGGGCCCATTGTTGCCAAGGTTTCACAAAAATATCTTTAGCAGAAAGAAATAATTCATTATCCTTAGCCATACATGTAATCTCTCACAATGCAACATTCCCTGCAAACAAGGACAGTTCAGTACTTACACATTTTGGCCATTATGCCACAAGCCCAGAGGTGGGTTTCTGGAGAACGGAAATTTTGAGTAGTTTGGAGAACCGGTAAATACCACCTCTGACTGGCCCCACCCCCATCTGTTCTCTGCCTCCCGAGTCCCAGCTGATCAGGAGGAAATGGGGATTTTGCAGTAAATTTCCCCTGGATTGGGAAGGGAATGGAGATTTTATAGTATCCTTTCCCTGCCATGCTCACCAAGCCATGCCACGCCCACCAAGCCATGCCACACCCACCAAGCCATACCCACAGAACCGGTAGTAAAAGTTTTTGAAACCCACCACTACACAAGCCCAAATAAAACCAAGCTTTATTTGCAAGTACCTTCACCATATTCTAAGCAAGCTTGGTTACCCAATACAGAAACTAACTTGCAAGCCAGCATTTGGTTATCCATATTCTTCCCAGTTGGGAGATATTATGTAATATATTGACAAACTAAGGATGCCCTTTGTACTAGCATCAGGATTCTAAGGGATAGGCACAATTTTCAGGGTCACAATAAAAGTTCATATTTATTTTATTTATTTTTTTATTTTATTATTCATATTTCTATGCTGCCCACTCTCTGAAGACTCTGGGCGGCTTACACCAAAGACAGTATACTAAATAGCATATTGCCCCCCAACAATCTGGGTCCTCATTTTACCCACCTCGGAAGGATGGAAGGCTGAGTCAACCTTGAGCCGGTGAGATTTGATCCGCTGATCTGCTGAACTAGCAGTCAGCTGAAGTAGCTGCAGTACTGCACCCTAACCACTGTACCAACTCGGCTCTCATATTTACTGGAGACCCTGCTGTTTTTACACATCCAAGTATCTGCCAAACCAGATTTATTTTTTAATGGCCATTTAACCATCTAGGCTAGGGCTGTCAAATTTGCAGCCCATGGGCCGGATGCGCCACATGCTAGCCACGCCCATGCCCGGTTTAGCAAAAGGGAAAAAAGCCACGATACATCACGTGACGCCGCCGTGATGACACAAGTTTGACACCCCCTGATCTAGGTAATTTCTTTAGCCTTACCAATAGGACAGGTCAGAATACAGACATCTTCAAAGTCAACACTTCCATCTGCCCTTGAAATCTAAACTTTTTTTAAAAAAAAATATCAATTTTATTTTCATGATCACCGTTCTCTGCAGCTGCAGAAGTATTTTCTTCCTGTAATTTCATCAGGCCCTTTTCCAGATTTGCTGTGGCATATACCTGGAACTGTGTATTTGCATGCCTTTCCTACTTTTTTATTTGAGTTTGCAGTATAGAGCAGAACTCAATTGAACAGTATGAGCTGTTCAATTGCAGTTCTGCTCTATATCCGGAAACTTCTCTCTGTATCTGTGGCAGCATATGTTTTCATTTAACTACATTTGTTCTCAATTATTTTTGTTATGGCTGCAGGGAAAGGAAGAGGCCTTGCTATCTCTAAAATGAGATGTGAATATCCTGATTCCCCCGCCCTTCTCTTCCTCCATCCAGATTCAGTTTTTGATTCATTCATGTATAGTTTTGAAGGACAAGGACCATCTACAGCTACCTTTCTTAAACTAAATTCTTATCCCATCATTCCCAGCAGGCACCACCACTAGCTAGGTTGGCGACGTTGGTTTGCCATGATGGGATGTGTAATCAATCTTGCCTGGAGAACAATATGTTGCAGAAGAGAGTCTATCGAAATAAAACTCTTCTAAAGTTGGTTTTATAGCCTTTATGATGCCAGTCAGTGGTGGGTTGCTACTGGTTCTCCCCGGTTCTTGCGAACTGGTAGTGGAAATTTTGAGTAGTTCGGAGAACCGGTAAATACCACCTCTGCCTGGCCCTGCCGCCAATCTATTCGCTGCCTCCCGAGTCCCAGCTGATCGGCTAGAAGGAAAAAATCAGGGCTCACTTGACAAAGAAGAGAAGAAAATAAAACAAGACACCTTAGCTTTAAATTGAGAAGCCAAGAAGCCTCCCAACTGATTGGCTAGAACCGATCTGCTCCTTGTAAACCACTCGGTGGTGGTAGATTGGCAATTGAGGCCAAGCTGCCTGAAAGCGGTTTCCGATGCTCTCGGTGGTGGCAGAGAGGCAAAAAGACTTTTCTATTTTATCAAGCTGGCCTGGCCTAAATCTTCCCCTTTTTAAATGTGGAAATTTTAAATTTTTAAATTTTAAATTCGTCTTATTTATAGGGGCATGGGTAAGGCATTTTAAATTGGGGAGCCATTTTGGATTTAATTCTGTTTTAAACGTATTTTAATGTTTATATTGTATGTTTTTTAATTTTGGCTGTTCACCGCCCCGAGTCCTTCGGGAGAGGGGGCGGTATAAAAATCTAATAAATAAATAAATAAATAAATAAATAAATAAAAAACTGTTTAAACTCTTGCCGCCGCACTTCAAAGGGCCGCCCTACAGCTGATCAGTGGTAAAAGGCAGTGTGGTGGTAGACCAGTGCGCTCCAAAAACAAATGGGTAGACCGGTATGGCTCTACAAGCAGTTAAAAGCCTGGTAGACCAGTACCTCTGCTAAATCCTAAAGAATTGTTTGTCACATGACTATCAAGCCACGCCCACAAAATAAGCCACATCCACAGAACCAGTAGTAAAAAAATTTAGAACCACCCCTGATGCCAGTATCATATGACATTGTCCCATTCATAGTACTGTAAGCTCAGATGCAAGTATCAGCTTTAGTAGAAAATCGCATTCATGCCACTCACATCAGCCCTAAAATGAATTGCTACCTTGGGCCATCAACTATAAGGAAGGCTGAAAGCCAAAGAATTGATGCTTTCGAATTGTGGTCTTGGAGAAGACTCTTGGGAGTCCTTTGGACTGCAAGGAGATCAAATCAGTCAATCCTAAAGGAAATAAACTCTGATTGTTATCTGGAAGGACAGATACTGAAGCTAAAGTTCAAACACTTTGGTCACCTAATGAGCACAGCAGATTCATTGGAAAAGACCAGAGGTGGTATTCAGCTGGCTCAAACTGGTTCGCCTGAACTGGTAGCAGAAATTGCTCCCCGGCTCTATACCATTCTGTTTAGGCAAATTTTTGAGGCTGGGCACATCTACAGAAGATGTGCATGTGAGCAAAGCACATGCGCAGAAAAGTGGGTGCATGTCCAGAAGGCAGGCGTGTGTGCAAACGAGGCACGTGTGCGGCAAACCGGTAGTAACATAATGTGAAACCCACAACTGGAAAAAACCCTGATGTTGGGAAAGATTAAAGGCAAAAGGAGAAGGTGACAGGAGAGGATGAGATAGTTAGAGAGGGTCATTGATGCAATAAACAAGAATTTGGGCAAACTCCAAGAGACAATGGATGTCAGGGGTTTGTGGCACGCTATGGTCTATGGCAGTGATGGCTAAGCTTTTTGCCGTCGCGTGCCAAAAGCAGGGGGAGCGCAGGGAGGGGGGTCACGCACGCATGTGCTCATACCTATAATTCAATGCGCCCCGCCCCCCCACATGCACACGCGATCCCCCTGCGTTCCCCCCGCTTTTGGCTTGCAATGGCATAGTGGGCCCGATAGGCCCGTGTTTCACCCTCTCCAGGCTCCAGAGGTTTTCTTGGAGCTTGGGGAGGACAAAAATAGCCTCCCCCCAGAGGCTGGAAACAGCCCTTTTCCTAACTTCCAGTGGGCCCGGAATGCCCGAAAATCAGTTGGCCAGCACACGCATGCACACTAGAGCTGAGCTAGGGCAA